>NW_026777242.1:0-300000 GCF_030936135.1 Gavia stellata | reverse complement strand
TGGGAGATGTCTGCTCAGGAAAACAGGAGCATTCCTGCTGTAGCCCTGCAGAGCTCTCCTTGGACAACGCCAGGTCCCCGACACACAGCCCCAGCCCGCAGCCCAGAGGAAAAGAGGGGCAATGCTGGTGCAGCCTCTCACTGGCCAGCGGGCTCTTCTCCACAAGACATGTGAATGATCGGTTTTTTCCTCCACTGCTTTCGCGAGGGCTTCTTTTGGGCACAGCAAGAAATCCCTGAGGGGCCGTATGTTTGCCCATCCGTTCTTGGAGGGGTGTTGCCCATGGCCTGGAAACAGCATTTGGAGAGCTGCCAGGTGGCCACTCAACAGGTCACTCAGGCCCCTCTGCAGCTTTGGAAATCTCCACCCATGTGTGGGTCCCAGGTCATGACCTGGCCTGCCTCCAGTCACTGAAAAGAAGTGGATCACAACATCTAATGGAAACGTGCTTGATTACAGCTGTGCCTGTGGGCGATGGCTACCTGACCTCTCAGCCAGATCTTGTCCAGGAGCCTCGGGGCGATCCCACAGGTATGTCACTTGAGTGAATGAGCATTTAGGTTTTAATATTCTGTTCATATGAAATTTAACTTAATATTTTCTTGACCGATGCTCAAACAGCTCCGTGCATGGCTTGGTTTGAATCAGCATGATCCAGGCACCCAGTAACTGTCTGCACAATGCACCTGAGTGCAAGGGAGAGACAAGTGCCATGGAGCAATCCCGCCTTTGAACTGCGTTCCTTGCCGTTCAGATCTGAAGAAGTATATTGAAATATTTCACGGGAGCTGCTCTGTTCTGTTTGTTTACAGACGTGGCTGGAGGCGATGCATATCCAGCTTCCCAGCTGGGTTCCAGAGCTGTTGCGCAGGGAGATCGCATGGGTACGTCATGGCTTTTTACTTCCTTTGAGAGCTGCCAGCTCAAAGCCCAAATGTGAGCGAGGCATCTCTCGCGGGAGTGAGAATACGGACCTGCAGTGTGTGTGCCACGTCATTTCGTGATCCCCTCATACGTTCTGCTGTTCAGCTATGAGGGTGTATATCACAATGGGTGACAAAAACTTCTCATGGGCGTTTGGTTGCAGATGCGGCTCCAGCTCCCTGGCTGGATCCTGCGCTGGAGCTCACCTCGCATCCCAGGGGTGAGTGGTCGGTCTTGACTGACTTCACAGACTAAGCACTCGTTAGGGAGAAATTTAACTTAATACTTTCTGTTAAGGTCCTCAAAGAGCAAAATATGAAGGCGAAAGAGGGAAATCTTCTCAGCGGTCATCGGAAATCCTAAATGAAATCCTGAAGGAATTGGAGAAAGCATCACGTGGTGGGTATCTTTCCCTCTTAACCAGGAGACTGGGGAAGCTGAGGTTTTGGAGACGTGTATGGACAAGCCGTAGCCACCACAAGCAGAAAGGGATCGATCAGAGCCTCGCTGCGCTGACACTCCATGACACACCTTGCAGGCGCTGGCAAGCCGCAGAGATGGTCCAGAGCCTCTGCTGCCAGTTGTGGTTCAAGCTGAGTCCCAGGGAAAGCAGCTGCCCCAGCTGTACCATGGCTGGCCAGAGCTGTTCCGGGCAGATGTTGGTATCCAGCTGGCAGGGGCTGGTTGTGCTCACGCCTTGCTGCCGGTCGCCGGAGGGGAGAGTGCCCTTGGGCAGCGGAGAGGATGCGCAGGCAGCTGGGGGTCGCTGAGGCTGGCAGACTTTGCCAGGGCTGCAGGCATGCCCTGGCCAGCATTGGAGCAGCCCCGGCTTCACAGCCTGGTCCAGCCCTGTTGTTCTCCTTGATGTTCGAGGACGCTCAGTGACACCTCGAGGTCAGGGACAGGTGGAAGCTGGACACCCAGCTTGAGGCGGGACACCTAAGTTGAAGGCAGCTAAAATGAAGGGCTCTGAATTCAGCCTCGGGTGGTTTAGCTGTCTGTTTCTAGTTGTGTTTTAGAGAGCTTGGTTGTGGTCTTCCTCTTGCTTTGGGGGACTGTGGGCTCTTCACTGCCACTTGTGGAAGTGCCCAGAACATGGTTGCAAGAGCTTGGGGTTCAGTCCGCTGTGTGTGTCTGTTACCCTTACCGTGTGATGGAGTTGGCATGATGGGAAGTGCTTCTCTGAGGGGCTCTTTCCGCAGCTGAATTGGCTGCAGTGTCTTCCTGCCCTCTCTGAAGGAAGTCCTTTACCATCGTCTTGCAGTTTGCCAAAAATGCACTAAGTGGAATGCAAACAAGCAGATGACATGCCATCTCCTAGTTTCTCAGCAGGTCAGGTTGTGCTCTCTACTGGTAATCTGGAAGTGTCTAGCTCTTAAATTGTTCTTTCTCCGTGAATGATCCATTGTGGGGACTAGGGACGAGGGGCACGCCCAAATGCCCAGGCTTGCTTTCTAAGTGTTAGTAATGCATTTTGGCTCCGAAAGATCCCACGTTCCTGATGAGGAACGGTTCCTTCTAATTAAACTGACCCTCTTTCTTTCTAAGGAAAGGGACCGTGAGACTGTGGAGAAGGAGGCGCTTCAGGAAGGAGGCAGTCACGCAGTGCCAGTCTCCGCTGAAAAACCAGGGCCAATTCAATCAACAGGCGTGCCAGGTAATGGCTGTCCCTCGGGCATCCAGTGTCATAAACCGAAATCTCTGGGTGTCTGCAGGCTCTTCCCCTGGTGCCCGCTACTGCACGTGGTGTCAGCAGCCAAACTCTTAGTACAGAGCAAGAGTTCTGACCGGAGCCAGGAACGGCTCTCTGAGGACGACTGTCATCTCTGGGCTGTGCAGGTTATTGCCAGCAGTGTGTCAGAGAGACACTGGTAACCCTCTGTGGATGCAGTGCGATGCTCACCTCCCACCACACCCCGTTCACGGGAATTTCAGAACTCTGCCATTTTGGGAACGAGGCCATCCGAACCACGTTCAGTAGACGATGGGAAATATGACTCTTGATCGCATGTACCTCCCTCATACCTGCATCCCAGAGCTTGCCGTGAGTCCCTCGAGGTCCCAGGCAAAACAGAGGGGGATCCCTCCTGTGAACTGCGGTCCAAAGGGATTCGCTGACGGATCAGGCATGGGCTTAGCGGGAACCTGCACTGTCCTTCTGCATCCTCTGTGCCTGAGCCATGCTGAGGCTTTACCTTTCTCTGATTCTTGGCAGTGCTGTCCAACGCCGGGGAAGCCCACCATGCCGGGATATATGAATCTTTTCGAAAGAACCCAGGTACTGAGCAGTCTTTCAGGGGGCCGTAAGTGGGAGACAAGTCCTGAAAAGTGGAGGCCTGCAAGCGGTGCCCATGCTGGAGACAAGGCAAAGGGGGAGTGCGAGGTTCAGGTGGCTCCTGAGAGGACCTGACTCCGTCCCCTCGGGGTGTGGGTGCTGGGCTGGGGAGGGAGAGCTGGGGGTGGCAGTCCCTGTCGCACGCATGGTTTTTGTCCGTGTTGCTCAAAGGGACGACTGGTCAAACAGCTGCGCTCCCCCACATGCTCTCCATCTGGCCTCACGAGTTCTGTTCAGTGGGACAACTTGTCCCAAAGGGTCAGGGAGAGCCTCCACGCAGCAGCACTAGCAAGCCTTGGAACGGGAAGGTGGGTGAGCGCAAACCCAATTGTGCGCAAATGTGAAGGGTGGCCAAAAAGGGAGCGCCAAGCCATGACGCTGGGAAAACTGGACTAGGACCATCCCAGAGTGTAAGCTAAGCTGAGACGCAGCAGAGAGGCTCCAGAGTGCATTGATTCACAGTGGCTTTGGGAGTTTCCTTTGTTTCTGCTGAAACCACGGAAATGTTGCAGCCCCAGGATGTTCAGTGCTTCAGAGATGCTAACAAAGCCAGAAAGAACCTTTCCTGGCAATGTCAGACCTCCTGGGAGATTACAAGAGTGCGCAGGACACACTAATGTGCAGAATTGTTCCTCCAGGTGTGGATGGCAAGAGAAACTCAAAAGCTATGGATCCGAACGATTTCCAGAAGTACTGCATCGAAGGCGCCGTGGCGGTCTTGGGCTCCATGCTGTTTGGGATGGCATTGTGTTGTGCGATCTGTGTGTGGAGGAAAAGAGTGAGTTGTTGGGAGGTTTTTTTTGCCAAACTTCTGTATGAGATAGCTGCTATTAGCCATGAAGCATTTCGAGGCAGGGTATTCTGGAGTGCCGAGATAGGTACAGACCAGACTCTACTGAGATCTCTGCTGTAAGATGTTTTAACTGGCCTCTCAATTCATGGGCATTCTTTTCTGAAAGGCCTTCTCACTGTTGCAAGTGCTAGTTAAAAGTGACCCTGCCTGGACAAGAGCAGACCCAGTGACAGGTGTAGGCACAGCAAGGTCAGAAAGTAAAGACAACATGGGATAACACGGCCATAGAAAGTGAGAACTGCAAGAGTGACATCTCCCTACCAGTGAACCTCCCAGCAGAAATCACCCTGTTAGGTGATGCCATAAATCCCAGATGTTCACCTCAGCAACTCCGACCGTGGCGAAGAACCTTCGCAGCTACCGGCCTTGCTTTGGAGAAAGAGAGGCAGTCTGTCCCATCTGCACCCCAGCACTGCCAGCGTGCGTGTTCTCAGCACGGACGGGGTTGAGTCTGTGCAGGGCTATGTATCTCTTTGGCTACGTATTCTGAAGAGAGGATGGGGAGCACCTCACCGAACAGAGAGCTGAGGCCCCAGCAGTGGGCAGGGGAGCCGAGTGCTGGTCTCTGCCAGGCACGTGGAGAAAGGAGAGCAGGAGGCTCTCCTGGCCCCGCAGTGCCGTGCCCAGCTTTGGTCCCCTTGGTCTGTCGGGGTCAGGCCTCCTTCCCAGCACGTGCAGAGCAGGCAGGTCAGGACGGTCAGGGCCGAGAGGAGATGAGTCACGGGCAGGCGAGCAGAGCCCCAGCCGAGGGGTGCGAGACGCCTCTTTTTCTGCATGGAGCTCTCCGTGCCCACAGCTCCCATGTGCAGCCAGGTGCCCGCACCCCACGGTGCGCCCAGCGCTGCCCTGCACCCTCGCACCCACCTGGCACCGCAGCCACGGCGGTGCCTCAGCAGCCTCTTCTGTTTGCAGGCGACTCTCCGCAGCTTCGCGATCCTGGCCCGAAACCAACAGCTGCCCCTCACGCCCGGACAGCTGTCCTGCGTGCTCCAGCGCCCCTGAGAGCTGGACCCGACACCAGCAGCCACCGCGTGTGCCTGGAAAAGCGGACCGCCTTCCACAGAGAACTGGGGAACCCACCCCTGCCAGCTCGGACACCCACCCGGACCGCCCGCTCCGCACACCGCCAGCCCGCCCGCCCCCACCCCGGGTCTCATGGCTGTCCAACTCAGCCAGCCCTTGAGGGACTGGCCCAGCGACCTCCAGCCCCCTGAGGAACTGAAACCATCCCCCCACCCCCCAAGCCCATGGCCCTGATCCTCCTGCAAGGGCTTGAGGTGGCCCCACCAGGGTCCAGGTCGGGGGTGCGATGAGAGAGTCCCGACGGACAGCTTCACGGATCGACCATTTGCTTCTGAATAACAGTATAGCAATAAATAGAGAGCAGTAGCACAATTGTCCGGGTCGTTACAGCAGCAAACCCAGGAATTCACCAAGTCTGGGCTGAACTTCATACCGGGGCACGCAGGGACGTGGATGCCTGCGGTGTCAGCAGGCAGGGAGCCGGGCATGGTACGCGCCGAGCATAAAAAAGAGGGTCTGGACCATAAAAAGGAAGTTGTGAACTCTAGAAGCAAAGCTTTGGGCCCTGGAAATGAGGCTTTGGGCCCTAAGCGAGGGGTTTGGAGCATAAAAAAGAGGGTTTGGAGACTCAGGATGTGGCTTGGACCCTAAAAACCACTGGATGGATCCTAAAAATGCCGCTTTGGAGCCTGAAAATGAGGTTTTGGAAACTAAAAAAGCGGCCTTGGACTCTAGAAAGGAGACTTTGCAATCTGAAATGGAGCCTTTGGACCCTGAAATGAGGATTTGATTCGTAGAAGTGAGGCTTTGGGCCATAAAAATGTGGGTTTGGAGCCTCAAATGAGGTTTCCTGCCATGAAAGTGACGGTTTAGACCCTAGAAAGAAAAGTGAGTGGCCTGAAACAAAGGCTGTCCTTAGTAAAAGACAGGTTTGGACCCTATAAGTAAGGCTTTGAACTCTCAAACTGAGGCTTTGGACCTTCAAAATCTGACTTCAGGCTTTGAAAGTGATGCTGTCGGCCCTTGAAATGAGTCTTCGGACCTTCAAAGGCGGGTTTGGAATTGTAAAGGGGGGTTCGTACCCTAAAAGTGAGGCTGGGGGACCTAAAAATGAGGCTTTCAACCCTAGAATCAAAGCTTTGGACCCTGAAAATGAGGCTTTGGGCCCTAAAAGAGGGGTTTGGAGCACCAAAATGAGGGTTTGGACATTCAAGATGTGGCTTAGATCCTCAAAATGACTGGATGGATCCTAAAAATGACTCTGCTCTCTAGAAATGAGAGACCTGCTCCTGCGCTTGCAGCACCCCTGGCCCTGGCCCTGGCCCTGGCCCTGGCGCTGGTCCCCCCTCGCCCCGGCTGCCCCCAGCCCGTCTCTCCTCTCTTTCTCCTCAGGCTGCTCGGCCTCCGCCTCCTCCGGCCCCGCCCCAGGCCGTCTGTGACTGACAGGCCGCATCTGGCTCCACTTATTGGCTCAGCCGTGACCAATGGCACTGCTGTTGCCGGGCGGGCGGGGGCAGCCCGGGCCTCTCCCCACAGAGCCACCCTGCGCCCGCTGCCCAGCCCCACGGCCACAGGCCCCGGGGTTTGGGCTGGGTGGTGGGGGGTTGATTTCGGGCAGCCGCGGCCCTGGGCAGGAGGAGCTGCCTGTTATTGTCCTGTGGCCTTGTGGGGGTTTTCATTCAGGCACCTTCGGAGGACTAAACCAAAAAGGCCGATGGCAGAAGCTTCTGTCCAGGCCCTCCCCTGAGGAGACAGGCCGTCCTGGAAAGGGCCCTGTCGCGCTCACCCAACCCAGCCCGCCGGCCGCAGCATCTCGCCCCCTGAGCGCAGCTCACGCCTCAGCCAGCCGGGACACTGGGCCTGCGGAGAGAGGGCCTTCACGAAGGGCCGTTGCACCTGGAGCTGTGCTCTCAGCAGCACAAGGTGTGTGCAGAGCTCGGCCGTCCCTCGGTCCGCTCATGAGGTCTGGGCCTGCTCAGGGAGGGAGGGAAGGGAAGGGGGCACGGGAGGGAAGAGGAAGGAAGGGGACCTGCCCTGGATTTGTTCTGGATCAGCAGGTCTTTCCCAAAATGCTGGTCATGCAGAGATGGAATTAGAAAGGCCAGGCTTGGGGAGCTGTGGCCAGCTCCATGGGCAAGTGGGAGGCAGATGCCCTACGGGGAGGCACAGGGGGCTGTGGCCGCTGCGGGGTCATTTTCCAGGTGAACAGTGGAGCCAGAGCTGCACGGCAGGGCCAGGCAATAGCCCACGGGAGCGCCTCTCCCCTAGGATGATCACAGCTGTGTCCGGTGGCTCCGGCTCTGCGGCTCCCTGGCTGGGTCGCGGCTTTCAGCCTCGGGGAGGTCCGTCCTTGGGAGATGTCTGCTCAGGAAAACAGGAGCATTCCTGCTGTAGCCCTGCAGAGCTCTCCTTGGACAACGCCAGGTCCCCGACACACAGCCCCAGCCCGCAGCCCAGAGGAAAAGAGGGGCAATGCTGGTGCAGCCTCTCACTGGCCAGCGGGCTCTTCTCCACAAGACATGTGAATGATCGTTTTTTTCCTCCACTGCTTTCGCGAGGGCTTCTTTTGGGCACAGCAAGAAATCCCTGAGGGGCCGTATGTTTGCCCATCCGTTCTTGGAGGGGTGTTGCCCATGGCCTGGAAACAGCATTTGGAGAGCTGCCAGGTGGCCACTCAACAGGTCACTCAGGCCCCTCTGCAGCTTTGGAAATCTCCACCCATGTGTGGGTCCCAGGTCATGACCTGGCCTGCCTCCAGTCACTGAAAAGAAGTGGATCACAACATCTAATGGAAACGTGCTTGATTACAGCTGTGCCTGTGGGCGATGGCTACCTGACCTCTCAGCCAGATCTTGTCCAGGAGCCTCGGGGCGATCCCACAGGTATGTCACTTGAGTGAATGAGCATTTAGGTTTTAATATTCTGTTCATATGAAATTTAACTTAATATTTTCTTGACCGATGCTCAAACAGCTCCGTGCATGGCTTGGTTTGAATCAGCATGATCCAGGCACCCAGTAACTGTCTGCACAATGCACCTGAGTGCAAGGGAGAGACAAGTGCCATGGAGCAATCCCGCCTTTGAACTGCGTTCCTTGCCGTTCAGATCTGAAGAAGTATATTGAAATATTTCACGGGAGCTGCTCTGTTCTGTTTGTTTACAGACGTGGCTGGAGGCGATGCATATCCAGCTTCCCAGCTGGGTTCCAGAGCTGTTGCGCAGGGAGATCGCATGGGTACGTCATGGCTTTTTACTTCCTTTGAGAGCTGCCAGCTCAAAGCCCAAATGTGAGCGAGGCATCTCTCGCGGGAGTGAGAATACGGACCTGCAGTGTGTGTGCCACGTCATTTCGTGATCCCCTCATACGTTCTGCTGTTCAGCTATGAGGGTGTATATCACAATGGGTGACAAAAACTTCTCATGGGCGTTTGGTTGCAGATGCGGCTCCAGCTCCCTGGCTGGATCCTGCGCTGGAGCTCACCTCGCATCCCAGGGGTGAGTGGTCGGTCTTGACTGACTTCACAGACTAAGCACTCGTTAGGGAGAAATTTAACTTAATACTTTCTGTTAAGGTCCTCAAAGAGCAAAATATGAAGGCGAAAGAGGGAAATCTTCTCAGCGGTCATCGGAAATCCTAAATGAAATCCTGAAGGAATTGGAGAAAGCATCACGTGGTGGGTATCTTTCCCTCTTAACCAGGAGACTGGGGAAGCTGAGGTTTTGGAGACGTGTATGGACAAGCCGTAGCCACCACAAGCAGAAAGGGATCGATCAGAGCCTCGCTGCGCTGACACTCCATGACACACCTTGCAGGCGCTGGCAAGCCGCAGAGATGGTCCAGAGCCTCTGCTGCCAGTTGTGGTTCAAGCTGAGTCCCAGGGAAAGCAGCTGCCCCAGCTGTACCATGGCTGGCCAGAGCTGTTCCGGGCAGATGTTGGTATCCAGCTGGCAGGGGCTGGTTGTGCTCACGCCTTGCTGCCGGTCGCCGGAGGGGAGAGTGCCCTTGGGCAGCGGAGAGGATGCGCAGGCAGCTGGGGGTCGCTGAGGCTGGCAGACTTTGCCAGGGCTGCAGGCATGCCCTGGCCAGCATTGGAGCAGCCCCGGCTTCACAGCCTGGTCCAGCCCTGTTGTTCTCCTTGATGTTCGAGGACGCTCAGTGACACCTCGAGGTCAGGGACAGGTGGAAGCTGGACACCCAGCTTGAGGCGGGACACCTAAGTTGAAGGCAGCTAAAATGAAGGGCTCTGAATTCAGCCTCGGGTGGTTTAGCTGTCTGTTTCTAGTTGTGTTTTAGAGAGCTTGGTTGTGGTCTTCCTCTTGCTTTGGGGGACTGTGGGCTCTTCACTGCCACTTGTGGAAGTGCCCAGAACATGGTTGCAAGAGCTTGGGGTTCAGTCCGCTGTGTGTGTCTGTTACCCTTACCGTGTGATGGAGTTGGCATGATGCGAAGTGCTTCTCTGAGGGGCTCTTTCCGCAGCTGAATTGGCTGCAGTGTCTTCCTGCCCTCTCTGAAGGAAGTCCTTTACCATCGTCTTGCAGTTTGCCAAAAATGCACTAAGTGGAATGCAAACAAGCAGATGACATGCCATCTCCTAGTTTCTCAGCAGGTCAGGTTGTGCTCTCTACTGGTAATCTGGAAGTGTCTAGCTCTTAAATTGTTCTTTCTCCGTGAATGATCCATTGTGGGGACTAGGGACGAGGGGCACGCCCAAATGCCCAGGCTTGCTTTCTAAGTGTTAGTAATGCATTTTGGCTCCGAAAGATCCCACGTTCCTGATGAGGAACGGTTCCTTCTAATTAAACTGACCCTCTTTCTTTCTAAGGAAAGGGACCGTGAGACTGTGGAGAAGGAGGCGCTTCAGGAAGGAGGCAGTCACGCAGTGCCAGTCTCCGCTGAAAAACCAGGGCCAATTCAATCAACAGGCGTGCCAGGTAATGGCTGTCCCTCGGGCATCCAGTGTCATAAACCGAAATCTCTGGGTGTCTGCAGGCTCTTCCCCTGGTGCCCGCTACTGCACGTGGTGTCAGCAGCCAAACTCTTAGTACAGAGCAAGCGTTCTGACCGGAGCCAGGAACGGCTCTCTGAGGACGACTGTCATCTCTGGGCTGTGCAGGTTATTGCCAGCAGTGTGTCAGAGAGACACTGGTAACCCTCTGTGGATGCAGTGCGATGCTCACCTCCCACCACACCCCGTTCACGGGAATTTCAGAACTCTGCCATTTTGGGAACGAGGCCATCCGAACCACGTTCAGTAGACGATGGGAAATATGACTCTTGATCGCATGTACCTCCCTCATACCTGCATCCCAGAGCTTGCCGTGAGTCCCTCGAGGTCCCAGGCAAAACAGAGGGGGATCCCTCCTGTGAACTGCGGTCCAAAGGGATTCGCTGACGGATCAGGCATGGGCTTAGCGGGAACCTGCACTGTCCTTCTGCATCCTCTGTGCCTGAGCCATGCTGAGGCTTTACCTTTCTCTGATTCTTGGCAGTGCTGTCCAACGCCGGGGAAGCCCACCATGCCGGGATATATGAATCTTTTCGAAAGAACCCAGGTACTGAGCAGTCTTTCAGGGGGCCGTAAGTGGGAGACAAGTCCTGAAAAGTGGAGGCCTGCAAGCGGTGCCCATGCTGGAGACAAGGCAAAGGGGGAGTGCGAGGTTCAGGTGGCTCCTGAGAGGACCTGACTCCGTCCCCTCGGGGTGTGGGTGCTGGGCTGGGGAGGGAGAGCTGGGGGTGGCAGTCCCTGTCGCACGCATGGTTTTTGTCCGTGTTGCTCAAAGGGACGACTGGTCAAACAGCTGCGCTCCCCCACATGCTCTCCATCTGGCCTCACGAGTTCTGTTCAGTGGGACAACTTGTCCCAAAGGGTCAGGGAGAGCCTCCACGCAGCAGCACTAGCAAGCCTTGGAACGGGAAGGTGGGTGAGCGCAAACCCAATTGTGCGCAAATGTGAAGGGTGGCCAAAAAGGGAGCGCCAAGCCATGACGCTGGGAAAACTGGACTAGGACCATCCCAGAGTGTAAGCTAAGCTGAGACGCAGCAGAGAGGCTCCAGAGTGCATTGATTCACAGTGGCTTTGGGAGTTTCCTTTGTTTCTGCTGAAACCACGGAAATGTTGCAGCCCCAGGATGTTCAGTGCTTCAGAGATGCTAACAAAGCCAGAAAGAACCTTTCCTGGCAATGTCAGACCTCCTGGGAGATTACAAGAGTGCGCAGGACACACTAATGTGCAGAATTGTTCCTCCAGGTGTGGATGGCAAGAGAAACTCAAAAGCTATGGATCCGAACGATTTCCAGAAGTACTGCATCGAAGGCGCCGTGGCGGTCTTGGGCTCCATGCTGTTTGGGATGGCATTGTGTTGTGCGATCTGTGTGTGGAGGAAGAGAAAAGAGTGAGTTGTTGGGAGGGTTTTTTTGCCAAACTTCTGTATGAGGTGGCTGCTATTAGCCATGAAGCATTTCGAGGCAGGGTATTCTGGAGTGCCGAGATACGTACGGACCAGACTCTACTGAGATCTCTGCTGTAAGATGTTTTAACTGGCCTCTCAATTCATGGGCATTCTTTTCTGAAAGGCCTTCTCACTGTTGCAAGTGCTAGTTAAAAGTGACCCTGCCTGGACAAGAGCAGACCCAGTGACAGATGTAGGCACAGCAAGGTCAGAAAGTAAAGACAACATGGGATAACACGGCCATAGAAAGTGAGAACTGCAAGAGTGACATCTCCCTACCAGTGAACCTCCCAGCTGAAATCACCCTGTTAGGTGATGCCGTAAATCCCAGATGTTCACCTCAGCAACTCCGACCGTGGCGAAGAACCTTCGCAGCTACCGGCCGTGCTTTGGAGAAAGAGAGGCAGTCTGTCGCATCTGCACCCCAGCACTGCCACCGTGTGTGTTCTCAGCACGGACGGGGTTGAGTCTGTGCAGGGCTATGTATCTCTTTGGCTACGTATTCTGAAGAGAGGATGGGGAGCACCTCACCGAACAGAGAGCTGAGGCCCCAGCAGTGGGCAGGGGAGCCGAGTGCTGGTCTCTGCCAGGCACGTGGAGAAAGGAGAGCAGGAGGCTCTCCTGGCCCCGCAGTGCCGTGCCCAGCTTTGGTCCCCTTGGTCTGTCGGGGTCAGGCCTCCTTCCCAGCACGTGCAGAGCAGGCAGGTCAGGACGGTCAGGGCCGAGAGGAGATGAGTCACGGGCAGGCGAGCAGAGCCCCAGCCGAGGGGTGCGAGACGCCTCATTTTCTGCATGGAGCTCTCCGTGCCCACAGCTCCCATGTGCAGCCAGGTGCCCGCACCCCACGGTGCGCCCAGCGCTGCCCTGCACCCTCGCACCCACCTGGCACCGCAGCCACGGCGGTGCCTCAGCAGCCTCTTCTGTTTGCAGGCGACTCTCTGCAGCTTCGCGATCCTGGCCCGAAACCAACAGCTGCCCCTCACGCCCGGACAGCCGTCCTGCGTGCTCCAGCGCCCCTGAGAGCTGGACCTGACACCAGCAGCCACCGCGTGTGCCTGGAAAAGCGGACCGCCTTCCACAGAGAACTGGGGAACCCACCCCTGCCAGCTCGGACACCCGCCCGGACCGCCCGCTCCGCACACCGCCAGCCCGCCCGCCCCCACCCCGGGTCTCACGGCTGTCCAACTCAGCCAGCCCTTGAGGGACTGGCCCAGCGACCTCCAGCCCCCTGAGGAACTGAAACCATCCCCCCACCCCCCAAGCCCATGGCCCTGATCCTCCTGCAAGGGCTTGAGGTGGCCCCACCAGGGTCCAGGTCGGGGGTGCGATGAGAGAGTCCCGACGGACAGCTTCACGGATCGACCATTTGCTTCTGAATAACAGTATAGCAATAAATAGAGAGCAGTAGCACAATTGTCCGGGTCGTTATGGCAGCAAACCCAGGAATTCACCAAGTCTGGGCTGAACTTCATACCAGGGCACGCAGGGACGTGGATGCCTGCAGTGTCAGCAGGCAGGGAGCTGGGCATGGTACGGGCCGAGCATAAAAAAGAGGGTCTGGACCATAAAAAGGAAGTTTTGAACTCTAGAAGCAAAGCTTTGGGCCCTGGAAATGAGGCTTTGGGCCCTAAGCGAGGGGTTTGGAGCATAAAAAAGAGGGTTTGGAGACTCAGGATGTGGCTTGGACCCTAAAAACCACTGGATGGATCCTAAAAATGCCGCTTTGGAGCCTGAAAATGAGGTTTTGGAAACTAAAAAAGCGGCCTTGGACTCTAGAAAGGAGACTTTGCAATCTGAAATGGAGCCTTTGGACCCTGAAATGAGGATTTGATTCGTAGAAGTGAGGCTTTGGGCCATAAAAATGTGGGTTTGGAGCCTCAAATGAGGTTTCCTGCCATGAAAGTGACGGTTTAGACCCTAGAAAGAAAAGTGAGTGGCCTGAAACAAAGGCTGTCCTTAGTAAAAGACAGGTTTGGACCCTATAAGTAAGGCTTTGAACTCTCAAACTGAGGCTTTGGACCTTCAAAATCTGACTTCAGGCTTTGAAAGTGATGCTGTCGGCCCTTGAAATGAGTCTTCGGACCTTCAAAGGAGGGTTTGGAATTGTAAAGGGGGGTTCGTACCCTAAAAGTGAGGCTGGGGGACCTAAAAATGAGGCTTTCAACCCTAGAATCAAAGCTTTGGACCCTGAAAATGAGGCTTTGGGCCCTAAAAGAGGGGTTTGGAGCACCAAAATGAGGGTTTGGACATTCAAGATGTGGCTTAGACCCTCAAAATGACTGGATGGATCCTAAAAATGACTCTGCTCTCTAAAAATGAGAGACCTGCTCCTGCGCTTGCAGCACCCCTGGCCCTGGCCCTGGCCCTGGCGCTGTTCCCCCCTTTTCCCCGGCTGCCCCCAGCCCGTCTCTCCTCTCTTTCTCCTCAGGCTGCTCGGCCTCCGCCTCCTCCGGCCCCGCCCCAGGCCGTCTGTGACTGACAGGCCGCATCTGGCTCCACTTATTGGCTCAGCCGTGACCAATGGCACTGCTGTTGCCGGGCGGGCGGGGGCAGCCCGGGCCTCTCCCCACAGAGCCACCCTGCGCCCGCTGCCCAGCCCCACGGCCACAGACCTCGGGGTTTGGGCTGGGTGGTGGGGGGTTGATTTCGGGCAGCCGCGGCCCTGGGCAGGAGGAGCTGCCTGTTATTGTCCTGTGGCCTTGTGGGGGTTTTCATTCAGGCACCTTCGGAGGACTAAACCAAAAAGGCCGATGGCAGAAGCTTCTGTCCAGGCCCTCCCCTGAGGAGACAGGCCGTCCTGGAAAGGGCCCTGTCGCGCTCACCCAACCCAGCCCGCCGGCCGCAGCATCTCGCCCCCTGAGCGCAGCTCACGCCTCAGCCAGCCGGGACACTGGGCCTGCGGAGAGAGGGCCTTCACGAAGGGCCGTTGCACCTGGAGCTGTGCTCTCAGCAGCACAAGGTGTGTGCAGAGCTCGGCCGTCCCTCGGTCCGCTCATGAGGTCTGGGCCTGCTCAGGGAGGGAGGGAAGGGAAGGGGGCACGGGAGGGAAGAGGGAGGAAGGGGACCTGCCCTGGATTTGTTCTGGATCAGCAGGTCTTTCCCAAAATGCTGGTCATGCAGAGATGGAATTAGAAAGGCCAGGCTTGGGGAGCTGTGGCCAGCTCCATGGGCAAGTGGGAGGCAGATGCCCTACGGGGAGGCACAGGGGGCTGTGGCCGCTGCGGGGTCATTTTCCAGGTGAACAGTGGAGCCAGAGCTGCATGGCAGGGCCAGGCAATAGCCCACGGGAGCGCCTCTCCCCTAGGATGATCACAGCTGTGTCCGGTGGCTCCGGCTCTGCGGCTCCCTGGCTGGGTCGCAGCTTTCAGCCTCGGGGAGGTCTGTCCTTTGGAGATGTCTGCTCAGGAAAACAGGAGCATTCCTGCTGTAGCCCTGCAGAGCTCTCCTTGGGCAACGCCAGGTCCCCGACACACAGCCCCAGCCCGCAGCCCAGAGGAAAAGACGGGGCAATGCTGGTGCAGCCTCTCACTGGCCAGCGGGCTCTTCTCCACAAGACATGTGAATGATCGGTTTTTTCCTCCACTGCTTTCGCGAGGGCTTCTTTTGGGCACAGCAAGAAATCCCTGAGGGGCCGTATGTTTGCCCATCCGTTCCTGGAGGGGTGTTGCCCATGGCCTGGAAACAGCATTTGGAGAGCTGCCAGGTGGCCACTCAGCAGGTCACTCAGGCCCCTCTGCAGCTTTGGAAATCTCCACCCATGTGTGGGTCCCAGGTCATGACCTGGCCTGCCTCCAGTCACTGAAAAGAAGTGGATCACAACATCTAATGGAAACGTGCTTGATTACAGCTGTGCCTGTGGGCGATGGCTACCTGACCTCTCAGCCGGATCTTGTCCAGGAGCCTCGGGGCGATCCCACAGGTATGTCACTTGAGTGAATGAGCATTTAGGTTTTAATATTCTGTTCATATGAAATTTAACTTAATATTTTCTTGACCGATGCTCAAACAGCTCCGTGCATGGCTTGGTTTGAATCAGCATGATCCAGGCACCCAGTAACTGTCTGCACAATGCACCTGAGTGCAAGGGAGAGACAAGTGCCATGGAGCAATCCCGCCTTTGAACTGCGTTCCTTGCCGTTCAGATCTGAAGAAGTATATTGAAATATTTCACGGGAGCTGCTCTGTTCTGTTTGTTTACAGACATGGCTGGAGGCGATGGATATCCAGCTTCCCAGCTGGGTTCCAGAGCTGTTGCGCAGGGAGATCGCATGGGTACGTCATGGCTTTTTACTTCCTTTGAGAGCTGCCAGCTCAAAGCCCAAATGTGAGCGAGGCATCTCTCGCGGGAGTGAGAATACAGACCTGCAGTGTGTGTGCCACGTCATTTCGTGATCCCCTCATACATTCTGCTGTTCAGCTATGAGGGTGTATATCACAATGGGTGACAAAAACTTCTCATGGGCGTTTGGTTGCAGATGTGGCTCCAGCTCCCTGGCTGGATCCTGCGCTGGAGCTCACCTCGCATCCCAGGGGTGAGTGGTCGGTCTTGACTGACTTCACAGACTAAGCACTCGTTAGGGAGAAATTTAACTTAATACTTTCTGTTAAGGTCCTCAAAGAGCAAAATATGAAGGCGAAAGAGGGAAATCTTCTCAGCGGTCATCGGAAATCCTAAATGAAATCCTGAAGGAATTGGAGAAAGCATCACATGGTGGGTATATTTCCCTCTTAACCAGGAGACTGGGGAAGCTGAGGTTTTGGAGACGTGTATGGACAAGCCGTAGCCACCACAAGCAGAAAGGGATCGATCAGAGCCTCGCTGCGCTGACACTCCATTACACACCTTGCAGGCGCTGGCAAGCCGCAGAGATGGTCCAGAGCCTCTGCTGCCAGTTGTGGTTCAAGCTGAGTCCCAGGGAAAGCAGCTGCCCCAGCTGTACCATGGCTGGCCAGAGCTGTTCCGGGCAGATGTTGGTATCCAGCTGGCAGGGGCTGGTTGTGCTCACGCCTTGCTGCCGGTCGCCGGAGGGGAGAGTGCCCTTGGGCAGCGGAGAGGATGCGCAGGCAGCTGGGGGTCGCTGAGGCTGGCAGACTTTGCCAGGGCTGCAGGCATGCCCTGGCCAGCATTGGAGCAGCCCCGGCTTCACAGCCTGGTCCAGCCCTGTTGTTCTCCTTGATGTTCGAGGACGCTCAGTGACACCTCGAGGTCAGGGACAGGTGGAAGCTGGACACCCAGCTTGAGGCGGGACACCTAAGTTGAAGGCAGCTAAAATGAAGGGCTCTGAATTCAGCCTCGGGTGGTTTAGCTGTCTGTTTCTAGTTGTGTTTTAGAGAGCTTGGTTGTGGTCTTCCTCTTGCTTTGGGAGACTATGGGCTCTTCACTGCCACTTGTGGAAGTGCCCAGAACATGGTTGCAAGAGCTTGGGGTTCAGTCCACTGTGTGTGTCTGTTACCCTTACCGTGTGATGGAGTTGGCATGATGCGAAGTGCTTCTCTGAGGGGCTCTTTCCCCAGCTGAATTGGCTGCAGTGTCTTCCTGCCCTCTCTGAAGGAAGTCCTTTACCATCGTCTTGCAGTTTGCCAAAAATGCACTAAGTGGAATGCAAACAAGCAGATGACATGCCATCTCCTAGTTTCTCAGCAGGTCAGGTTGTGCTCTCTACTGGTAATCTGGAAGTGTCTAGCTCTTAAATTGTTCTTTCTCCGTGAATGATCCATTGTGGGGACTAGGGACGAGGGGCACGCCCAAATGCCCAGGCTTGCTTTCTAAGTGTTAGTAATGCATTTTGGCTCCGAAAGATCCCACGTTCCTGATGAGGAACGGTTCCTTCTAATTAAACTGACCCTCTTTCTTTCTAAGGAAAGGGACCGTGAGACTGTGGAGAAGGAGGCGCTTCAGGAAGGAGGCAGTCACGCAGTGCCAGTCTCCGCTGAAAAACCAGGGCCAATTCAATCAACAGGCGTGCCAGGTAATGGCTGTCCCTCGGGCATCCAGTGTCATAAACCGAAATCTCTGGGTGTCTGCAGGCTCTTCCCCTGGTGCCCGCTACTGCACGTGGTGTCAGCAGCCAAACTCTTAGTACAGAGCAAGCGTTCTGACCGGAGCCAGGAACGGCTCTCTGAGGACGACTGTCATCTCTGGGCTGTGCAGGTTATTGCCAGCAGTGTGTCAGAGAGACACTGGTAACCCTCTGTGGATGCAGTGCGATGCTCACCTCCCACCACACCCCGTTCACGGGAATTTCAGAACTCTGCCATTTTGGGAACGAGGCCATCCGAACCACGTTCAGTAGACGATGACTCTTGATCACAACTACCTCCCTCATACCTGCATCCCAGAGCTTGCCGTGAGTCCCTCGAGGTCCCAGGCAAAACAGAGGGGGATCCCTCCTGTGAACTGCGGTCCAAAGGGATTCGCTGACGGATCAGGCATGGGCTTAGCGGGAACCTGCACTGTCCTTCTGCATCCTCTGTGCCTGAGCCATGCTGAGGCTTTACCTTTCTCTGATTCTTGGCAGTGCTGTCCAACGCCGGGGAAGCCCACCATGCCGGGATATATGAATCTTTTCGAAAGAACCCAGGTACTGAGCAGTCTTTCAGGGGGCCGTAAGTGGGAGACAAGTCCTGAAAAGTGGAGGTCTGCAAGGGGTGCCCATGCTGGAGACAAGGCAAAGGGGGAGTGCGAGGTTCAGGTGGCTCCTGAGAGGACCTGACTCCGTCCCCTCGGAGTCTGGGTGCTGGGCTGGGGAGGGAGAGCTGGGGGTGGCAGTCCCTGTCGCACGCATGGTTTTTGTCCGTGTTGCTCAAAGGGACGACTGGTCAAACAGCTGCGCTCCCCCACATGCTCTCCATCTGGCCTCACGAGTTCTGTTCAGTGGGACAACTTGTCCCAAAGGGTCAGGGAGAGCCTCCATGCAGCAGCACTAGCAAGCCTTGGAACGGGAAGGTGGGTGAGCGCAAACCCAATTGTGCGCAAATGTGAAGGGTGGCCAAAAAGGGAGCGCCGAGCCATGACGCTGGGAAAACTGGAATAGGGCCATCCCAGAGTGTAAGCTAAGCTGAGAGGCAGCAGAGAGGCTCCAGAGTGCATTGATTCACAGTGGCTTTGGGAGTTGCCTTTGTTTCTGCTGAAACCACGGAAATGTTGCAGCCCCAGGATGTTCAGTGCTTCAGAGATGCTAACAAAGCCAGAAAGAACATTTCCTGGCAATGTCAGACCTCCTGGGAGATTACAAGAGTGCGCAGGACACACTAATGTGCAGAATTGTTCCTCCAGGTGTGGATGGCAAGAGAAACTCAAAAGCTATGGATCCGAACGATTTCCGGAAGTACTGCATCGAAGGCGCCGTGGCGGTCTTGGGCTCCATGCTGTTTGGGATGGCATTGTGTTGTGCGATCTGTGTGTGGAGGAAGAGAAAAGAGTGAGTTGTTGGGAGGGTTTTTTTGCCAAACTTCTGTATGAGATAGCTGCTATTAGCCATGAAGCATTTCGAGGCAGGGTATTCTGGAGTGCCGAGATAGGTACAGACCAGACTCTACTGAGATCTCTGCTGTAAGATGTTTTAACTGGCCTCTCAATTCATGGGCATTCTTTTCTGAAAGGCCTTCTCACTGTTGCAAGCGCTAGTTAAAAGTGACCCTGCCTGGACAAGAGCAGACCCAGTGACAGGTGTAGGCACAGCAAGGTCAGAAAGTAAAGACAACATGGGATAACACAGCCATAGAAAGTGAGAACTGCAAGAGTGACATCTCCCTACCAGTGAACCTCCCAGCAGAAATCACCCTGTTAGGTGATGCCGTAAATCCCAGATGTTCACCTCAGCAACTGCGACCGTGGTGAAGAACCTTCGCAGCTACCGGCCTTGCTTTGGAGAAAGAGAGGCAGTCTGTCCCATCTGCACCCCAGCACTGCCAGCGTGCGTGTTCTCAGCACGGACGGGGTTGAGTCTGTGCAGGGCTATGTATCTCTTTGGCTACGTATTCTGAAGAGAGGATGGGGAGCACCTCACCGAACAGAGAGCTGAGGCCCCAGCAGTGGGCAGGGGAGCCGAGTGCTGGTCTCTGCCAGGCACGTGGAGAAAGGAGAGCAGGAGGCTCTCCTGGCCCTGCAGTGCCGTGCCCAGCTTTGGTCCCCTTGGTCTGTCGGGGTCAGGCCTCCTTCCCAGCACGTGCAGAGCAGGCAGGTCAGGACGGTCAGGGCCGAGAGGAGATGAGTCACGGGCAGGCGAGCAGAGCCCCAGCCGAGGGGTGCGAGACACCTCTTTTTCTGCATGGAGCTCTCCGTGCCCACAGCTCCCATGTGCAGCCAGGTGCCCGCACCCCACGGTGCGCCCAGCGCTGCCCTGCACCCTCGCACCCACCTGGCACCGCAGCCACGGCGGTGCCTCAGCAGCCTCTTCTGTTTGCAGGCGACTCTCCGCAGCTTCGCGATCCTGGCCCGAAACCAACAGCTGCCCCTCACGCCCGGACAGCCGTCCTGCGTGCTCCAGCGCCCCTGAGAGCTGGACCCGACACCAGCAGCCACCGCGTGTGCCTGGAAAAGCGGACCGCCTTCCACAGAGAACTGGGGAACCCACCCCTGCCAGCTCGGACACCCGCCCGGACCGCCCGCTCCGCACACCGCCAGCCCGCCCGCCCCCACCCCGGGTCTCATGGCTGTCCAACTCAGGCAGCCCTTGAGGGACTGGCCCAGCGACCTCCAGCCCCCTGAGGAACTGAAACCATCCCCCCACCCCCCAAGCCCATGGCCCTGATCCTCCTGCAAGGGCTTGAGGTGGCCCCACCAGGGTCCAGGTCGGGGGTGCGATGAGAGAGTCCCGACGGACAGCTTCACGGATCGACCATTTGCTTCTGAATAACAGTATAGCAATAAATAGAGAGCAGTAGCACAATTGTCCGGGTCGTTATGGCAGCAAACCCAGGAATTCACCAAGTCTGGGCTGAACTTCATACCGGGGCACGCAGGGACGTGGATGCCTGCGGTGTCAGCAGGCAGGGAGCCGGGCATGGTACGCGCCGAGCATAAAAAAGAGGGTCTGGACCATAAAAAGGAACTTTTGAACTCTAGAAGCAAAGCTTTGGGCCCTGGAAATGAGGCTTTGGGCCCTAAGCGAGGGGTTTGGAGCATAAAAAAGAGGGTTTGGAGACTCAGGATGTGGCTTGGACCCTAAAAACCACTGGATGGATCCTAAAAATGCCACTTTGGAGCCTGAAAATGAGGTTTTGGAAACTAAAAAAGCGGCCTTGGACTCTAGAAAGGAGACTTTGCAATCTGAAATGGAGCCTTTGGACCCTGAAATGAGGATTTGATTCGTAGAAGTGAGGCTTTGGGCCATAAAAATGTGGGTTTGGAGCCTCAAATGAGGTTTCCTGCCATGAAAGTGACGGTTTAGACCCTAGAAAGAAAAGTGAGTGGCCTGAAACAAAGGCTGTCCTTAGTAAAAGACAGGTTTGGACCCTATAAGTAAGGCTTTGAACTCTCAAACTGAGGCTTTGGACCTTCAAAATCTGACTTCAGGCTTTGAAAGTGATGCTGTCAGCCCTTGAAATGAGTCTTCGGACCTTCAAAGGCGGGTTTGGAATTGTAAAGGGGGGTTCATACCCTAAAAGTGAGGCTGGGGGACCTAAAAATGAGGCTTTCAACCCTAGAATCAAAGCTTTGGACCCTGAAAATGAGGCTTTGGGCCCTAAAAGAGGGGTTTGGAGCACCAAAATGAGGGTTTGGACATTCAAGATGTGGCTTAGATCCTCAAAATGACTGGATGGATCCTAAAAATGACGCTGCTCTCTAAAAATGAGAGACCTGCTCCTGCGCTTGCAGCACCCCTGGCCCTGGCCCTGGCCCTGGCCCTGGCGCTGGTCCCCCCTCGCCCCGGCTGCCCCCAGCCCGTCTCTCCTCTCTTTCTCCTCAGGCTGCTCGGCCTCCGCCTCCTCCGGCCCCGCCCCAGGCCGTCTGTGACTGACAGGCCGCATCTGGCTCCACTTATTGGCTCAGCCGTGACCAATGGCACTGCTGTTGCCGGGCGGGCGGGGGCAGCCCGGGCCTCTCCCCACAGAGCCACCCTGCGCCCGCTGCCCAGCCCCACGGCCACAGACCCCGGGGTTTGGGCTGGGTGGTGGGGGGTTGATTTCGGGCAGCCGCGGCCCTGGGCAGGAGGAGCTGCCTGTTATTGTCCTGTGGCCTTGTGGGGGTTTTCATTCAGGCACCTTCGGAGGACTAAACCAAAAAGGCCGATGGCAGAAGCTTCTGTCCAGGCCCTCCCCTGAGGAGACAGGCCGTCCTGGAAAGGGTCATGCAGAGGGGGAATTAGAAAGGCCAGAGCCCATCTAGAGCTCCATCTGGCCACGGTCGTAAGGGATAACAAAAAATGCTTCTATAAATACATTAACAACAAAAAGAGAGCCAAGGAGATTCTCCATCCTTTGCTGGATGCAGGATGTCACCAAGGATGAGGAAAAGGCTGAGGTACTTAATGCCTTCTTTGCCTCAGTCTTTAATTGCCACACCAGGTATCCTCAGGGTATTCAGCTCCCTGAGCTGGAAGACAAGGATGGAGAGCAAAATAAACTCCCCGTGATCCAGGAGGAAGCAGTTAACGACCTGCTACGCCACCTGGACACTCACAAGTCTATGGGGCCTGATGGCATCCACCCAAGGGTGCTGAGGGAGCTGGCGGAGGAGCTTGCCAAGCCGCTCTCCAGCATTTATCAACAGTCCTGGTTAACAGGGGAGGTCCCGGATGCCTGGAGGCTTGCCAACGTGACGCCCATCTACAAGAAGGGCCAGAAGGAGGATCCGGGGAACTACAGGCCTGTCAGCCTGACCTCGGTGCCGGGGAAGGTTATGGAGAGGTTCATCCTGAGGGCGCTCACAGGGCACATGCAGGATAACCAAGGGATCAGGCCCAGCCAGCACGGGTTCATGAAAGGCAGGTCCTGCTTGACCAACCTGAGCTCCTTCTATGACCAGGTGACCCGCCTAGTGGGTGAGGGAAAGGCTGTCGATGTTGTCTACCAGGACTTTAGTAAAGCCTTCGGCACTGTCTTCCACAGTATTCTCCTGGAGAAGCTGGCGACTCGTGGCTCAGAGAGGTGCACTATTCGCTGGGTAAAAAACTGGCTGGATGGCCGAGCCCAGAGAGTCGTGGTGGATGGAGCGAAATCCAGTTGGCGGCCGGTCACAAGCGGAGTCCCCCAGGGCTCAGTTTTGGGACCGGTCTTGCCCCTTTTGTTGCTGACGTATTTACAGAAACATTTTTTATTGCCTTCTACGGCAGCAGCCAGCTTAAGTTCTAGCTGGGCAGCCTCAGTCTCCCTCCCTCTCGGGAGCCCCGCCCTCCCAAGGTGACATGTGGTGACAGGGCGTGCCGGGGGGGCAGTGCGTGGGGGAGGGGCAGCACTACAGGGGCGTGGTCATGGTGGGGAGGCCAGGCTGTGAGGTCACAGAGCCCCTCTATGCCATGTCATGATATGCTCTGCTGTGCGGACACCGCTCCAGCAGTGCCAGCAGCAGCGGTAGCAGCAGCAGCAGCAGCAGCAGCAGAATGGTGCAGGCACAGGGGGCCATGGCCCCCACCCGCCTCCTTCTCCTCCTCCTGGTGGCCCTGCAAATCCGGGATGCCCAGGCTGCTCCGTGGCGAGCGCGGGGGTTAGGTAGGTGGGCAGGCGAGGGCCGTCACCAAGGCCTTGGGGTGGCAGTGGGGCCGGGGTTGTGGTGGGGCAGGGCCAGGAGAGCAGCAGGGCTGAGCTGGGCTTGGGGAGCTGTGGCCAGCTCCATGGGCAAGTGGGAGGCAGATGCCCTACGGGGAGGCACAGGGGGCTGTGGCCGCTGCGGGGTCATTTTCCAAGTGAACAGTGGGGCCAGAGCTGCACGGCAGGGCCAGGCAATAGCCCACGGGAGCGCCTCTCCCCTAGGATGATCACAGCTGTGTCCGGTGGCTCCGGTTCTGCGGCTCCCTGGCTGGGTCGCGGCTTTCAGCCTCGGGGAGGTCCGTCCTTGGGAGATGTCCGCTCAGGAAAACAGGAGCATTCCTGCTGTAGCCCTGCAGAGCTCTCCTTGGGCAACGCCAGGTCCCCAACACACAGCCCCAGCCCGCAGCCCAGAGGAAAAGACGGGGCAATGCTGGTGCAGCCTCTCACTGGCCAGCGGGCTCTTCTCCACAAGACATGTGAATGATCATTTTTTTCCTCCACTGCTTTCGCGAGGGCTTCTTTTGGGCACAGCAAGAAATCCCTGAGGGGCCGTATGTTTGCCCATCCGTTCCTGGAGGGGTGTTGCCCATGGCCTGGAAACAGCATTTGGAGAGCTGCCAGGTGGCCACTCAGCAGGTCACTCAGGCCCCTCTGCAGCTTTGGAAATCTCCACCCATGTGTGGGTCCCAGTTCATGACCTGGCCTGCCTCCAGTCACTGAAAAGAAGTGGATCACAACATCTAATGGAAACGTGCTTGATTACAGCTGTGCCTGTGGGCGATGGCTACCTGACCTCTCAGCCGGATCTTGTCCAGGAGCCTCGGGGCGATCCCACAGGTATGTCACTTGAGTGAATGAGCATTTAGGTTTTAATATTCTGTTCATATGAAATTTAACTTAAAATTTTCTTGACCGATGCTCAAACAGCTCCGTGCATGGCTTGGTTTGAATCAGCATGGTCCAGGCACCCAGTAACTGTCTGCACAATGCACCTGAGTGCAAGGGAGAGACAAGTGCCATGGAGCAATCCCGCCTTTGAACTGCGTTCCTTGCCGTTCAGATCTGAAGAAGTATATTGAAATATTTCACGGGAGCTGCTCTGTTCTGTTTGTTTACAGACGTGGCTGGAGGCGATGGATATCCAGCTTCCCAGCTGGGTTCCAGAGCTGTTGCGCAGGGAGATCGCATGGGTACGTCATGGCTTTTTACTTCCTTTGAGAGCTGCCAGCTCAAAGCCCAAATGTGAGCGAGGCATCTCTCGCGGGAGTGAGAATACGGACCTGCAGTGTGTGTGCCACGTCATTTCGTGATCCCCTCATACGTTCTGCTGTTCAGCTATGAGGGTGTATATCACAATGGGTGACAAAAACTTCTCATGGGCGTTTGGTTGCAGATGTGGCTCCAGCTCCCTGGCTGGATCCTGCGCTGGAGCTCACCTCGCAGCCCAGGGGTGAGTGGTCGGTCTTGACTGACTTCACAGACTAAGCACTCGTTAGGGAGAAATTTAACTTAATACTTTCTGTTAAGGTCCTCAAAGAGCAAAATATGAAGGCGAAAGAGGGAAATCTTCTCAGCGGTCATCGGAAATCCTAAAGGAAATCCTGAAGGAATTGGAGAAAGCATCACGTGGTGGGTATATTTCCCTCTTAACCAGGAGACTGGGGAAGCTGAGGTTTTGGAGACGTGTATGGGCAAGCCGTAGCCACCACAAGCAGAAAGGGATCGATCAGAGCCTCGCTGCGCTGACACTCCATTACACACCTTGCAGGCGCTGGCAAGCCGCAGAGATGGTCCAGAGCCTCTGCTGCCAGTTGTGGTTCAAGCTGAGTCCCAGGGAAAGCAGCTGCCCCAGCTGTACCATGGCTGGCCAGAGCTGTTCCGGGCAGATGTTGGTATCCAGCTGGCAGGGGCTGGTTGTGCTCACGCCTTGCTGCCGGTCGCCGGAGGGGAGAGTGCCCTTGGGCAGCGGAGAGGATGCGCAGGCAGCTGGGGGTCGCTGAGGCTGGCAGACTTTGCCAGGGCTGCAGGCATGCCCTGGCCAGCATTGGAGCAGCCCTGGCTTCACAGCCTGGTCCAGCCCTGTTGTTCTCCTTGCTGTTCGAGGACGCTCAGTGACACCTCGAGGTCAGGGACAGGTGGAAGCTGGACACGCAGCTTGAGGCGGGACACCTAAGTTGAAGGCAGCTAAAATGAAGGGCTCTGAATTCAGCCTCGGGTGGTTTAGCTGTCTGTTTCTAGTTGTGTTTTAGAGAGCTTGGTTGTGGTCTTCCTCTTGCTTTGGGGGACTGTGGGCTCTTCACTGCCACTTGTGGAAGTGCCCAGAACATGGTTGCAAGAGCTTGGGGTTCAGCTTGGGGCTCTTTCCCCAGCTGAATTGGCTGCAGTGTCTTCCTGCCCTCTCTGAAGGAAGTCCTTTACCATCGTCTTGCAGTTTTCCAAAAATCCACTAAGTGGAATGCAAACAAGCAGATGACATGCCATCTCCTAGTTTCTCAGCAGGTCAGGTTGTGCTGTCTACTGGTAAACTGGAAGAGTCTAGCTCTTAAATTGTTCTTTCTCCTTGAATGAACCATTGTTGGGACTAGGGACGAGGTGCACGCCCAAATGCCCAGGCTTGCTTTCTAAGTGTTAGTAATGCATTTTGGCTCCGAAAGATCCCACGTTCCTGATGAGGATCGGTTCCTTCTAATTAAACTGACCCTCTTTCTTTCTAAAGAGAGGGACCGTGAGACTGTGGAGAAGGAGGCGCTTCAGGAAGGAGGCAGTCACGCAGTGCCAGTCTCCGCTGAAAAACCAGGGCCAATTCAATCAACAGGCGTGCCAGGTAATGGCTGTCCCTCGGGCATCCAGTGTCATAAACCAAAATCTCTGGGTGTCTGCAGGCTCTTCCCCTGGTGCCCGCTACTGCACGTGGTGTCAGCAGCCAAACTCTTAGTACAGAGCAAGAGTTCTGACCGGAGCCAGGAACGGCTCTCTGAGGACGACTGTCATCTCTGGGCTGTGCAGGTTATTGCCAGCAGTGTGTCAGAGAGACACTGGTAACCCTCTGTGGATGCAGTGCGATGCTCACCTCCCACCACACCCCGTTCACGGGAATTTCAGAACTCTGCCATTTTGGGAACGAGGCCATCCGAACCACGTTCAGTAGACGATGGGAAATATGACTCTTGATCGCATGTACCTCCCTCATACCTGCATCCCAGAGCTTGCCATGAGTCCCTCGAGGTCCCAGGCAAAACAGAGGGGGATCCCTCCTGTGAACTGCGGTCCAAAGGGATTCGCTGACGGATCAGGCATGGGCTTAGCGGGAACCTGCACTGTCCTTCTGCATCCTCTGTGCCTGAGCCATGCTGAGGCTTTACCTTTCTCTGATTCTTGGCAGTGCTGTCCAACGCCGGGGAAGCCCACCATGCCGGGATATATGAATCTTTTCGAAAGAACCCAGGTACTGAGCAGTCTTTCAGGGGGCCGTAAGTGGGAGACAAGTCCTGAAAAGTGGAGGCCTGCAAGCGGTGCCCATGCTGGAGACAAGGCAAAGGGGGAGTGCGAGGTTCAGGTGGCTCCTGAGAGGACCTGACTCCGTCCCCTCGGGGTGTGGGTGCTGGGCTGGGGAGGGAGAGCTGGGGGTGGCAGTCCCTGTCGCACGCATGGTTTTTGTCTGTGTTGCTCAAAGGGACGACTGGTCAAACAGCTGCGCCCCCCCACGTGCTCTCCATCTGGCCTCACGAGTTCTGTTCAGTGGGACAACTTGTCCCAAAGGGTCAGGGAGAGCCTCCACGCAGCAGCACTAGCAAGCCTTGGAACGGGAAGGTGGGTGAGCGCAAACCCAATTGTGCGCAAATGTGAAGGGTGCCCAAAAAGGGAGAGCCAAGCCATGACGCTGGGAAAACTGGACTAGGGCCATCCCAGAGTGTAAGCTAAGCTGCGAGGCAGCAGAGAGGCTCCAGAGTGCATTGATTCACAGTGGCTTTGGGAGTTGCCTTTGTTTCTGTCTAAAACCACGGAAATGTTGCAGCCCCAGGATGTTCAGTGCTTCAGAGATGCTAACAAAGCCAGAAAGAACATTTCCTGGCAATGTCAGACCTCCTGGGAGATTACAAGAGTGCGCAGGACACACTAATGTGCAGAACTGTTCCTCCAGGTGTGGATGGCAAGAGAAACTCAAAAGCTATGGATCCGAACGATTTCCGGAAGTACTGCATCGAAGGCGCCGTGGCGGTCTTGGGCTCCATGCTGTTAGGGATGGCATTGTGTTGTGCGATCTGTGTGTGGAGGAAGAGAAAAGAGTGAGTTGTTGGGAGGGGTTTTTTGCCAAACTTCTGTATGAGATGGCTGCTATTAGCCATGAAGCATTTCGAGGCAGGGTATTCTGGAGTGCCGAGATAGGTACAGACTGAGATCTCTGCTGTAAGATGTTTTAACTGGCCTCTCAATTCATGGGCATTCTTTTCTGAAAGGCCTTCTCACTGTTGCAAGTGCTAGTTAAAAGTGACCCTGCCTGGACAAGAGCAGACCCAGTGACAGGTGTAGGCACAGCAAGGTCAGAAAGTAAAGACAACATGGGATAACACGGCCATAGAAAGTGAGAACTGCAAGAGTGACATCTCCCTACCAGTGAACCTCCCAGCAGAAATCACCCTGTTAGGTGATGCCGTAAATCCCAGATGTTCACCTCAGCAACTGCGACCGTGGCGAAGAACCTTCGCAGCTACCGGCCTTGCTTTGGAGAAAGAGAGGCAGTCTGTCCCATCTGCACCCCAGCACTGCCAGCGTGCGTGTTCTCAGCACGGATGGGGTTGAGTCTGTGCAGGGCTATGTATCTCTTTGGCTACGTATTCTGAAGAGAGGATGGGGAGCACCTCACCGAACAGAGAGCTGAGGCCCCAGCAGTGGGCAGGGGAGCCGAGTGCTGGTCTCTGCCAGGCACGTGGAGAAAGGAGAGCAGGAGGCTCTCCTGGCCCCGCAGTGCCGTGCCCAGCTTTGGTCCCCTTGGTCTGTCGGGGTCAGGCCTCCTTCCCAGCACGTGCAGAGCAGGCAGGTCAGGACGGTCAGGGCCGAGAGGAGATGAGTCACGGGCAGGCGAGCAGAGCCCCAGCCGAGGGGTGCGAGACGCCTCATTTTCTGCATGGAGTTCTCCGTGCCCACAGCTCCCATGTGCAGCCAGGTGCCCGCACCCCACGGTGCGCCCAGCGCTGCCCTGCACCCTCGCACCCACCTGGCACTGCAGCCACGGCGGTGCCTCAGCAGCCTCTTCTGTTTGCAGGCGACTCTCCGCAGCTTCGCGATCCTGGCCCGAAACCAACAGCTGCCCCTCACGCCCGGACAGCCGTCCTGCGTGCTCCAGCGCCCCTGAGAGCTGGACCCGACACCAGCAGCCACCGCGTGTGCCTGGAAAAGCGGACCGCCTTCCACAGAGAACTGGGGAACCCACCCCTGCCAGCTCGGACACCCGCCCGGACCGCCCGCTCCGCACACCGCCAGCCCGCCCGCCCCCACCCCGGGTCTCACGGCTGTCCAACTCAGGCAGCCCTTGAGGGACTGGCCCAGCGACCTCCAGCCCCCTGAGGAACTGAAACCATCCCCCCACCCCCCAAGCCCATGGCCCTGATCCTCCTGCAAGGGCTTGAGGTGGCCCCACCAGGGTCCAGGTCGGGGGTGCGATGAGAGAGTCCCGACGGACAGCTTCACGGATCGACCATTTGCTTCTGAATAACAGTATAGCAATAAATAGAGAGCAGTAGCACAATTGTCCGGGTCGTTATGGCAGCAAACCCAGGAATTCACCAAGTCTGGGCTGAACTTCATACCGGGGCACGCAGGGACGTGGATGCCTGCGGTGTCAGCAGGCAGGGAGCTGGGCATGGCACGCGCCGAGCATAAAAAAGAGGGTCTGGACCATAAAAAGGAAGTTGTGAACTCTAGAAGCAAAGCTTTGGGCCCTGGAAATGAGGCTTTGGGCCCTAAGCGAGGGGTTTGGAGCATAAAAAAGAGGGTTTGGAGACTCAGGATGTGGCTTGGACCCTAAAAACCACTGGATGGATCCTAAAAATGCCGCTTTGGAGCCTGAAAATGAGGTTTTGGAAACTAAAAAAGCGGCCTTGGACTCTAGAAAGGAGACTTTGCAATCTGAAATGGAGCCTTTGGACCCTGAAATGAGGATTTGATTCGTAGAAGTGAGGCTTTGGGCCATAAAAATGTGGGTTTGGAGCCTCAAATGAGGTTTCCTGCCATGAAAGTGACGGTTTAGACCCTAGAAAGAAAAGTGAGTGGCCTGAAACAAAGGCTGTCCTTAGTAAAAGACAGGTTTGGACCCTATAAGTAAGGCTTTGAACTCTCAAACTGAGGCTTTGGACCTTCAAAATCTGACTTCAGACTTTGAAAGTGATGCTGTCGGCCCTTGAAATGAGTCTTCGGACCTTCAAAGGCGGGTTTGGAATTGTAAAGGGGGGTTCGTACCCTAAAAGTGAGGCTGGGGGACCTAAAAATGAGGCTTTCAACCCTAGAATCAAAGCTTTGGACCCTGAAAATGAGGCTTTGGGCCCTAAAAGAGGGGTTTGGAGCACCAAAATGAGGGTTTGGACATTCAAGATGTGGCTTAGATCCTCAAAATGACTGGATGGATCCTAAAAATGACTCTGCTCTCTAGAAATGAGAGACCTGCTCCTGCGCTTGCAGCACCCCTGGCCCTGGCCCTGGCCCTGGCCCTGGCGCTGGTCCCCCCTCGCCCCGGCTGCCCCCAGCCCGTCTCTCCTCTCTTTCTCCTCAGGCTGCTCGGCCTCCGCCTCCTCCGGCCCCGCCCCAGGCCGTCTGTGACTGACAGGCCGCATCTGGCTCCACTTATTGGCTCAGCCGTGACCAATGGCACTGCTGTTGCCGGGCGGGCGGGGGCAGCCCGGGCCTCTCCCCACAGAGCCACCCTGCGCCCGCTGCCCAGCCCCACGGCCACAGACCCCGGGGTTTGGGCTGGGTGGTGGGGGGTTGATTTCGGGCAGCCGCGGCCCTGGGCAGGAGGAGCTGCCTGTTATTGTCCTGTGGCCTTGTGGGGGTTTTCATTCAGGCACCTTCGGAGGACTAAACCAAAAAGGCCGATGGCAGAAGCTTCTGTCCAGGCCCTCCCCTGAGGAGACAGGCCGTCCTGGAAAGGGCCCTGTCGCGCTCACCCAACCCAGCCCGCCGGCCGCAGCATCTCGCCCCCTGAGCGCAGCTCACGCCTCAGCCAGCCGGGACACTGGGCCTGCGGAGAGAGGGCCTTCACGAAGGGCCGTTGCACCTGGAGCTGTGCTCTCAGCAGCACAAGGTGTGTGCAGAGCTCGGCCGTCCCTCGGTCCGCTCATGAGGTCTGGGCCTGCTCAGGGAGGGAGGGAAGGGAAGGGGGCACGGGAGGGAAGAGGAAGGAAGGGGACCTGCCCTGGATTTGTTCTGGATCAGCAGGTCTTTCCCAAAATGCGAGTCATGCAGAGGTGGAATTAGAAAGGCCAGGCTTGGGGAGCTGTGGCCAGCTCCATGGGCAAGTGGGAGGCAGATGCCCTACGGGGAGGCACAGGGGGCTTTGGCTGCTGCGGGGTCATTTTCCAGGTGAACAGTGGAGCCAGAACTGCACGGCAGGGCCAGGCAATAGCCCACGGGAGCGCCTCTCCCCTAGGATGATCACAGCTGTGTCCGGTGGCTCCGGTTCTGCGGCTCCCTGGCTGGGTCGCGGCTTTCAGCCTCGGGGAGGTCCGTCCTTGGGAGATGTCCGCTCAGGAAAACAGGAGCATTCCTGCTGTAGCCCTGCAGAGCTCTCCTTGGGCAACGCCAGGTCCCCGACACACAGCCCCAGCCCGCAGCCCAGAGGAAAAGAGGGGCAATGCTGGTGCAGCCTCTCACTGGCCAGCGGGCTCTTCTCCACAAGACATGTGAATGATCGTTTTTTTCCTCCACTGCTTTCGCGAGGGCTTCTTTTGGGCACAGCAAGAAATCCCTGAGGGGCCGTATGTTTGCCCATCCGTTCCTGGAGGGGTGTTGCCCATGGCCTGGAAACAGCATTTGGAGAGCTGCCAGGTGGCCACTCAGCAGGTCACTCAGGCCCCTCTGCAGCTTTGGAAATCTCCACCCATGTGTGGGTCCCAGGTCATGACCTGGCCTGCCTCCAGTCACTGAAAAGAAGTGGATCACAACATCTAATGGAAACGTGCTTGATTACAGCTGTGCCTGTGGGCGATGGCTACCTGACCTCTCAGCCGGATCTTGTCCAGGAGCCTCGGGGCGATCCCACAGGTATGTCACTTGAGTGAATGAGCATTTAGGTTTTAATATTCTGTTCATATGAAATTTAACTTAAAATTTTCTTGACCGATGCTCAAACAGCTCCGTGCATGGCTTGGTTTGAATCAGCATGATCCAGGCACCCAGTAACTGTCTGCACAATGCACCTGAGTGCAAGGGAGAGACAAGTGCCATGGAGCAATCCCGCCTTTGAACTGCGTTCCTTGCCGTTCAGATCTGAAGAAGTATATTGAAATATTTCACGGGAGCTGCTCTGTTTTGTTTGTTTACAGACGTGGCTGGAGGCGATGGATATCCAGCTTCCCAGCTGGGTTCCAGAGCTGTTGCGCAGGGAGATCGCATGGGTACGTCATGGCTTTTTACTTCCTTTGAGAGCTGCCAGCTCAAAGCCCAAATGTGAGCGAGGCATCTCTCGCGGGAGTGAGAATACGGACCTGCAGTGTGTGTGCCACGTCATTACGTGATCCCCTCATACGTTCTGCTGTTCAGCTATGAGGGTGTATATCACAATGGGTGACAAAAACTTCTCATGGGCGTTTGGTTGCAGATGCGGCTCCAGCTCCCTGGCTGGATCCTGCGCTGGAGCTCACCTTGCAGCCCAGGGGTGAGTGGTCGGTTTTGACTGACTTCACAGACTAAGCACTCGTTAGGGAGAAATTTAACTTAATACTTTCTGTTAAGGTCCTCAAAGAGCAAAATATGAAGGCGAAAGAGGGAAATCTTCTCAGCGGTCATCGGAAATCCTAAAGGAAATCCTGAAGGAATTGGAGAAAGCATCACATGGTGGGTATATTTCCCTCTTAACCAGGAGACTGGGGAAGCTGAGGTTTTGGAGACGTGTATGGACAAGCCGTAGCCACCACAAGCAGAAAGGGATCGATCAGAGCCTCGCTGCGCTGACACTCCGTTACACACCTTGCAGGCGCTGGCAAGCCGCAGAGATGGTCCAGAGCCTCTGCTGCCAGTTGTGGTTCAAGCTGAGTCCCAGGGAAAGCAGCTGCCCCAGCTGTACCATGGCTGGCCAGAGCTGTTCCGGGCAGATGTTGGTATCCAGCTGGCAGGGGCTGGTTGTGCTCACGCCTTGCTGCCGGTCGCCGGAGGGGAGAGTGCCCTTGGGCAGCGGAGAGGATGCGCAGGCAGCTGGGGGTCGCTGAGGCTGGCAGACTTTGCCAGGGCTGCAGGCATGCCCTGGCCAGCATTGGAGCAGCCCCGGCTTCACAGCCTGGTCCAGCCCTGTTGTTCTCCTTGATGTTCGAGGACGCTCAGTGACACCTCGAGGTCAGGGACAGGTGGAAGCTGGACACCCAGCTTGAGGCGGGACACCTAAGTTGAAGGCAGCTAAAATGAAGGGCTCTGAATTCAGCCTCGGGTGGTTTAGCTGTCTGTTTCTAGTTGTGTTTTAGAGAGCTTGGTTGTGGTCTTCCTCTTGCTTTGGGAGACTGTGGGCTCTTCACTGCCACTTGTGGAAGTGCCCAGAACATGGTTGCAAGAGCTTGGGGTTCAGTCCACTGTGTGTGTCTGTTACCCTTACCGTGTGATGGAGTTGGCATGATGCGAAGTGCTTCTCTGAGGGGCTCTTTCCCCAGCTGAATTGGCTGCAGTGTCTTCCTGCCCTCTCTGAAGGAAGTCCTTTACCATCGTCTTGCAGTTTGCCAAAAATGCACTAAGTGGAATGCAAACAAGCAGATGACATGCCATCTCCTAGTTTCTCAGCAGGTCAGGTTGTGCTCTCTACTGGTAATCTGGAAGTGTCTAGCTCTTAAATTGTTCTTTCTCCGTGAATGATCCATTGTGGGGACTAGGGACGAGGGGCACGCCCAAATGCCCAGGCTTGCTTTCTAAGTGTTAGTAATGCATTTTGGCTCCGAAAGATCCCACGTTCCTGATGAGGAACGGTTCCTTCTAATTAAACTGACCCTCTTTCTTTCTAAGGAAAGGGACCGTGAGACTGTGGAGAAGGAGGCGCTTCAGGAAGGAGGCAGTCACGCAGTGCCAGTCTCCGCTGAAAAACCAGGGCCAATTCAATCAACAGGCGTGCCAGGTAATGGCTGTCCCTCGGGCATCCAGTGTCATAAACCAAAATCTCTGGGTGTCTGCAGGCTCTTCCCCTGGTGCCCGCTACTGCACGTGGTGTCAGCAGCCAAACTCTTAGTACAGAGCAAGCGTTCTGACCAGAGCCAGGAACGGCTCTCTGAGGACGACTGTCATCTCTGGGCTGTGCAGGTTATTGCCAGCAGTGTGTCAGAGAGACACTGGTAACCCTCTGTGGATGCAGTGCGATGCTCACCTCCCACCACACCCCGTTCACGGGAATTTCAGAACTCTGCCATTTTGGGAACGAGGCCATCCGAACCACGTTCAGTAGACGATGGGAAATATGACTCTTGATCGCATGTACCTCCCTCATACCTGCATCCCAGAGCTTGCCGTGAGTCCCTCGAGGTCCCAGGCAAAACAGAGGGGGATCCCTCCTGTGAACTGCGGTCCAAAGGGATTCGCTGACGGATCAGGCATGGGCTTAGCGGGAACCTGCACTGTCCTTCTGCATCCTCTGTGCCTGAGCCATGCTGAGGCTTTACCTTTCTCTGATTCTTGGTAGTGCTGTCCAACGCCGGGGAAGCCCACCATGCCGGGATATATGAATCTTTTCGAAAGAACCCAGGTCCTGAGCAGTCTTTCAGGGGGCCGTAAGTGGGAGACAAGTCCTGAAAAGTGGAGGCCTGCAAGCGGTGCCCATGCTGGAGACAAGGCAAAGGGGGAGTGCGAGGTTCAGGTGGCTCCTGAGAGGACCTGACTCCGTCCCCTCGGAGTGTGGGTGCTGGGCTGGGGAGGGAGAGCTGGGGGTGGCAGTCCCTGTCGCACGCATGGTTTTTGTCCGTGTTGCTCAAAGGCACGACTGGTCAAACAGCTGCGCTCCCCCACATGCTCTCCATCTGGCCTCACGAGTTCTGTTCAGTGGGACAACTTGTCCCAAAGGGTCAGGGAGAGCCTCCACGCAGCAGCACTAGCAAGCCTTGGAACGGGAAGGTGGGTGAGCGCAAACCCAATTGTGCGCAAATGTGAAGGGTGCCCAAAAAGGGAGAGCCGAGCCATGACGCTGGGAAAACTGGACTAGGGCCATCCCAGAGTGTAAGCTAAGCTGAGACGCAGCAGAGAGGCTCCAGAGTGCATTGATTCACAGTGGCTTTGGGAGTTGCCTTTGTTTCTGTCTAAAACCACGGAAATGTTGCAGCCCCAGGATGTTCAGTGCTTCAGAGATGCTAACAAAGCCAGAAAGAACCTTTCCTGGCAATGTCAGACCTCCTGGGAGATTACAAGAGTGCGCAGGACACGCTAATGTGCAGAATTGTTCCTCCAGGTGTGGATGGCAAGAGAAACTCAAAAGCTATGGATCCGAACGATTTCCAGAAGTACTGCATCGAAGGCGCCGTGGCGGTCTTGGGCTCCATGCTGTTTGGGATGGCATTGTGTTGTGCGATCTGTGTGTGGAGGAAAAGAGTGAGTTGTTGGGAGGTTTTTTTTGCCAAACTTCTGTATGAGATGGCTGCTATTAGCCATGAAGCATTTCGAGGCAGGGTATTCTGGAGTGCCGAGATAGGTACAGACCAGACTCTACTGAGATCTCTGCTGTAAGATGTTTTAACTGGCCTCTCAATTCATGGGCATTCTTTTCTGAAAGGCCTTCTCACTGTTGCAAGTGCTAGTTAAAAGTGACCCTGCCTGGACAAGAGCAGACCCAGTGACAGGTGTAGGCACAGCAAGGTCAGAAAGTAAAGACAACATGGGATAACACGGCCATAGAAAGTGAGAACTGCAAGAGTGACATCTCCCTACCAGTGAACCTCCCTGCAGAAATCACCCTGTTAGGTGATGCCATAAATCCCAGATGTTCACCTCAGCAACTGCGACCGTGGCGAAGAACCTTCGCAGCTACCGGCCTTGCTTTGGAGAAAGAGAGGCAGTCTGTCCCATCTGCACCCCAGCACTGCCAGCGTGCGTGTTCTCAGCACGGACGGGGTTGAGTCTGTGCAGGGCTATGTATCTCTTTGGCTACATATTCTGAAGAGAGGATGGGGAGCACCTCACCGAACAGAGAGCTGAGGCCCCAGCAGTGGGCAGGGGAGCCGAGTGCTGGTCTCTGCCAGGCACGTGGAGAAAGGAGAGCAGGAGGCTCTCCTGGCCCCGCAGTGCCGTGCCCAGCTTTGGTCCCCTTGGTCTGTCGGGGTCAGGCCTCCTTCCCAGCACGTGCAGAGCAGGCAGGTCAGGACGGTCAGGGCCGAGAGGAGATGAGTCACGGGCAGGCGAGCAGAGCCCCAGCCGAGGGGTGCGAGACGCCTCATTTTCTGCATGGAGCTCTCCGTGCCCACAGCTCCCATGTGCAGCCAGGTGCCCGCACCCCACGGTGCGCCCAGCGCTGCCCTGCACCCTCGCACCCACCTGGCACCGCAGCCACGGCGGTGCCTCAGCAGCCTCTTCTGTTTGCAGGCGACTCTCCGCAGCTTCGCGATCCTGGCCCGAAACCAACAGCTGCCCCTCACGCCCGGACAGCTGTCCTGCGTGCTCCAGCGCCCCTGAGAGCTGGACCCGACACCAGCAGCCACCGCGTGTGCCTGGAAAAGTGGACCGCCTTCCACAGAGAACTGGGGAACCCACCCCTGCCAGCTCGGACACCCGCCCGGACCGCCCGCTCCGCACACCGCCAGCCCGCCCGCCCCCACCCCGGGTCTCATGGCTGTCCAACTCAGCCAGCCCTTAAGGGACTGGCCCAGCGACCTCCAGCCCCCTGAGGAACTGAAACCATCCCCCCACCCCCCAAGCCCATGGCCCTGATCCTCCTGCAAGGGCTTGAGGTGGCCCCACCAGGGTCCAGGTCGGGGGTGTGATGAGAGAGTCCCGACGGACAGCTTCACGGATCGACCATTTGCTTCTGAATAACAGTATAGCAATAAATAGAGAGCAGTAGCACAATTGTCCGGGTCGTTATGGCAGCAAACCCAGGAATTCACCAAGTCTGGGCTGAACTTCATACCGGGGCACGCAGGGACGTGGATGCCTGCGGTGTCAGCAGGCAGGGAGCTGGGCATGGCACGCGCCGAGCATAAAAAAGAGGGTCTGGACCATAAAAAGGAAGTTGTGAACTCTAGAAGCAAAGCTTTGGGCCCTGGAAATGAGGCTTTGGGCCCTAAGCGAGGGGTGGAGCATAAAAAAAGAGGGTTTGGAGACTCAGGATGTGGCTTGGACCCTAAAAACCACTGGATGGAATCCTAAAAATGCCGCTTTGGAGCCGGAAAATGAGGTTTTGGAAACTAAAAAAGCGGCCTTGGACTCTAGAAAGGAGACTTTGCAATCTGAAATGGAGCCTTTGGACCCTGAAATGAGGATTTGATTCGTAGAAGTGAGGCTTTGGGCCATAAAAATGTGGGTTTGGAGCCTCAAATGAGGTTTCCTGCCATGAAAGTGACGGTTTAGACCCTAGAAAGAAAAGTGAGTGGCCTGAAACAAAGGCTGTCCTTAGTAAAAGACAGGTTTGGACCCTATAAGTAAGGCTTTGAACTCTCAAACTGAGGCTTTGGACCTTCAAAATCTGACTTCAGGCTTTGAAAGTGATGCTGTCGGCCCTTGAAATGAGTCTTCGGACCTTCAAAGGAGGGTTTTGGAATTGTAAAGGGGGGTTCGTACCCTAAAAGTGAGGCTGGGGGACCTAAAAATGAGGCTTTCAACCCTAGAATCAAAGCTTTGGACCCTGAAAATGAGGCTTTGGGCCCTAAAAGAGGGGTTTGGAGCACCAAAATGAGGGTTTGGACATTCAAGATGTGGCTTAGATCCTCAAAATGACTGGATGGATCCTAAAAATGACGCTGCTCTCTAAAAATGAGAGACCTGCTCCTGCGCTTGCAGCACCCCTGGCCCTGGCCCTGGCCCTGGCCCTGGCCCTGGCGCTGGTCCCCCCTCGCCCCGGCTGCCCCCAGCCCGTCTCTCCTCTCTTTCTCCTCAGGCTGCTCGGCCTCCGCCTCCTCCGGCCCCACCCCAGGCCGTCTGTGACTGACAGGCCGCATCTGGCTCCACTTATTGGCTCAGCCGTGACCAATGGCACTGCTGTTGCCGGGCGGGCGGGGGCAGCCCGGGCCTCTCCCCACAGAGCCACCCTGCGCCCGCTGCCCAGCCCCACGGCCACAGACCCCGGGGTTTGGGCTGGGTGGTGGGGGGTTGATTTCGGGCAGCCGCGGCCCTGGGCAGGAGGAGCTGCCTGTTATTGTCCTGTGGCCTTGTGGGGGTTTTCATTCAGGCACCTTTGGAGGACTAAACCAAAAAGGCCGATGGCAGAAGCTTCTGTCCAGGCCCTCCCCTGAGGAGACAGGCCGTCCTGGAAAGGGCCCTGTCGCGCTCAACACCAACCCAGCCCGCCGGCCGCAGCATCTCGCCCCCTGAGCGCAGCTCACGCCTCAGCCAGCCGGGACACTGGGCCTGCGGACAGAGGGCCTTCACGAAGGGCCGTTGCACCTGGAGCTGTGCTCTCAGCAGCACAAGGTGTGTGCAGAGCTCGGCCGTCCCTCGGTCCCGCTCATGAGGTCTGGGCCTGCTCAGGGAGGGAGGGAAGGGAAGGGAAGGGGGCACGGGAGGGAAGAGGAAGGAAGGGGACCTGCCCTGGATTTGTTCTGGATCAGCAGGTCTTTCCCAAAATGCGAGTCATGCAGAGATGGAATTAGAAAGGCCAGGCTTGGGGAGCTGTGGCCAGCTCCATGGGCAAGTGGGAGGCAGATGCCCTACGGGGAGGCACAGGGGGCTGTGGCTGCTGCGGGGTCATTTTCCAGGTGAACAGTGGAGCCAGAACTGCACGGCAGGGCCAGGCAATAGCCCACGGGAGCGCCTCTCCCCTAGGATGATCACAGCTGTGTCCGGTGGCTCCGGTTCTGCGGCTCCCTGGCTGGGTCGCGGCTTTCAGCCTCGGGGAGGTCCGTCCTTGGGAGATGTCCGCTCAGGAAAACAGGAGCATTCCTGCTGTAGCCCTGCAGAGCTCTCCTTGGGCAACGCCAGGTCCCCCGACACACAGCCCCAGCCCGCAGCCCAGAGGAAAAGAGGGGCAATGCTGGTGCAGCCTCTCACTGGCCAGCGGGCTCTTCTCCACAAGACATGTGAATGATCATTTTTTTCCTCCACTGCTTTCACGAGGGCTTCTTTTGGGCACAGCAAGAAATCCCTGAGGGGCCGTATGTTTGCCCATCCGTTCCTGGAGGGGTGTTGCCCATGGCCTGGAAACAGCATTTGGAGAGCTGCCAGGTGGCCACTCAGCAGGTCACTCAGGCCCCTCTGCAGCTTTGGAAATCTCCACCCATGTGTGGGTCCCAGGTCATGACCTGGCCTGCCTCCAGTCACTGAAAAGAAGTGGATCACAACATCTAATGGAAACGTGCTTGATTACAGCTGTGCCTGTGGGCGATGGCTACCTGACCTCTCAGCCGGATCTTGTCCAGGAGCCTCGGGGCGATCCCACAGGTATGTCACTTGAGTGAATGAGCATTTAGGTTTTAATATTCTGTTCATATGAAATTTAACTTAATATTTTCTTGACCGATGCTCAAACAGCTCCGTGCATGGCTTGGTTTGAATCAGCATGATCCAGGCACCCAGTAACTGTCTGCACAATGCACCTGAGTGCAAGGGAGAGACAAGTGCCATGGAGCAATCCCGCCTTTGAACTGCGTTCCTTGCCGTTCAGATCTGAAGAAGTATATTGAAATATTTCACGGGAGCTGCTCTGTTTTGTTTGTTTACAGACGTGGCTGGAGGCGATGGATATCCAGCTTCCCAGCTGGGTTCCAGAGCTGTTGCGCAGGGAGATCGCATGGGTACGTCATGGCTTTTTACTTCCTTTGAGAGCTGCCAGCTCAAAGCCAAATGTGAGCGAGGCATCTCTCGCGGGAGTGAGAATACAGACCTGCAGTGTGTGTGCCACGTCATTACGTGATCCCCTCATACGTTCTGCTGTTCAGCTATGAGGGTGTATATCACAATGGGTGACAAAAACTTCTCATGGGCGTTTGGTTGCAGATGTGGCTCCAGCTCCCTGGCTGGATCCTGCGCTGGAGCTCACCTCGCATCCCAGGGGTGAGTGGTCGGTCTTGACTGACTTCACAGACTAAGCACTCGTTAGGGAGAAATTTAACTTAATACTTTCTGTTAAGGTCCTCAAAGAGCAAAATATGAAGGCGAAAGAGGGAAATCTTCTCAGCGGTCATCGGAAATCCTAAAGGAAATCCTGAAGGAATTGGAGAAAGCATCACGTGGTGGGTATATTTCCCTCTTAACCAAGAGACTGGGGAAGCTGAGGTTTTGGAGACATGTATGGACAAGCCGTAGCCACCACAAGCAGAAAGGGATCGATCAGAGCCTCGCTGCGCTGACACTCGATGACACACCTTGCAGGCGCTGGCAAGCCGCAGAGATGGTCCAGAGCCTCTGCTGCCAGTTGTGGTTCAAGCTGAGTCCCAGGGAAAGCAGCTGCCCCAGCTGTACCATGGCTGGCCAGAGCTGTTCCGGGCAGATGTTGGTATCCAGCTGGCAGGGGCTGGTTGTGCTCACGCCTTGCTGCCGGTCGCCGGAGGGGAGAGTGCCCCTTGGGCAGCGGAGAGGATGCGCAGGCAGCTGGGGGTCGCTGAGGCTGGCAGACTTTGCCGGGGCTGCAGGCATGCCCTGGCCAGCATTGGAGCAGCCCCGGCTTCACAGCCTGGTCCAGCCCTGTTGTTCTCCTTGATGTTCGAGGACGCTCAGTGACACCTCGAGGTCAGGGACAGGTGGAAGCTGGACACCCAGCTTGAGGCGGGACACCTAAGTTGAAGGCAGCTAAAATGAAGGGCTCTGAATTCAGCCTCGGGTGGTTTAGCTGTCTGTTTCTAGTTGTGTTTTTAGAGAGCTTGGTTGTGGTCTTCCTCTTGCTTTGGGGGACTGTGGGCTCTTCACTGCCACTTGTGGAAGTGCCCAGAACATGGTTGCAAGAGCTTGGGGTTCAGTCCACTGTGTGTGTCTGTTACCCTTACCGTGTGATGGAGTTGGCATGATGCAAAGTGCTTCTCTGAGGGGCTCTTTCCGCAGCTGAATTGGCTGCAGTGTCTTCCTGCCCTCTCTGAAGGAAGTCCTTTACCATCGTCTTGCAGTTTGCCAAAAATGCACTAAGTGGAATGCAAACAAGCAGATGACATGCCATCTCCTAGTTTCTCAGCAGGTCAGGTTGTGCTCTCTACTGGTAATCTGGAAGTGTCTAGCTCTTAAATTGTTCTTTCTCCGTGAATGATCCATTGTGGGGACTAGTGACGAGGTGCACGCCCAAATGCCCAGGCTTGCTTTCTAAGTGTTAGTAATGCATTTTGGCTCCGAAAGATCCCACGTTCCTGATGAGGAACGGTTCCTTCTAATTAAACTGACCCTCTTTCTTTCTAAAGAGAGGGACCAGTGAGACTGTGGAGAAGGAGGCGCTTCAGGAAGGAGGCAGTCACGCAGTGCCAGTCTCCGCTGAAAAACCAGGGCCAATTCAATCAACAGGCGTGCCAGGTAATGGCTGTCCCTCGGGCATCCAGTGTCATAAACCGAAATCTCTGGGTGTCTGCAGGCTCTTCCCCTGGTGCCCGCTACTGCACGTGGTGTCAGCAGCCAAACTCTTAGTACAGAGCAAGCGTTCTGACCGGAGCCAGGAACGGCTCTCTGAGGACGACTGTCATCTCTGGGCTGTGCAGGTTATTGCCAGCAGTGTGTCAGAGAGACACTGGTAACCCTCTGTGGATGCAGTGCGATGCTCACCTCCCACCACACCCCGTTCACGGGAATTTCAGAACTCTGCCATTTTGGGAACGAGGCCATCCGAACCACGTTCAGTAGACGATGGGAAAATATGACTCTTGATCGCATGTACCTCCCTCATACCTGCATCCCAGAGCTTGCCGTGAGTCCCTCGAGGTCCCAGGCAAAACAGAGGGGGATCCCTCCTGTGAACTGCGGTCCAAAGGGATTCGCTGACGGATCAGGCATGGGCTTAGCGGGAACCTGCACTGTCCTTCTGCATCCTCTGTGCCTGAGCCATGCTGAGGCTTTACCTTTCTCTGATTCTTGGCAGTGCTGTCCAACGCCGGGGAAGCCCACCATGCCGGGATATATGAATCTTTTCGAAAGAACCCAGGTACTGAGCAGTCTTTCAGGGGGCCGTAAGTGGGAGACAAGTCCTGAAAAGTGGAGGCCTGCAAGCGGTGCCCATGCTGGAGACAAGGCAAAGGGGGAGTGCGAGGTTCAGGTGGCTCCTGAGAGGACCTGACTCCGTCCCCTCGGAGTGTGGGTGCTGGGCTGGGGAGGGAGAGCTGGGGGTGGCAGTCCCTGTCGCACGCATGGTTTTTGTCCGTGTTGCTCAAAGGCACGACTGGTCAAACAGCTGCGCTCCCCCACGTGCTCTCCATCTGGCCTCACGAGTTCTGTTCAGTGGGACAACTTGTCCCAAAGGGTCAGGGAGAGCCTCCACGCAGCAGCACTAGCAAGCCTTGGAACGGGAAGGTGGGTGAGCGCAAACCCAATTGTGCGCAAAATGTGAAGGGTGGCCAAAAAGGGAGAGCCGAGCCATGACGCTGGGAAAACTGGACTAGGACCATCCCAGAGTGTAAGCTAAGCTGAGACGCAGCAGAGAGGCTCCAGAGTGCATTGATTCATAGTGGCTTTGGGAGTTGCCTTTGTTTCTGCTGAAACCACGGAAATGTTGCAGCCCCAGGATGTTCAGTGCTTCAGAGATGCTAACAAAGCCAGAAAGAACATTTCCTGGCAATGTCAGACCTCCTGGGAGATTACAAGAGTGCGCAGGACACACTAATGTGCAGAATTGTTCCTCCAGGTGTGGATGGCAAGAGAAACGCAAAAGCTATGGATCCGAACGATTTCCGGAAGTACTGCATCGAAGGCGCCGTGGCGGTCTTGGGCTCCATGCTGTTTGGGATGGCATTGTGTTGTGCGATCTGTGTGTGGAGGAAGAGAAAAGAGTGAGTTGTTGGGAGGGTTTTTTTTGCCAAACTTCTGTATGAGATGGCTGCTATTAGCCATGAAGCATTTCGAGGCAGGGTATTCTGGAGTGCCGAGATAGGTACAGACCAGACTCTACTGAGATCTCTGCTGTAAGATGTTTTAACTGGCCTCTCAATTCATGGGCATTCTTTTCTGAAAGGCCTTCTCACTGTTGCAAGTGCTAGTTAAAAGTGACCCTGCCTGGACAAGAGCAGACCCAGTGACAGGTGTAGGCACAGCAAGGTCAGAAAGTAAAGACAACATGGGATAACACGGCCATAGAAAGTGAGAACTGCAAGAGTGACATCTCCCTACCAGTGAACCTCCCAGCAGAAATCACCCTGTTAGGTGATGCCGTAAATCCCAGATGTTCACCTCAGCAACTCCGACCGTGGCGAAGAACCTTCGCAGCTACCGGCCTTGCTTTGGAGAAAGAGAGGCAGTCTGTCCCATCTGCACCCCAGCACTGCCAGCGTGCGTGTTCTCAGCACGGACGGGGTTGAGTCTGTGCAGGGCTATGTATCTCTTTGGCTACGTATTCTGAAGAGAGGATGGGGAGCACCTCACCGAACAGAGAGCTGAGGCCCCAGCAGTGGGCAGGGGAGCCGAGTGCTGGTCTCTGCCAGGCATGTGGAGAAAGGAGAGCAGGAGGCTCTCCTGGCCCCGCAGTGCCGTGCCCAGCTTTGGTCCCCTTGGTCTGTCGGGGTCAGGCCTCCTTCCCAGCACGTGCAGAGCAGGCAGGTCAGGACGGTCAGGGCCGAGAGGAGATGAGTCACGGGCAGGCGAGCAGAGCCCCAGCCGAGGGGTGCGAGATGCCTCATTTTCTGCATGGAGCTCTCCGTGCCCACAGCTCCCATGTGCAGCCAGGTGCCCGCACCCCACGGTGCGCCCAGCGCTGCCCTGCACCCTCGCACCCACCTGGCACCGCAGCCACGGCGGTGCCTCAGCAGCCTCTTCTGTTTGCAGGCGACTCTCCGCAGCTTCGCGATCCTGGCCCGAAACCAACAGCTGCCCCTCACGCCCGGACAGCCGTCCTGCGTGCTCCAGCGCCCCTGAGAGCTGGACCCGACACCAGCAGCCACCGCGTGTGCCTGGAAAAGCGGACCGCCTTCCACAGAGAACTGGGGAACCCACCCCTGCCAGCTCGGACACCCGCCCGGACCGCCCGCTCCGCACACCGCCAGCCCGCCCGCCCCCACCCCGGGTCTCACGGCTGTCCAACTCAGGCAGCCCTTGAGGGACTGGCCCAGCGACCTCCAGCCCCCTGAGGAACTGAAACCATCCCCCCACCCCCCAAGCCCATGGCCCTGATCCTCCTGCAAGGGCTTGAGGTGGCCCCACCAGGGTCCAGGTCGGGGGTGCGATGAGAGAGTCCCGACGGACAGCTTCACGGATCGACCATTTGCTTCTGAATAACAGTATAGCAATAAATAGAGAGCAGTAGCACAATTGTCCGGGTCGTTATGGCAGCAAACCCAGGAATTCACCAAGTCTGGGCTGAACTTCATACCGGGGCACGCAGGGACGTGGATGCCTGTGGTGTCAGCAGGCAGGGAGCTGGGCATGGCACGCGCCGAGCATAAAAAAGAGGGTCTGGACCATAAAAAGGAAGTTGTGAACTCTAGAAGCAAAGCTTTGGGCCCTGGAAATGAGGCTTTGGGCCCTACGCGAGGGGTTTGGAGCATAAAAAAGAGGGTTTGGAGACTCAGGATGTGGCTTGGACCCTAAAAACCACTGGATGGATCCTAAAAATGCCGCTTTGGAGCCTGAAAATGAGGTTTTGGAAACTAAAAAAGCGGCCTTGGACTCTAGAAAGGAGACTTTGCAATCTGAAATGGAGCCTTTGGACCCTGAAATGAGGATTTGATTTGTAGAAGTGAGGCTTTGGGCCATAAAAATGTGGGTTTGGAGCCTCAAATGAGGTTTCCTGCCATGAAAGTGACGGTTTAGACCCTAGAAAGAAAAGTGAGTGGCCTGAAACAAAGGCTGTCCTTAGTAAAAGACAGGTTTGGACCCTATAAGTAAGGCTTTGAACTCTCAAACTGAGGCTTTGGACCTTCAAAATCTGACTTCAGGCTTTGAAAGTGATGCTGTCAGCCCTTGAAATGAGTCTTCGGACCTTCAAAGGCGGGTTTGGAATTGTAAAGGGGGGTTCGTACCCTAAAAGTGAGGCTGGGGGACCTAAAAATGAGGCTTTCAACCCTAGAATCAAAGCTTTGGACCCTGAAAATGAGGCTTTGGGCCCTAAAAGAGGGGTTTGGAGCACCAAAATGAGGGTTTGGACATTCAAGATGTGGCTTAGATCCTCAAAATGACTGGATGGATCCTAAAAATGACGCTGCTCTCTAAAAATGAGAGACCTGCTCCTGCGCTTGCAGCACCCCTGGCCCTGGCCCTGGCCCTGGCCCTGGCGCTGGTCCCCCCTCGCCCCGGCTGCCCCCAGCCCGTCTCTCCTCTCTTTCTCCTCAGGCTGCTCGGCCTCCGCCTCCTCCGGCCCCACCCCAGGCCGTCTGTGACTGACAGGCCGCATCTGGCTCCACTTATTGGCTCAGCCGTGACCAATGGCACTGCTGTTGCCGGGCGGGCGGGGGCAGCCCGGGCCTCTCCCCACAGAGCCACCCTGCGCCCGCTGCCCAGCCCCACGGCCACAGACCCCGGGGTTTGGGCTGGGTGGTGGGGGGTTGATTTCGGGCAGCCGCGGCCCTGGGCAGGAGGAGCTGCCTGTTATTGTCCTGTGGCCTTGTGGGGGTTTTCATTCAGGCACCTTCGGAGGACTAAACCAAAAAGGCCGATGGCAGAAGCTTCTGTCCAGGCCCTCCCCTGAGGAGACAGGCCGTCCTGGAAAGGGCCCTGTCGCGCTCACCCAACCCAGCCCGCCGGCCGCAGCATCTCGCCCCCTGAGCGCAGCTCACGCCTCAGCCAGCCGGGACACTGGGCCTGCGGAGAGAGGGCCTTCACGAAGGGCCGTTGCACCTGGAGCTGTGCTCTCAGCAGCACAAGGTGTGTGCAGAGCTCGGCCGTCCCTCGGTCCGCTCATGAGGTCTGGGCCTGCTCAGGGAGGGAGGGAAGGGAAGGGGGCACGGGAGGGAAGAGGAAGGAAGGGGACCTGCCCTGGATTTGTTCTGGATCAGCAGGTCTTTCCCAAAATGCGAGTCATGCAGAGATGGAATTAGAAAGGCCAGGCTTGGGGAGCTGTGGCCAGCTCCATGGGCAAGTGGGAGGCAGATGCCCTACGGGGAGGCACAGGGGGCTGTGGCTGCTGCGGGGTCATTTTCCAGGTGAACAGTGGAGCCAGAACTGCACGGCAGGGCCAGGCAATAGCCCACGGGAGCGCCTCTCCCCTAGGATGATCACAGCTGTGTCCGGTGGCTCCGGTTCTGCGGCTCCCTGGCTGGGTCGCGGCTTTCAGCCTCGGGGAGGTCCGTCCTTGGGAGATGTCCGCTCAGGAAAACAGGAGCATTCCTGCTGTAGCCCTGCAGAGCTCTCCTTGGGCAACGCCAGGTCCCCGACACACAGCCCCAGCCCGCAGCCCAGAGGAAAAGAGGGGCAATGCTGGTGCAGCCTCTCACTGGCCAGCGGGCTCTTCTCCACAAGACATGTGAATGATCGTTTTTTTCCTCCACTGCTTTCGCGAGGGCTTCTTTTGGGCACAGCAAGAAATCCCTGAGGGGCCGTATGTTTGCCCATCCGTTCCTGGAGGGGTGTTGCCCATGGCCTGGAAACAGCATTTGGAGAGCTGCCAGGTGGCCACTCAGCAGGTCACTCAGGCCCCTCTGCAGCTTTGGAAATCTCCACCCATGTGTGGGTCCCAGGTCATGACCTGGCCTGCCTCCAGTCACTGAAAAGAAGTGGATCACAACATCTAATGGAAACGTGCTTGATTACAGCTGTGCCTGTGGGCGATGGCTACCTGACCTCTCAGCCGGATCTTGTCCAGGAGCCTCGGGGCGATCCCACAGGTATGTCACTTGAGTGAATGAGCATTTAGGTTTTAATATTCTGTTCATATGAAATTTAACTTAAAATTTTCTTGACCGATGCTCAAACAGCTCCGTGCATGGCTTGGTTTGAATCAGCATGATCCAGGCACCCAGTAACTGTCTGCACAATGCACCTGAGTGCAAGGGAGAGACAAGTGCCATGGAGCAATCCCGCCTTTGAACTGCGTTCCTTGCCGTTCAGATCTGAAGAAGTATATTGAAATATTTCACGGGAGCTGCTCTGTTTTGTTTGTTTACAGACGTGGCTGGAGGCGATGGATATCCAGCTTCCCAGCTGGGTTCCAGAGCTGTTGCGCAGGGAGATCGCATGGGTACGTCATGGCTTTTTACTTCCTTTGAGAGCTGCCAGCTCAAAGCCCAAATGTGAGCGAGGCATCTCTCGCGGGAGTGAGAATACGGACCTGCAGTGTGTGTGCCACGTCATTACGTGATCCCCTCATACGTTCTGCTGTTCAGCTATGAGGGTGTATATCACAATGGGTGACAAAAACTTCTCATGGGCGTTTGGTTGCAGATGCGGCTCCAGCTCCCTGGCTGGATCCTGCGCTGGAGCTCACCTTGCAGCCCAGGGGTGAGTGGTCGGTTTTGACTGACTTCACAGACTAAGCACTCGTTAGGGAGAAATTTAACTTAATACTTTCTGTTAAGGTCCTCAAAGAGCAAAATATGAAGGCGAAAGAGGGAAATCTTCTCAGCGGTCATCGGAAATCCTAAAGGAAATCCTGAAGGAATTGGAGAAAGCATCACATGGTGGGTATATTTCCCTCTTAACCAGGAGACTGGGGAAGCTGAGGTTTTGGAGACGTGTATGGACAAGCCGTAGCCACCACAAGCAGAAAGGGATCGATCAGAGCCTCGCTGCGCTGACACTCCGTTACACACCTTGCAGGCGCTGGCAAGCCGCAGAGATGGTCCAGAGCCTCTGCTGCCAGTTGTGGTTCAAGCTGAGTCCCAGGGAAAGCAGCTGCCCCAGCTGTACCATGGCTGGCCAGAGCTGTTCCGGGCAGATGTTGGTATCCAGCTGGCAGGGGCTGGTTGTGCTCACGCCTTGCTGCCGGTCGCCGGAGGGGAGAGTGCCCTTGGGCAGCGGAGAGGATGCGCAGGCAGCTGGGGGTCGCTGAGGCTGGCAGACTTTGCCAGGGCTGCAGGCATGCCCTGGCCAGCATTGGAGCAGCCCCGGCTTCACAGCCTGGTCCAGCCCTGTTGTTCTCCTTGATGTTCGAGGACGCTCAGTGACACCTCGAGGTCAGGGACAGGTGGAAGCTGGACACCCAGCTTGAGGCGGGACACCTAAGTTGAAGGCAGCTAAAATGAAGGGCTCTGAATTCAGCCTCGGGTGGTTTAGCTGTCTGTTTCTAGTTGTGTTTTAGAGAGCTTGGTTGTGGTCTTCCTCTTGCTTTGGGAGACTGTGGGCTCTTCACTGCCACTTGTGGAAGTGCCCAGAACATGGTTGCAAGAGCTTGGGGTTCAGTCCACTGTGTGTGTCTGTTACCCTTACCGTGTGATGGAGTTGGCATGATGCGAAGTGCTTCTCTGAGGGGCTCTTTCCCCAGCTGAATTGGCTGCAGTGTCTTCCTGCCCTCTCTGAAGGAAGTCCTTTACCATCGTCTTGCAGTTTGCCAAAAATGCACTAAGTGGAATGCAAACAAGCAGATGACATGCCATCTCCTAGTTTCTCAGCAGGTCAGGTTGTGCTCTCTACTGGTAATCTGGAAGTGTCTAGCTCTTAAATTGTTCTTTCTCCGTGAATGATCCATTGTGGGGACTAGGGACGAGGGGCACGCCCAAATGCCCAGGCTTGCTTTCTAAGTGTTAGTAATGCATTTTGGCTCCGAAAGATCCCACGTTCCTGATGAGGAACGGTTCCTTCTAATTAAACTGACCCTCTTTCTTTCTAAGGAAAGGGACCGTGAGACTGTGGAGAAGGAGGCGCTTCAGGAAGGAGGCAGTCACGCAGTGCCAGTCTCCGCTGAAAAACCAGGGCCAATTCAATCAACAGGCGTGCCAGGTAATGGCTGTCCCTCGGGCATCCAGTGTCATAAACCAAAATCTCTGGGTGTCTGCAGGCTCTTCCCCTGGTGCCCGCTACTGCACGTGGTGTCAGCAGCCAAACTCTTAGTACAGAGCAAGCGTTCTGACCAGAGCCAGGAACGGCTCTCTGAGGACGACTGTCATCTCTGGGCTGTGCAGGTTATTGCCAGCAGTGTGTCAGAGAGACACTGGTAACCCTCTGTGGATGCAGTGCGATGCTCACCTCCCACCACACCCCGTTCACGGGAATTTCAGAACTCTGCCATTTTGGGAACGAGGCCATCCGAACCACGTTCAGTAGACGATGGGAAATATGACTCTTGATCGCATGTACCTCCCTCATACCTGCATCCCAGAGCTTGCCGTGAGTCCCTCGAGGTCCCAGGCAAAACAGAGGGGGATCCCTCCTGTGAACTGCGGTCCAAAGGGATTCGCTGACGGATCAGGCATGGGCTTAGCGGGAACCTGCACTGTCCTTCTGCATCCTCTGTGCCTGAGCCATGCTGAGGCTTTACCTTTCTCTGATTCTTGGTAGTGCTGTCCAACGCCGGGGAAGCCCACCATGCCGGGATATATGAATCTTTTCGAAAGAACCCAGGTCCTGAGCAGTCTTTCAGGGGGCCGTAAGTGGGAGACAAGTCCTGAAAAGTGGAGGCCTGCAAGCGGTGCCCATGCTGGAGACAAGGCAAAGGGGGAGTGCGAGGTTCAGGTGGCTCCTGAGAGGACCTGACTCCGTCCCCTCGGAGTGTGGGTGCTGGGCTGGGGAGGGAGAGCTGGGGGTGGCAGTCCCTGTCGCACGCATGGTTTTTGTCCGTGTTGCTCAAAGGCACGACTGGTCAAACAGCTGCGCTCCCCCACATGCTCTCCATCTGGCCTCACGAGTTCTGTTCAGTGGGACAACTTGTCCCAAAGGGTCAGGGAGAGCCTCCACGCAGCAGCACTAGCAAGCCTTGGAACGGGAAGGTGGGTGAGCGCAAACCCAATTGTGCGCAAATGTGAAGGGTGCCCAAAAAGGGAGAGCCGAGCCATGACGCTGGGAAAACTGGACTAGGGCCATCCCAGAGTGTAAGCTAAGCTGAGACGCAGCAGAGAGGCTCCAGAGTGCATTGATTCACAGTGGCTTTAGGAGTTTCCTTTGTTTCTGCTGAAACCACGGAAATGTTGCAGCCCCAGGATGTTCAGTGCTTCAGAGATGCTAACAAAGCCAGAAAGAACCTTTCCTGGCAATGTCAGACCTCCTGGGAGATTACAAGAGTGCGCAGGACACGCTAATGTGCAGAATTGTTCCTCCAGGTGTGGATGGCAAGAGAAACTCAAAAGCTATGGATCCGAACGATTTCCAGAAGTACTGCATCGAAGGCGCCGTGGCGGTCTTGGGCTCCATGCTGTTTGGGATGGCATTGTGTTGTGCGATCTGTGTGTGGAGGAAAAGAGTGAGTTGTTGGGAGGTTTTTTTTGCCAAACTTCTGTATGAGATGGCTGCTATTAGCCATGAAGCATTTCGAGGCAGGGTATTCTGGAGTGCCGAGATAGGTACAGACCAGACTCTACTGAGATCTCTGCTGTAAGATGTTTTAACTGGCCTCTCAATTCATGGGCATTCTTTTCTGAAAGGCCTTCTCACTGTTGCAAGTGCTAGTTAAAAGTGACCCTGCCTGGACAAGAGCAGACCCAGTGACAGGTGTAGGCACAGCAAGGTCAGAAAGTAAAGACAACATGGGATAACACGGCCATAGAAAGTGAGAACTGCAAGAGTGACATCTCCCTACCAGTGAACCTCCCTGCAGAAATCACCCTGTTAGGTGATGCCATAAATCCCAGATGTTCACCTCAGCAACTGCGACCGTGGCGAAGAACCTTCGCAGCTACCGGCCTTGCTTTGGAGAAAGAGAGGCAGTCTGTCCCATCTGCACCCCAGCACTGCCAGCGTGCGTGTTCTCAGCACGGACGGGGTTGAGTCTGTGCAGGGCTATGTATCTCTTTGGCTACATATTCTGAAGAGAGGATGGGGAGCACCTCACCGAACAGAGAGCTGAGGCCCCAGCAGTGGGCAGGGGAGCCGAGTGCTGGTCTCTGCCAGGCACGTGGAGAAAGGAGAGCAGGAGGCTCTCCTGGCCCCGCAGTGCCGTGCCCAGCTTTGGTCCCCTTGGTCTGTCGGGGTCAGGCCTCCTTCCCAGCACGTGCAGAGCAGGCAGGTCAGGACGGTCAGGGCCGAGAGGAGATGAGTCACGGGCAGGCGAGCAGAGCCCCAGCCGAGGCGTGCGAGACGCCTCATTTTCTGCATGGAGCTCTCCGTGCCCACAGCTCCCATGTGCAGCCAGGTGCCCGCACCCCACGGTGCGCCCAGCGCTGCCCTGCACCCTCGCACCCACCTGGCACTGCAGCCACGGCGGTGCCTCAGCAGCCTCTTCTGTTTGCAGGCGACTCTCCGCAGCTTCGCGATCCTGGCCCGAAACCAACAGCTGCCCCTCACGCCCGGACAGCTGTCCTGCGTGCTCCAGCGCCCCTGAGAGCTGGACCCGACACCAGCAGCCACCGCGTGTGCCTGGAAAAGTGGACCGCCTTCCACAGAGAACTGGGGAACCCACCCCTGCCAGCTCGGACACCCGCCCGGACCGCCCGCTCCGCACACCGCCAGCCCGCCCGCCCCCACCCCGGGTCTCATGGCTGTCCAACTCAGCCAGCCCTTAAGGGACTGGCCCAGCGACCTCCAGCCCCCTGAGGAACTGAAACCATCCCCCCACCCCTCAAGCCCATGGCCCTGATCCTCCTGCAAGGGCTTGAGGTGGCCCCACCAGGGTCCAGGTCGGGGGTGCGATGAGAGAGTCCCGACGGACAGCTTCACGGATCGACCATTTGCTTCTGAATAACAGTATAGCAATAAATAGAGAGCAGTAGCACAATTGTCCGGGTCGTTATGGCAGCAAACCCAGGAATTCACCAAGTCTGGGCTGAACTTCATACCGGGGCACGCAGGGACGTGGATGCCTGCGGTGTCAGCAGGCAGGGAGCTGGGCATGGTACGCGCCGAGCATAAAAAAGAGGGTCTGGACCATAAAAAGGAAGTTGTGAACTCTAGAAGCAAAGCTTTGGGCCCTGGAAATGAGGCTTTGGGCCCTACGCGAGGGGTTTGGAGCATAAAAAAGAGGGTTTGGAGACTCAGGATGTGGCTTGGACCCTAAAAACCACTGGATGGATCCTAAAAATGCCGCTTTGGAGCCTGAAAATGAGGTTTTGGAAACTAAAAAAGCGGCCTTGGACTCTAGAAAGGAGACTTTGCAATCTGAAATGGAGCCTTTGGACCCTGAAATGAGGATTTGATTCGTAGAAGTGAGGCTTTGGGCCATAAAAATGTGGGTTTGGAGCCTCAAATGAGGTTTCCTGCCATGAAAGTGACGGTTTAGACCCTAGAAAGAAAAGTGAGTGGCCTGAAACAAAGGCTGTCCTTAGTAAAAGACAGGTTTGGACCCTATAAGTAAGGCTTTGAACTCTCAAACTGAGGCTTTGGACCTTCAAAATCTGACTTCAGGCTTTGAAAGTGATGCTGTCGGCCCTTGAAATGAGTCTTCGGACCTTCAAAGGAGGGTTTGGAATTGTAAAGGGGGGTTCGTACCCTAAAAGTGAGGCTGGGGGACCTAAAAATGAGGCTTTCAACCCTAGAATCAAAGCTTTGGACCCTGAAAATGAGGCTTTGGGCCCTAAAAGAGGGGTTTGGAGCATCAAAATGAGGGTTTGGACATTCAAGATGTGGCTTAGATCCTCAAAATGACTGGATGGATCCTAAAAATGACGCTGCTCTCTAAAAATGAGAGACCTGCTCCTGCGCTTGCAGCACCCCTGGCCCTGGCCCTGGCCCTGGCCCTGGCGCTGGTCCCCCCTCACCCCGGCTGCCCCCAGCCCGTCTCTCCTCTCTTTCTCCTCAGGCTGCTCGGCCTCCGCCTCCTCCGGCCCCGCCCCAGGCCGTCTGTGACTGACAGGCTGCATCTGGCTCCACTTATTGGCTCAGCTGTGAGCAATGGCACTGCTGTTGCCGGGCGGGCGGGGGCAGCCCGGGCCTCTCCCCACAGAGCCACCCTGCGCCCGCTGCCCAGCCCCACGGCCACAGACCCCGGGGTTTGGGCTGGGTGGTGGGGGGTTGATTTCGGGCAGCCGCGGCCCTGGGCAGGAGGAGCTGCCTGTTATTGTCCTGTGGCCTTGTGGGGGTTTTCATTCAGGCACCTTCGGAGGACTAAACCAAAAAGGCCGGTGGCAGAAGCTTCTGTCCAGGCCCTCCCCTGAGGAGACAGGCCGTCCTGGAAAGGGCCCTGTCGCGCTCACCCAACCCAGCCCGCCGGCCGCAGCATCTCGCCCCCTGAGCGCAGCTCACGCCTCAGCCAGCCGGGACACTGGGCCTGCGGAGAGAGGGCCTTCACGAAGGGCCGTTGCACCTGGAGCTGTGCTCTCAGCAGCACAAGGTGTGTGCAGAGCTCGGCCGTCCCTCGGTCCGCTCATGAGGTCTGGGCCTGCTCAGGGAGGGAGGGAAGGGAAGGGGGCACGGGAGGGAAGAGGAAGGAAGGGGACCTGCCCTGGATTTGTTCTGGATCAGCAGGTCTTTCCCAAAATGCTGGTCATGCAGAGATGGAATTAGAAAGGCCAGGCTTGGGGAGCTGTGGCCAGCTCCATGGGCAAGTGGGAGGCAGATGCCCTACGGGGAGGCACAGGGGGCTGTGGCCGCTGCGGGGTCATTTTCCAGGTGAACAGTGGAGCCAGAGCTGCACGGCAGGGCCAGGCAATAGCCCACGGGAGCGCCTCTCCCCTAGGATGATCACAGCTGTGTCCGGTGGCTCCGGTTCTGCGGCTCCCTGGCTGGGTCGCGGCTTTCAGCCTCGGGGAGGTCCGTCCTTGGGAGATGTCCACTCAGGAAAACAGGAGCATTCCTGCTGTAGCCCTGCAGAGCTCTCCTTGGGCAACGCCAGGTCCCCGACACACAGCCCCAGCCCGCAGCCCAGAGGAAAAGAGGGGCAATGCTGGTGCAGCCTCTCACTGGCCAGCGGGCTCTTCTCCACAAGACATGTGAATGATCGTTTTTTTCCTCCACTGCTTTCGCGAGGGCTTCTTTTGGGCACAGCAAGAAATCCCTGAGGGGCCGTATGTTTGCCCATCCGTTCCTGGAGGGGTGTTGCCCATGGCCTGGAAACAGCATTTGGAGAGCTGCCAGGTGGCCACTCAGCAGGTCACTCAGGCCCCTCTGCAGCTTTGGAAATCTCCACCCATGTGTGGGTCCCAGGTCATGACCTGGCCTGCCTCCAGTCACTGAAAAGAAGTGGATCACAACATCTAATGGAAACGTGCTTGATTACAGCTGTGCCTGTGGGCGATGGCTACCTGACCTCTCAGCCGGATCTTGTCCAGGAGCCTCGGGGCGATCCCACAGGTATGTCACTTGAGTGAATGAGCATTTAGGTTTTAATATTCTGTTCATATGAAATTTAACTTAAAATTTTCTTGACCGATGCTCAAACAGCTCCGTGCATGGCTTGGTTTGAATCAGCATGATCCAGGCACCCAGTAACTGTCTGCACAATGCACCTGAGTGCAAGGGAGAGACAAGTGCCATGGAGCAATCCCGCCTTTGAACTGCGTTCCTTGCCGTTCAGATCTGAAGAAGTATATTGAAATATTTCACGGGAGCTGCTCTGTTTTGTTTGTTTACAGACGTGGCTGGAGGCGATGGATATCCAGCTTCCCAGCTGGGTTCCAGAGCTGTTGCGCAGGGAGATCGCATGGGTACGTCATGGCTTTTTACTTCCTTTGAGAGCTGCCAGCTCAAAGCCCAAATGTGAGCGAGGCATCTCTCGCGGGAGTGAGAATACGGACCTGCAGTGTGTGTGCCACGTCATTTCGTGATCCCCTCATACGTTCTGCTGTTCAGCTATGAGGGTGTATATCACAATGGGTGACAAAAACTTCTCATGGGCGTTTGGTTGCAGATGCGGCTCCAGCTCCCTGGCTGGATCCTGCGCTGGAGCTCACCTCGCAGCCCAGGGGTGAGTGGTCGGTTTTGACTGACTTCACAGACTAAGCACTCGTTAGGGAGAAATTTAACTTAATACTTTCTGTTAAGGTCCTCAAAGAGCAAAATATGAAGGCGAAAGAGGGAAATCTTCTCAGCGGTCATCGGAAATCCTAAAGGAAATCCTGAAGGAATTGGAGAAAGCATCACGTGGTGGGTATATTTCCCTCTTAACCAGGAGACTGGGGAAGCTGAGGTTTTGGAGACGTGTATGGACAAGCCGTAGCCACCACAAGCAGAAAGGGATCGATCAGAGCCTCGCTGCGCTGACACTCGATGACACACCTTGCAGGCGCTGGCAAGCCGCAGAGATGGTCCAGAGCCTCTGCTGCCAGTTGTGGTTCAAGCTGAGTCCCAGGGAAAGCAGCTGCCCCAGCTGTACCATGGCTGGCCAGAGCTGTTCCGGGCAGATGTTGGTATCCAGCTGGCAGGGGCTGGTTGTGCTCACGCCTTGCTGCCGGTCGCCGGAGGGGAGAGTGCCCTTGGGCAGCGGAGAGGATGCGCAGGCAGCTGGGGGTCGCTGAGGCTGGCAGACTTTGCCAGGGCTGCAGGCATGCCCTGGCCAGCATTGGAGCAGCCCCGGCTTCACAGCCTGGTCCAGCCCTGTTGTTCTCCTTGCTGTTCGAGGACGCTCAGTGACACCTCGAGGTCAGGGACAGGTGGAAGCTGGACACCCAGCTTGAGGCGGGACACCTAAGTTGAAGGCAGCTAAAATGAAGGGCTCTGAATTCAGCCTCGGGTGGTTTAGCTGTCTGTTTCTAGTTGTGTTTTAGAGAGCTTGGTTGTGGTCTTCCTCTTGCTTTGGGAGACTGTGGGCTCTTCACTGCCACTTGTGGAAGTGCCCAGAACATGGTTGCAAGAGCTTGGGGTTCAGTCCGCTGTGTGTGTCTGTTACCCTTACCGTGTGATGGAGTTGGCATGATGCGAAGTGCTTCTCTGAGGGGCTCTTTCCCCAGCTGAATTGGCTGCAGTGTCTTCCTGCCCTCTCTGAAGGAAGTCCTTTACCATCGTCTTGCAGTTTGCCAAAAATGCACTAAGTGGAATGCAAACAAGCAGATGACATGCCATCTCCTAGTTTCTCAGCAGGTCAGGTTGTGCTCTCTACTGGTAATCTGGAAGTGTCTAGCTCTTAAATTGTTCTTTCTCCGTGAATGATCCATTGTGGGGACTAGGGACGAGGGGCACGCCCAAATGCCCAGGCTTGCTTTCTAAGTGTTAGTAATGCATTTTGGCTCCGAAAGATCCCACGTTCCTGATGAGGAACGGTTCCTTCTAATTAAACTGACCCTCTTTCTTTCTAAGGAAAGGGACCGTGAGACTGTGGAGAAGGAGGCGCTTCAGGAAGGAGGCAGTCACGCAGTGCCAGTCTCCGCTGAAAAACCAGGGCCAATTCAATCAACAGGCGTGCCAGGTAATGGCTGTCCCTCGGGCATCCAGTGTCATAAACCAAAATCTCTGGGTGTCTGCAGGCTCTTCCCCTGGTGCCCGCTACTGCACGTGGTGTCAGCAGCCAAACTCTTAGTACAGAGCAAGCGTTCTGACCAGAGCCAGGAACGGCTCTCTGAGGACGACTGTCATCTCTGGGCTGTGCAGGTTATTGCCAGCAGTGTGTCAGAGAGACACTGGTAACCCTCTGTGGATGCAGTGCGATGCTCACCTCCCACCACACCCCGTTCACGGGAATTTCAGAACTCTGCCATTTTGGGAACGAGGCCATCCGAACCACGTTCAGTAGACGATGGGAAATATGACTCTTGATCGCATGTACCTCCCTCATACCTGCATCCCAGAGCTTGCCGTGAGTCCCTCGAGGTCCCAGGCAAAACAGAGGGGGATCCCTCCTGTGAACTGCGGTCCAAAGGGATTCGCTGACGGATCAGGCATGGGCTTAGCGGGAACCTGCACTGTCCTTCTGCATCCTCTGTGCCTGAGCCATGCTGAGGCTTTACCTTTCTCTGATTCTTGGCAGTGCTGTCCAACGCCGGGGAAGCCCACCATGCCGGGATATATGAATCTTTTTGAAAGAACCCAGGTACTGAGCAGTCTTTCAGGGGGCCGTAAGTGGGAGACAAGTCCTGAAAAGTGGAGGCCTGCAAGCGGTGCCCATGCTGGAGACAAGGCAAAGGGGGAGTGCGAGGTTCAGGTGGCTCCTGAGAGGACCTGACTCCGTCCCCTCGGAGTGTGGGTGCTGGGCTGGGGAGGGAGAGCTGGGGGTGGCAGTCCCTGTCGCACGCATGGTTTTTGTCCGTGTTGCTCAAAGGCACGACTGGTCAAACAGCTGCGCTCCCCCACATGCTCTCCATCGGGCCTCACGAGTTCTGTTCAGTGGGACAACTTGTCCCAAAGGGTCAGGGAGAGCCTCCACGCAGCAGCACTAGCAAGCCTTGGAACGGGAAGGTGGGTGAGCGCAAACCCAATTGTGCGCAAATGTGAAGGGTGCCCAAAAAGGGAGAGCCGAGCCATGACGCTGGGAAAACTGGACTAGGGCCATCCCAGAGTGTAAGCTAAGCTGAGACGCAGCAGAGAGGCTCCAGAGTGCATTGATTCACAGTGGCTTTAGGAGTTGCCTTTGTTTCTGCTGAAACCACGGAAATGTTGCAGCCCCAGGATGTTCAGTGCTTCAGAGATGCTAACAAAGCCAGAAAGAACATTTCCTGGCAATGTCAGACCTCCTGGGAGATTACAAGAGTGCGCAGGACACACTAATGTGCAGAATTGTTCCTCCAGGTGTGGATGGCAAGAGAAACTCAAAAGCTATGGATCCGAACGATTTCCAGAAGTACTGCATCGAAGGCGCCGTGGCGGTCTTGGGCTCCATGCTGTTTGGGATGGCATTGTGTTGTGCGATCTGTGTGTGGAGGAAAAGAGTGAGTTGTTGGGAGGTTTTTTTTGCCAAACTTCTGTATGAGATAGCTGCTATTAGCCATGAAGCATTTCGAGGCAGGGTATTCTGGAGTGCCGAGATAGGTACAGACCAGACTCTACTGAGATCTCTGCTGTAAGATGTTTTAACTGGCCTCTCAATTCATGGGCATTCTTTTCTGAAAGGCCTTCTCACTGTTGCAAGTGCTAGTTAAAAGTGACCCTGCCTGGACAAGAGCAGACCCAGTGACAGGTGTAGGCACAGCAAGGTCAGAAAGTAAAGACAACATGGGATAACACGGCCATAGAAAGTGAGAACTGCAAGAGTGACATCTCCCTACCAGTGAACCTCCCAGCAGAAATCACCCTGTTAGGTGATGCCATAAATCCCAGATGTTCACCTCAGCAACTCCGACCGTGGCGAAGAACCTTCGCAGCTACCGGCCTTGCTTTGGAGAAAGAGAGGCAGCCTGTCCCATCTGCACCCCAGCACTGCCAGCGTGCGTGTTCTCAGCACGGACGGGGTTGAGTCTGTGCAGGGCTATGTATCTCTTTGGCTACATATTCTGAAGAGAGGATGGGGAGCACCTCACCGAACAGAGAGCTGAGGCCCCAGCAGTGGGCAGGGGAGCCGAGTGCTGGTCTCTGCCAGGCACGTGGAGAAAGGAGAGCAGGAGGCTCTCCTGGCCCCGCAGTGCCGTGCCCAGCTTTGGTCCCCTTGGTCTGTCGGGGTCAGGCCTCCTTCCCAGCACGTGCAGAGCAGGCAGGTCAGGACGGTCAGGGCCGAGAGGAGATGAGTCACGGGCAGGCGAGCAGAGCCCCAGCCGAGGGGTGCGAGACGCCTCATTTTCTGCATGGAGCTCTCCGTGCCCACAGCTCCCATGTGCAGCCAGGTGCCCGCACCCCACGGTGCGCCCAGCGCTGCCCTGCACCCTCGCACCCACCTGGCACCGCAGCCACGGCGGTGCCTCAGCAGCCTCTTCTGTTTGCAGGCGACTCTCCGCAGCTTCGCGATCCTGGCCCGAAACCAACAGCTGCCCCTCACGCCCGGACAGCTGTCCTGCGTGCTCCAGCGCCCCTGAGAGCTGGACCCGACACCAGCAGCCACCGCGTGTGCCTGGAAAAGTGGACCGCCTTCCACAGAGAACTGGGGAACCCACCCCTGCCAGCTCGGACACCCGCCCGGACCGCCCGCTCCGCACACCGCCAGCCCGCCCGCCCCCACCCCGGGTCTCATGGCTGTCCAACTCAGCCAGCCCTTAAGGGACTGGCCCAGCGACCTCCAGCCCCCTGAGGAACTGAAACCATCCCCCCACCCCCCAAGCCCATGGCCCTGATCCTCCTGCAAGGGCTTGAGGTGGCCCCACCAGGGTCCAGGTCGGGGGTGTGATGAGAGAGTCCCGACGGACAGCTTCACGGATCGACCATTTGCTTCTGAATAACAGTATAGCAATAAATAGAGAGCAGTAGCACAATTGTCCGGGTCGTTATGGCAGCAAACCCAGGAATTCACCAAGTCTGGGCTGAACTTCATACCGGGGCACGCAGGGACGTGGATGCCTGCGGTGTCAGCAGGCAGGGAGCTGGGCATGGTACGCGCCGAGCATAAAAAAGAGGGTCTGGACCATAAAAAGGAAGTTGTGAACTCTAGAAGCAAAGCTTTGGGCCCTGGAAATGAGGCTTTGGGCCCTAAGCGAGGGGTTTGGAGCATAAAAAAGAGGGTTTGGAGACTCAGGATGTGGCTTGGACCCTAAAAACCACTGGATGGATCCTAAAAATGCCGCTTTGGAGCCGGAAAATGAGGTTTTGGAAACTAAAAAAGCGGCCTTGGACTCTAGAAAGGAGACTTTGCAATCTGAAATGGAGCCTTTGGACCCTGAAATGAGGATTTGATTCGTAGAAGTGAGGCTTTGGGCCATAAAAATGTGGGTTTGGAGCCTCAAATGAGGTTTCCTGCCATGAAAGTGACGGTTTAGACCCTAGAAAGAAAAGTGAGTGGCCTGAAACAAAGGCTGTCCTTAGTAAAAGACAGGTTTGGACCCTATAAGTAAGGCTTTGAACTCTCAAACTGAGGCTTTGGACCTTCAAAATCTGACTTCAGGCTTTGAAAGTGATGCTGTCGGCCCTTGAAATGAGTCTTCGGACCTTCAAAGGAGGGTTTGGAATTGTAAAGGGGGGTTCGTACCCTAAAAGTGAGGCTGGGGGACCTAAAAATGAGGCTTTCAACCCTAGAATCAAAGCTTTGGACCCTGAAAATGAGGCTTTGGGCCCTAAAAGAGGGGTTTGGAGCACCAAAATGAGGGTTTGGACATTCAAGATGTGGCTTAGATCCTCAAAATGACTGGATGGATCCTAAAAATGACGCTGCTCTCTAAAAATGAGAGACCTGCTCCTGCGCTTGCAGCACCCCTGGCCCTGGCCCTGGCCCTGGCCCTGGCCCTGGCGCTGGTCCCCCCTCGCCCCGGCTGCCCCCAGCCCGTCTCTCCTCTCTTTCTCCTCAGGCTGCTCGGCCTCCGCCTCCTCCGGCCCCGCCCCAGGCCGTCTGTGACTGACAGGCCGCATCTGGCTCCACTTATTGGCTCAGCCGTGACCAATGGCACTGCTGTTGCCGGGCGGGCGGGGGCAGCCCGGGCCTCTCCCCACAGAGCCACCCTGCGCCCGCTGCCCAGCCCCACGGCCACAGACCCCGGGGTTTGGGCTGGGTGGTGGGGGGTTGATTTCGGGCAGCCGCGGCCCTGGGCAGGAGGAGCTGCCTGTTATTGTCCTGTGGCCTTGTGGGGGTTTTCATTCAGGCACCTTTGGAGGACTAAACCAAAAAGGCCGATGGCAGAAGCTTCTGTCCAGGCCCTCCCCTGAGGAGACAGGCCGTCCTGGAAAGGGCCCTGTCGCGCTCACCCAACCCAGCCCGCCGGCCGCAGCATCTCGCCCCCTGAGCGCAGCTCACGCCTCAGCCAGCCGGGACACTGGGCCTGCGGACAGAGGGCCTTCACGAAGGGCCGTTGCACCTGGAGCTGTGCTCTCAGCAGCACAAGGTGTGTGCAGAGCTCGGCCGTCCCTCGGTCCGCTCATGAGGTCTGGGCCTGCTCAGGGAGGGAGGGAAGGGAAGGGAAGGGGGCACGGGAGGGAAGAGGAAGGAAGGGGACCTGCCCTGGATTTGTTCTGGATCAGCAGGTCTTTCCCAAAATGCGAGTCATGCAGAGATGGAATTAGAAAGGCCAGGCTTGGGGAGCTGTGGCCAGCTCCATGGGCAAGTGGGAGGCAGATGCCCTACGGGGAGGCACAGGGGGCTGTGGCTGCTGCGGGGTCATTTTCCAGGTGAACAGTGGAGCCAGAACTGCACGGCAGGGCCAGGCAATAGCCCACGGGAGCGCCTCTCCCCTAGGATGATCACAGCTGTGTCCGGTGGCTCCGGTTCTGCGGCTCCCTGGCTGGGTCGCGGCTTTCAGCCTCGGGGAGGTCCGTCCTTGGGAGATGTCCGCTCAGGAAAACAGGAGCATTCCTGCTGTAGCCCTGCAGAGCTCTCCTTGGGCAACGCCAGGTCCCCGACACACAGCCCCAACCCGCAGCCCAGAGGAAAAGAGGGGCAATGCTGGTGCAGCCTCTCACTGGCCAGCGGGCTCTTCTCCACAAGACATGTGAATGATCATTTTTTTCCTCCACTGCTTTCACGAGGGCTTCTTTTGGGCACAGCAAGAAATCCCTGAGGGGCCGTATGTTTGCCCATCCGTTCCTGGAGGGGTGTTGCCCATGGCCTGGAAACAGCATTTGGAGAGCTGCCAGGTGGCCACTCAGCAGGTCACTCAGGCCCCTCTGCAGCTTTGGAAATCTCCACCCATGTGTGGGTCCCAGGTCATGACCTGGCCTGCCTCCAGTCACTGAAAAGAAGTGGATCACAACATCTAATGGAAACGTGCTTGATTACAGCTGTGCCTGTGGGCGATGGCTACCTGACCTCTCAGCCGGATCTTGTCCAGGAGCCTCGGGGCGATCCCACAGGTATGTCACTTGAGTGAATGAGCATTTAGGTTTTAATATTCTGTTCATATGAAATTTAACTTAATATTTTCTTGACCGATGCTCAAACAGCTCCGTGCATGGCTTGGTTTGAATCAGCATGATCCAGGCACCCAGTAACTGTCTGCACAATGCACCTGAGTGCAAGGGAGAGACAAGTGCCATGGAGCAATCCCGCCTTTGAACTGCGTTCCTTGCCGTTCAGATCTGAAGAAGTATATTGAAATATTTCACGGGAGCTGCTCTGTTTTGTTTGTTTACAGACGTGGCTGGAGGCGATGGATATCCAGCTTCCCAGCTGGGTTCCAGAGCTGTTGCGCAGGGAGATCGCATGGGTACGTCATGGCTTTTTACTTCCTTTGAGAGCTGCCAGCTCAAAGCCCAAATGTGAGCGAGGCATCTCTCGCGGGAGTGAGAATACAGACCTGCAGTGTGTGTGCCACGTCATTACGTGATCCCCTCATACGTTCTGCTGTTCAGCTATGAGGGTGTATATCACAATGGGTGACAAAAACTTCTCATGGGCGTTTGGTTGCAGATGTGGCTCCAGCTCCCTGGCTGGATCCTGCGCTGGAGCTCACCTCGCATCCCAGGGGTGAGTGGTCGGTCTTGACTGACTTCACAGACTAAGCACTCGTTAGGGAGAAATTTAACTTAATACTTTCTGTTAAGGTCCTCAAAGAGCAAAATATGAAGGCGAAAGAGGGAAATCTTCTCAGCGGTCATCGGAAATCCTAAAGGAAATCCTGAAGGAATTGGAGAAAGCATCACGTGGTGGGTATATTTCCCTCTTAACCAAGAGACTGGGGAAGCTGAGGTTTTGGAGACATGTATGGACAAGCCGTAGCCACCACAAGCAGAAAGGGATCGATCAGAGCCTCGCTGCGCTGACACTCGATGACACACCTTGCAGGCGCTGGCAAGCCGCAGAGATGGTCCAGAGCCTCTGCTGCCAGTTGTGGTTCAAGCTGAGTCCCAGGGAAAGCAGCTGCCCCAGCTGTACCATGGCTGGCCAGAGCTGTTCCGGGCAGATGTTGGTATCCAGCTGGCAGGGGCTGGTTGTGCTCACGCCTTGCTGCCGGTCGCCGGAGGGGAGAGTGCCCTTGGGCAGCGGAGAGGATGCGCAGGCAGCTGGGGGTCGCTGAGGCTGGCAGACTTTGCCGGGGCTGCAGGCATGCCCTGGCCAGCATTGGAGCAGCCCCGGCTTCACAGCCTGGTCCAGCCCTGTTGTTCTCCTTGATGTTCGAGGACGCTCAGTGACACCTCGAGGTCAGGGACAGGTGGAAGCTGGACACCCAGCTTGAGGCGGGACACCTAAGTTGAAGGCAGCTAAAATGAAGGGCTCTGAATTCAGCCTCGGGTGGTTTAGCTGTCTGTTTCTAGTTGTGTTTTAGAGAGCTTGGTTGTGGTCTTCCTCTTGCTTTGGGGGACTGTGGGCTCTTCACTGCCACTTGTGGAAGTGCCCAGAACATGGTTGCAAGAGCTTGGGGTTCAGTCCACTGTGTGTGTCTGTTACCCTTACCGTGTGATGGAGTTGGCATGATGCAAAGTGCTTCTCTGAGGGGCTCTTTCCGCAGCTGAATTGGCTGCAGTGTCTTCCTGCCCTCTCTGAAGGAAGTCCTTTACCATCGTCTTGCAGTTTGCCAAAAATCCACTAAGTGGAATGCAAACAAGCAGATGACATGCCATCTCCTAGTTTCTCAGCAGGTCAGGTTGTGCTCTCTACTGGTAATCTGGAAGTGTCTAGCTCTTAAATTGTTCTTTCTCCGTGAATGATCCATTGTGGGGACTAGTGACGAGGTGCACGCCCAAATGCCCAGGCTTGCTTTCTAAGTGTTAGTAATGCATTTTGGCTCCGAAAGATCCCACGTTCCTGATGAGGAACGGTTCCTTCTAATTAAACTGACCCTCTTTCTTTCTAAAGAGAGGGACCGTGAGACTGTGGAGAAGGAGGCGCTTCAGGAAGGAGGCAGTCACGCAGTGCCAGTCTCCGCTGAAAAACCAGGGCCAATTCAATCAACAGGCGTGCCAGGTAATGGCTGTCCCTCGGGCATCCAGTGTCATAAACCGAAATCTCTGGGTGTCTGCAGGCTCTTCCCCTGGTGCCCGCTACTGCACGTGGTGTCAGCAGCCAAACTCTTAGTACAGAGCAAGCGTTCTGACCGGAGCCAGGAACGGCTCTCTGAGGACGACTGTCATCTCTGGGCTGTGCAGGTTATTGCCAGCAGTGTGTCAGAGAGACACTGGTAACCCTCTGTGGATGCAGTGCGATGCTCACCTCCCACCACACCCCGTTCACGGGAATTTCAGAACTCTGCCATTTTGGGAACGAGGCCATCCGAACCACGTTCAGTAGACGATGGGAAATATGACTCTTGATCGCATGTACCTCCCTCATACCTGCATCCCAGAGCTTGCCGTGAGTCCCTCGAGGTCCCAGGCAAAACAGAGGGGGATCCCTCCTGTGAACTGCGGTCCAAAGGGATTCGCTGACGGATCAGGCATGGGCTTAGCGGGAACCTGCACTGTCCTTCTGCATCCTCTGTGCCTGAGCCATGCTGAGGCTTTACCTTTCTCTGATTCTTGGCAGTGCTGTCCAACGCCGGGGAAGCCCACCATGCCGGGATATATGAATCTTTTCGAAAGAACCCAGGTACTGAGCAGTCTTTCAGGGGGCCGTAAGTGGGAGACAAGTCCTGAAAAGTGGAGGCCTGCAAGCGGTGCCCATGCTGGAGACAAGGCAAAGGGGGAGTGCGAGGTTCAGGTGGCTCCTGAGAGGACCTGACTCCGTCCCCTCGGAGTGTGGGTGCTGGGCTGGGGAGGGAGAGCTGGGGGTGGCAGTCCCTGTCGCACGCATGGTTTTTGTCCGTGTTGCTCAAAGGCACGACTGGTCAAACAGCTGCGCTCCCCCACGTGCTCTCCATCTGGCCTCACGAGTTCTGTTCAGTGGGACAACTTGTCCCAAAGGGTCAGGGAGAGCCTCCACGCAGCAGCACTAGCAAGCCTTGGAACGGGAAGGTGGGTGAGCGCAAACCCAATTGTGCGCAAATGTGAAGGGTGGCCAAAAAGGGAGAGCCGAGCCATGACGCTGGGAAAACTGGACTAGGACCATCCCAGAGTGTAAGCTAAGCTGAGACGCAGCAGAGAGGCTCCAGAGTGCATTGATTCATAGTGGCTTTGGGAGTTGCCTTTGTTTCTGCTGAAACCACGGAAATGTTGCAGCCCCAGGATGTTCAGTGCTTCAGAGATGCTAACAAAGCCAGAAAGAACATTTCCTGGCAATGTCAGACCTCCTGGGAGATTACAAGAGTGCGCAGGGCACACTAATGTGCAGAATTGTTCCTCCAGGTGTGGATGGCAAGAGAAACGCAAAAGCTATGGATCCGAACGATTTCCGGAAGTACTGCATCGAAGGCGCCGTGGCGGTCTTGGGCTCCATGCTGTTTGGGATGGCATTGTGTTGTGCGATCTGTGTGTGGAGGAAGAGAAAAGAGTGAGTTGTTGGGAGGGTTTTTTTGCCAAACTTCTGTATGAGATGGCTGCTATTAGCCATGAAGCATTTCGAGGCAGGGTATTCTGGAGTGCCGAGATAGGTACAGACCAGACTCTACTGAGATCTCTGCTGTAAGATGTTTTAACTGGCCTCTCAATTCATGGGCATTCTTTTCTGAAAGGCCTTCTCACTGTTGCAAGTGCTAGTTAAAAGTGACCCTGCCTGGACAAGAGCAGACCCAGTGACAGGTGTAGGCACAGCAAGGTCAGAAAGTAAAGACAACATGGGATAACACGGCCATAGAAAGTGAGAACTGCAAGAGTGACATCTCCCTACCAGTGAACCTCCCAGCAGAAATCACCCTGTTAGGTGATGCCGTAAATCCCAGATGTTCACCTCAGCAACTCCGACCGTGGCGAAGAACCTTCGCAGCTACCGGCCTTGCTTTGGAGAAAGAGAGGCAGTCTGTCCCATCTGCACCCCAGCACTGCCAGCGTGCGTGTTCTCAGCACGGACGGGGTTGAGTCTGTGCAGGGCTATGTATCTCTTTGGCTACGTATTCTGAAGAGAGGATGGGGAGCACCTCACCGAACAGAGAGCTGAGGCCCCAGCAGTGGGCAGGGGAGCCGAGTGCTGGTCTCTGCCAGGCATGTGGAGAAAGGAGAGCAGGAGGCTCTCCTGGCCCCGCAGTGCCGTGCCCAGCTTTGGTCCCCTTGGTCTGTCGGGGTCAGGCCTCCTTCCCAGCACGTGCAGAGCAGGCAGGTCAGGACGGTCAGGGCCGAGAGGAGATGAGTCACGGGCAGGCGAGCAGAGCCCCAGCCGAGGGGTGCGAGACGCCTCATTTTCTGCATGGAGCTCTCCGTGCCCACAGCTCCCATGTGCAGCCAGGTGCCCGCACCCCACGGTGCGCCCAGCGCTGCCCTGCACCCTCGCACCCACCTGGCACCGCAGCCACGGCGGTGCCTCAGCAGCCTCTTCTGTTTGCAGGCGACTCTCCGCAGCTTCGCGATCCTGGCCCGAAACCAACAGCTGCCCCTCACGCCCGGACAGCCGTCCTGCGTGCTCCAGCGCCCCTGAGAGCTGGACCCGACACCAGCAGCCACCGCGTGTGCCTGGAAAAGCGGACCGCCTTCCACAGAGAACTGGGGAACCCACCCCTGCCAGCTCGGACACCCGCCCGGACCGCCCGCTCCGCACACCGCCAGCCCGCCCGCCCCCACCCCGGGTCTCACGGCTGTCCAACTCAGGCAGCCCTTGAGGGACTGGCCCAGCGACCTCCAGCCCCCTGAGGAACTGAAACCATCCCCCCACCCCCCAAGCCCATGGCCCTGATCCTCCTGCAAGGGCTTGAGGTGGCCCCACCAGGGTCCAGGTCGGGGGTGCGATGAGAGAGTCCCGACGGACAGCTTCACGGATCGACCATTTGCTTCTGAATAACAGTATAGCAATAAATAGAGAGCAGTAGCACAATTGTCCGGGTCGTTATGGCAGCAAACCCAGGAATTCACCAAGTCTGGGCTGAACTTCATACCGGGGCACGCAGGGACGTGGATGCCTGTGGTGTCAGCAGGCAGGGAGCTGGGCATGGCACGCGCCGAGCATAAAAAAGAGGGTCTGGACCATAAAAAGGAAGTTGTGAACTCTAGAAGCAAAGCTTTGGGCCCTGGAAATGAGGCTTTGGGCCCTACGCGAGGGGTTTGGAGCATAAAAAAGAGGGTTTGGAGACTCAGGATGTGGCTTGGACCCTAAAAACCACTGGATGGATCCTAAAAATGCCGCTTTGGAGCCTGAAAATGAGGTTTTGGAAACTAAAAAAGCGGCCTTGGACTCTAGAAAGGAGACTTTGCAATCTGAAATGGAGCCTTTGGACCCTGAAATGAGGATTTGATTTGTAGAAGTGAGGCTTTGGGCCATAAAAATGTGGGTTTGGAGCCTCAAATGAGGTTTCCTGCCATGAAAGTGACGGTTTAGACCCTAGAAAGAAAAGTGAGTGGCCTGAAACAAAGGCTGTCCTTAGTAAAAGACAGGTTTGGACCCTATAAGTAAGGCTTTGAACTCTCAAACTGAGGCTTTGGACCTTCAAAATCTGACTTCAGGCTTTGAAAGTGATGCTGTCAGCCCTTGAAATGAGTCTTCGGACCTTCAAAGGCGGGTTTGGAATTGTAAAGGGGGGTTCGTACCCTAAAAGTGAGGCTGGGGGACCTAAAAATGAGGCTTTCAACCCTAGAATCAAAGCTTTGGACCCTGAAAATGAGGCTTTGGGCCCTAAAAGAGGGGTTTGGAGCACCAAAATGAGGGTTTGGACATTCAAGATGTGGCTTAGATCCTCAAAATGACTGGATGGATCCTAAAAATGACGCTGCTCTCTAAAAATGAGAGACCTGCTCCTGCGCTTGCAGCACCCCTGGCCCTGGCCCTGGCCCTGGCCCTGGCGCTGGTCCCCCCTCGCCCCGGCTGCCCCCAGCCCGTCTCTCCTCTCTTTCTCCTCAGGCTGCTCGGCCTCCGCCTCCTCCGGCCCCACCCCAGGCCGTCTGTGACTGACAGGCCGCATCTGGCTCCACTTATTGGCTCAGCCGTGACCAATGGCACTGCTGTTGCCGGGCGGGCGGGGGCAGCCCGGGCCTCTCCCCACAGAGCCACCCTGCGCCCGCTGCCCAGCCCCACGGCCACAGACCCCGGGGTTTGGGCTGGGTGGTGGGGGGTTGATTTCGGGCAGCCGCGGCCCTGGGCAGGAGGAGCTGCCTGTTATTGTCCTGTGGCCTTGTGGGGGTTTTCATTCAGGCACCTTCGGAGGACTAAACCAAAAAGGCCGATGGCAGAAGCTTCTGTCCAGGCCCTCCCCTGAGGAGACAGGCCGTCCTGGAAAGGGCCCTGTCGCGCTCACCCAACCCAGCCCGCCGGCCGCAGCATCTCGCCCCCTGAGCGCAGCTCACGCCTCAGCCAGCCGGGACACTGGGCCTGCGGAGAGAGGGCCTTCACGAAGGGCCGTTGCACCTGGAGCTGTGCTCTCAGCAGCACAAGGTGTGTGCAGAGCTCGGCCGTCCCTCGGTCCGCTCATGAGGTCTGGGCCTGCTCAGGGAGGGAGGGAAGGGAAGGGGGCACGGGAGGGAAGAGGAAGGAAGGGGACCTGCCCTGGATTTGTTCTGGATCAGCAGGTCTTTCCCAAAATGCTGGTCATGCAGAGATGGAATTAGAAAGGCCAGGCTTGGGGAGCTGTGGCCAGCTCCATGGGCAAGTGGGAGGCAGATGCCCTACGGGGAGGCACAGGGGGCTGTGGCCGCTGCGGGGTCATTTTCCAGGTGAACAGTGGGGCCAGAGCTGCACAGCAGGGCCAGGCAATAGCCCACGGGAGCGCCTCTCCCCTAGGATGATCACAGCTGTGTCCGGTGGCTCCGGCTCTGCGGCTCCCTGGCTGGGTCGCGGCTTTCAGCCTCGGGGAGGTCCGTCCTTGGGAGATGTCTGCTCAGGAAAACAGGAGCATTCCTGCTGTAGCCCTGCAGAGCTCTCCTTGGGCAACGCCAGGTCCCCAACACACAGCCCCAGCCCGCAGCCCAGAGGAAAAGACGGGGCAATGCTGGTGCAGCCTCTCACTGGCCAGCGGGCTCTTCTCCACAAGACATGTGAATGATCGGTTTTTTCCTCCACTGCTTTCGCGAGGGCTTCTTTTGGGCACAGCAAGAAATCCCTGAGGGGCCGTATGTTTGCCCATCCGTTCCTGGAGGGGTGTTGCCCATGGCCTGGAAACAGCATTTGGAGAGCTGCCAGGTGGCCAGTCAACAGGTCACTCAGGCCCCTCTGCAGCTTTGGAAATCTCCACCCATGTGTGGGTCCCAGGTCATGACCTGGCCTGCCTCCAGTCACTGAAAAGAAGTGGATCACAACATCTAATGGAAACGTGCTTGATTACAGCTGTGCCTGTGGGCGATGGCTACCTGACCTCTCAGCCGGATCTTGTCCAGGAGCCTCGGGGCGATCCCACAGGTATGTCACTTGAGTGAATGAGCATTTAGGTTTTAATATTCTGTTCATATGAAATTTAACTTAAAATTTTCTTGACCGATGCTCAAACAGCTCCGTGCATGGCTTGGTTTGAATCAGCATGGTCCAGGCACCCAGTAACTGTCTGCACAATGCACCTGAGTGCAAGGGAGAGACAAGTGCCATGGAGCAATCCCGCCTTTGAACTGCGTTCCTTGCCGTTCAGATCTGAAGAAGTATATTGAAATATTTCACGGGAGCTGCTCTGTTCTGTTTGTTTACAGACGTGGCTGGAGGCGATGGATATCCAGCTTCCCAGCTGGGTTCCAGAGCTGTTGCGCAGGGAGATCGCATGGGTACGTCATGGCTTTTTACTTCCTTTGAGAGCTGCCAGCTCAAAGCCCAAATGTGAGCGAGGCATCGCTCGCGGGAGTGAGAATACAGACCTGCAGTGTGTGTGCCACGTCATTACGTGATCCCCTCATACGTTCTGCTGTTCAGCTATGAGGGTGTATATCACAATGGGTGACAAAAACTTCTCATGGGCGTTTGGTTACAGATGTGGCTCCAGCTCCCTGGCTGGATCCTGCGCTGGAGCTCACCTCGCATCCCAGGGGTGAGTGGTCGGTTTTGACTGACTTCACAGACTAAGCACTCGTTAGGGAGAAATTTAACTTAATACTTTCTGTTAAGGTCCTCAAAGAGCAAAATATGAAGGCGAAAGAGGGAAATCTTCTCAGCGGTCATCGGAAATCCTAAAGGAAATCCTGAAGGAATTGGAGAAAGCATCACATGGTGGGTATATTTCCCTCTTAACCAGGAGACTGGGGAAGCTGAGGTTTTGGAGACGTGTATGGACAAGCCATAGCCACCACAAGCAGAAAGGGATCGATCAGAGCCTCGCTGCGCTGACACTCCATTACACACCTTGCAGTCGCTGGCAAGCCGCAGAGATGGTCCAGAGCCTCTGCTGCCAGTTGTGGTTCAAGCTGAGTCCCAGGGAAAGCAGCTGCCCCAGCTGTACCATGGCTGGCCAGAGCTGTTCCGGGCAGATGTTGGTATCCAGCTGGCAGGGGCTGGTTGTGCTCACGCCTTGCTGCCGGTCGCCGGAGGGGAGTGTGCCCTTGGGCAGCGGAGAGGATGCGCAGGCAGCTGGGGGTCGCTGAGGCTGGCAGACTTTGCCGGGGCTGCAGGCATGCCCTGGCCAGCATTGGAGCAGCCCCGACTTCACAGCCTGGTCCAGCCCTGTTGTTCTCCTTGATGTTCGAGGACGCTCAGTGACACCTCGAGGTCAGGGACAGGTGGAAGCTGGACACCCAGCTTGAGGCGGGACACCTAAGTTGAAGGCAGCTAAAATGAAGGGCTCTGAATTCAGCCTCGGGTGGTTTAGCTGTCTGTTTCTAGTTGTGTTTTAGAGAGCTTGGTTGTGGTCTTCCTCTTGCTTTGGGGGACTGTGGGCTCTTCACTGCCACTTGTGGAAGTGCCCAGAACATGGTTGCAAGAGCTTGGGGTTCAGCTTGGGGCTCTTTCCGCAGCTGAATTGGCTGCAGTGTCTTCTTGCCCTCTCTGAAGGAAGTCCTTTACCATCGTCTTGCAGTTTGCCAAAAATGCACTAAGTGGAATGCAAACAAGCAGATGACATGCCATCTCCTAGTTTCTCAGCAGGTCAGGTTGTGCTGTCTACTGGTAAACTGGAAGAGTCTAGCTCTTAAATTGTTCTTTCTCCGTGAATGACCCATTGTTGGGACTAGTGACGAGGTGCACGCCCAAATGCCCAGGCTTGCTTTCTAAGTGTTAGTAATGCATTTTGGCTCCGAAAGATCCCACGTTCCTGATGAGGAACGGTTCCTTCTAATTAAACTGACCCTCTTTCTTTCTAAAGAGAGGGACCGTGAGACTGTGGAGAAGGAGGCGCTTCAGGAAGGAGGCAGTCACGCAGTGCCAGTCTCCGCTGAAAAACCAGGGCCAATTCAATCAACAGGCGTGCCAGGTAATGGCTGTCCCTCGGGCATCCAGTGTCATAAACCGAAATCTCTGGGTGTCTGCAGGCTCTTCCCCTGGTGCCCGCTACTGCACGTGGTGTCAGCAGCCAAAATCTTAGTACAGAGCAAGAGTTCTGACCGGAGCCAGGAACGGCTCTCTGAGGACGACTGTCATCTCTGGGCTGTGCAGGTTATTGCCAGCAGTGTGTCAGAGAGACACTGGTAACCCTCTGTGGATGCAGTGCGATGCTCACCTCCCACCACACCCCGTTCACGGGAATTTCAGAACTCTGCCATTTTGGGAACGAGGCCATCCGAACCACGTTCAGTAGACGATGGGAAATATGACTCTTGATCGCATGTACCTCCCTCATACCTGCATCCCAGAGCTTGCCGTGAGTCCCTCGAGGTCCCAGGCAAAACAGAGGGGGATCCCTCCTGTGAACTGCGGTCCAAAGGGATTCGCTGACGGATCAGGCATGGGCTTAGCGGGAACCTGCACTGTCCTGCATCCTCTGTGCCTGAGCCATGCTGAGGCTTTACCTTTCTCTGATTCTTGGCAGTGCTGTCCAACGCCGGGGAAGCCCACCATGCCGGGATATATGAATCTTTTCGAAAGAACCCAGGTACTGAGCAGTCTTTCAGGGGGCCGTAAGTGGGAGACAAGTCCTGAAAAGTGGAGGCCTGCAAGCGGTGCCCATGCTGGAGACAAGGCAAAGGGGGAGTGCGAGGTTCAGGCGGCTCCTGAGAGGACCTGACTCCGTCCCCTCGGAGTGTGGGTGCTGGGCTGGGGAGGGAGAGCTGGGGGTGGCAGTCCCTGTCGCACGCATGGTTTTTGTCCGTGTTGCTCAAAGGGACGACTGGTCAAACAGCTGCGCTCCCCCACATGCTCTCCATCTGGCCTCACGAGTTCTGTTCAGTGGGACAACTTGTTCCAAAGGGTCAGGGAGAGCCTCCACGCAGCAGCACTAGCAAGCCTTGGAACGGGAAGGTGGGTGAGCGCAAACCCAATTGTGCGCAAATGTGAAGGGTGGCCAAAAAGGGAGCGCCAAGCCATGACGCTGGGAAAACTGGACTAGGACCATCCCAGAGTGTAAGCTAAGCTGAGACGCAGCAGAGAGGCTCCAGAGTGCATTGATTCACAGTGGCTTTAGGAGTTTCCTTTGTTTCTGCTGAAACCACGGAAATGTTGCAGCCCCAGGATGTTCAGTGCTTCAGAGATGCTAACAAAGCCAGAAAGAACATTTCCTGGCAATGTCAGACCTCCTGGGAGATTACAAGAGTGCGCAGGACACACTAATGTGCAGAATTGTTCCTCCAGGTGTGGATGGCAAGAGAAACGCAAAAGCTATGGATCCGAACGATTTCCGGAAGTACTGCATCGAAGGCGCCGTGGCGGTCTTGGGCTCCATGCTGTTTGGGATGGCATTGTGTTGTGCGATCTGTGTGTGGAGGAAGAGAAAAGAGTGAGTTGTTGGGAGGGTTTTTTTGCCAAACTTCTGTATGAGATGGCTGCTATTAGCCATGAAGCATTTCGAGGCAGGGTATTCTGGAGTGCCGAGATAGGTACAGACTGAGATCTCTGCTGTAAGATGTTTTAACTGGCCTCTCAATTCATGGGCATTCTTTTCTGAAAGGCCTTCTCACTGTTGCAAGTGCTAGTTAAAAGTGACCCTGCCTGGACAAGAGCAGACCCAGTGACAGGTGTAGGCACAGCAAGGTCAGAAAGTAAAGACAACATGGGATAACACGGCCATAGAAAGTGAGAACTGCAAGAGTGACATCTCCCTACCAGTGAACCTCCCAGCAGAAATCACCCTGTTAGGTGATGCCATAAATCCCAGATGTTCACCTCAGCAACTCCGACCGTGGCGAAGAACCTTCGCAGCTACCGGCCTTGCTTTGGAGAAAGAGAGGCAGCCTGTCCCATCTGCACCCCAGCACTGCCAGCGTGCGTGTTCTCAGCACGGACGGGGTTGAGTCTGTGCAGGGCTATGTATCTCTTTGGCTACATATTCTGAAGAGAGGATGGGGAGCACCTCACCGAACAGAGAGCTGAGGCCCCAGCAGTGGGCAGGGGAGCCGAGTGCTGGTCTCTGCCAGGCACGTGGAGAAAGGAGAGCAGGAGGCTCTCCTGGCCCCGCAGTGCCGTGCCCAGCTTTGGTCCCCTTGGTCTGTCGGGGTCAGGCCTCCTTCCCAGCACGTGCAGAGCAGGCAGGTCAGGACGGTCAGGGCCGAGAGGAGATGAGTCACGGGCAGGCGAGCAGAGCCCCAGCCGAGGGGTGCGAGACGCCTCATTTTCTGCATGGAGCTCTCCGTGCCCACAGCTCCCATGTGCAGCCAGGTGCCCGCACCCCACGGTGCGCCCAGCGCTGCCCTGCACCCTCGCACCCACCTGGCACCGCAGCCACGGCGGTGCCTCAGCAGCCTCTTCTGTTTGCAGGCGACTCTCCGCAGCTTCGCGATCCTGGCCCGAAACCAACAGCTGCCCCTCACGCCCGGACAGCTGTCCTGCGTGCTCCAGCGCCCCTGAGAGCTGGACCCGACACCAGCAGCCACCGCGTGTGCCTGGAAAAGTGGACCGCCTTCCACAGAGAACTGGGGAACCCACCCCTGCCAGCTCGGACACCCGCCCGGACCGCCCGCTCCGCACACCGCCAGCCCGCCCGCCCCCACCCCGGGTCTCATGGCTGTCCAACTCAGCCAGCCCTTAAGGGACTGGCCCAGCGACCTCCAGCCCCCTGAGGAACTGAAACCATCCCCCCACCCCCCAAGCCCATGGCCCTGATCCTCCTGCAAGGGCTTGAGGTGGCCCCACCAGGGTCCAGGTCGGGGGTGTGATGAGAGAGTCCCGACGGACAGCTTCACGGATCGACCATTTGCTTCTGAATAACAGTATAGCAATAAATAGAGAGCAGTAGCACAATTGTCCGGGTCGTTATGGCAGCAAACCCAGGAATTCACCAAGTCTGGGCTGAACTTCATACCGGGGCACGCAGGGACGTTGATGCCTGCGGTGTCAGCAGGCAGGGAGCTGGGCATGGTACGCGCCGAGCATAAAAAAGAGGGTCTGGACCATAAAAAGGAAGTTGTGAACTCTAGAAGCAAAGCTTTGGGCCCTGGAAATGAGGCTTTGGGCCCTAAGCGAGGGGTTTGGAGCATAAAAAAGAGGGTTTGGAGACTCAGGATGTGGCTTGGACCCTAAAAACCACTGGATGGATCCTAAAAATGCCGCTTTGGAGCCGGAAAATGAGGTTTTGGAAACTAAAAAAGCGGCCTTGGACTCTAGAAAGGAGACTTTGCAATCTGAAATGGAGCCTTTGGACCCTGAAATGAGGATTTGATTCGTAGAAGTGAGGCTTTGGGCCATAAAAATGTGGGTTTGGAGCCTCAAATGAGGTTTCCTGCCATGAAAGTGACGGTTTAGACCCTAGAAAGAAAAGTGAGTGGCCTGAAACAAAGGCTGTCCTTAGTAAAAGACAGGTTTGGACCCTATAAGTAAGGCTTTGAACTCTCAAACTGAGGCTTTGGACCTTCAAAATCTGACTTCAGGCTTTGAAAGTGATGCTGTCGGCCCTTGAAATGAGTCTTCGGACCTTCAAAGGAGGGTTTGGAATTGTAAAGGGGGGTTCGTACCCTAAAAGTGAGGCTGGGGGACCTAAAAATGAGGCTTTCAACCCTAGAATCAAAGCTTTGGACCCTGAAAATGAGGCTTTGGGCCCTAAAAGAGGGGTTTGGAGCACCAAAATGAGGGTTTGGACATTCAAGATGTGGCTTAGATCCTCAAAATGACTGGATGGATCCTAAAAATGACGCTGCTCTCTAAAAATGAGAGACCTGCTCCTGCGCTTGCAGCACCCCTGGCCCTGGCCCTGGCCCTGGCCCTGGCCCTGGCGCTGGTCCCCCCTCGCCCCGGCTGCCCCCAGCCCGTCTCTCCTCTCTTTCTCCTCAGGCTGCTCGGCCTCCGCCTCCTCCGGCCCCGCCCCAGGCCGTCTGTGACTGACAGGCCGCATCTGGCTCCACTTATTGGCTCAGCCGTGACCAATGGCACTGCTGTTGCCGGGCGGGCGGGGGCAGCCCGGGCCTCTCCCCACAGAGCCACCCTGCGCCCGCTGCCCAGCCCCACGGCCACAGACCCCGGGGTTTGGGCTGGGTGGTGGGGGGTTGATTTCGGGCAGCCGCGGCCCTGGGCAGGAGGAGCTGCCTGTTATTGTCCTGTGGCCTTGTGGGGGTTTTCATTCAGGCACCTTTGGAGGACTAAACCAAAAAGGCCGATGGCAGAAGCTTCTGTCCAGGCCCTCCCCTGAGGAGACAGGCCGTCCTGGAAAGGGCCCTGTCGCGCTCACCCAACCCAGCCCGCCGGCCGCAGCATCTCGCCCCCTGAGCGCAGCTCACGCCTCAGCCAGCCGGGACACTGGGCCTGCGGACAGAGGGCCTTCACGAAGGGCCGTTGCACCTGGAGCTGTGCTCTCAGCAGCACAAGGTGTGTGCAGAGCTCGGCCGTCCCTCGGTCCGCTCATGAGGTCTGGGCCTGCTCAGGGAGGGAGGGAAGGGAAGGGAAGGGGGCACGGGAGGGAAGAGGAAGGAAGGGGACCTGCCCTGGATTTGTTCTGGATCAGCAGGTCTTTCCCAAAATGCGAGTCATGCAGAGATGGAATTAGAAAGGCCAGGCTTGGGGAGCTGTGGCCAGCTCCATGGGCAAGTGGGAGGCAGATGCCCTACGGGGAGGCACAGGGGGCTGTGGCTGCTGCGGGGTCATTTTCCAGGTGAACAGTGGAGCCAGAACTGCACGGCAGGGCCAGGCAATAGCCCACGGGAGCGCCTCTCCCCTAGGATGATCACAGCTGTGTCCGGTGGCTCCGGTTCTGCGGCTCCCTGGCTGGGTCGCGGCTTTCAGCCTCGGGGAGGTCCGTCCTTGGGAGATGTCCGCTCAGGAAAACAGGAGCATTCCTGCTGTAGCCCTGCAGAGCTCTCCTTGGGCAACGCCAGGTCCCCGACACACAGCCCCAGCCCGCAGCCCAGAGGAAAAGAGGGGCAATGCTGGTGCAGCCTCTCACTGGCCAGCGGGCTCTTCTCCACAAGACATGTGAATGATCATTTTTTTCCTCCACTGCTTTCACGAGGGCTTCTTTTGGGCACAGCAAGAAATCCCTGAGGGGCCGTATGTTTGCCCATCCGTTCCTGGAGGGGTGTTGCCCATGGCCTGGAAACAGCATTTGGAGAGCTGCCAGGTGGCCACTCAGCAGGTCACTCAGGCCCCTCTGCAGCTTTGGAAATCTCCACCCATGTGTGGGTCCCAGGTCATGACCTGGCCTGCCTCCAGTCACTGAAAAGAAGTGGATCACAACATCTAATGGAAACGTGCTTGATTACAGCTGTGCCTGTGGGCGATGGCTACCTGACCTCTCAGCCGGATCTTGTCCAGGAGCCTCGGGGCGATCCCACAGGTATGTCACTTGAGTGAATGAGCATTTAGGTTTTAATATTCTGTTCATATGAAATTTAACTTAATATTTTCTTGACCGATGCTCAAACAGCTCCGTGCATGGCTTGGTTTGAATCAGCATGATCCAGGCACCCAGTAACTGTCTGCACAATGCACCTGAGTGCAAGGGAGAGACAAGTGCCATGGAGCAATCCCGCCTTTGAACTGCGTTCCTTGCCGTTCAGATCTGAAGAAGTATATTGAAATATTTCACGGGAGCTGCTCTGTTTTGTTTGTTTACAGACGTGGCTGGAGGCGATGGATATCCAGCTTCCCAGCTGGGTTCCAGAGCTGTTGCGCAGGGAGATCGCATGGGTACGTCATGGCTTTTTACTTCCTTTGAGAGCTGCCAGCTCAAAGCCCAAATGTGAGCGAGGCATCTCTCGCGGGAGTGAGAATACAGACCTGCAGTGTGTGTGCCACGTCATTACGTGATCCCCTCATACGTTCTGCTGTTCAGCTATGAGGGTGTATATCACAATGGGTGACAAAAACTTCTCATGGGCGTTTGGTTGCAGATGTGGCTCCAGCTCCCTGGCTGGATCCTGCGCTGGAGCTCACCTCGCATCCCAGGGGTGAGTGGTCGGTCTTGACTGACTTCACAGACTAAGCACTCGTTAGGGAGAAATTTAACTTAATACTTTCTGTTAAGGTCCTCAAAGAGCAAAATATGAAGGCGAAAGAGGGAAATCTTCTCAGCGGTCATCGGAAATCCTAAAGGAAATCCTGAAGGAATTGGAGAAAGCATCACGTGGTGGGTATATTTCCCTCTTAACCAAGAGACTGGGGAAGCTGAGGTTTTGGAGACATGTATGGACAAGCCGTAGCCACCACAAGCAGAAAGGGATCGATCAGAGCCTCGCTGCGCTGACACTCGATGACACACCTTGCAGGCGCTGGCAAGCCGCAGAGATGGTCCAGAGCCTCTGCTGCCAGTTGTGGTTCAAGCTGAGTCCCAGGGAAAGCAGCTGCCCCAGCTGTACCATGGCTGGCCAGAGCTGTTCCGGGCAGATGTTGGTATCCAGCTGGCAGGGGCTGGTTGTGCTCACGCCTTGCTGCCGGTCGCCGGAGGGGAGAGTGCCCTTGGGCAGCGGAGAGGATGCGCAGGCAGCTGGGGGTCGCTGAGGCTGGCAGACTTTGCCGGGGCTGCAGGCATGCCCTGGCCAGCATTGGAGCAGCCCCGGCTTCACAGCCTGGTCCAGCCCTGTTGTTCTCCTTGATGTTCGAGGACGCTCAGTGACACCTCGAGGTCAGGGACAGGTGGAAGCTGGACACCCAGCTTGAGGCGGGACACCTAAGTTGAAGGCAGCTAAAATGAAGGGCTCTGAATTCAGCCTCGGGTGGTTTAGCTGTCTGTTTCTAGTTGTGTTTTAGAGAGCTTGGTTGTGGTCTTCCTCTTGCTTTGGGGGACTGTGGGCTCTTCACTGCCACTTGTGGAAGTGCCCAGAACATGGTTGCAAGAGCTTGGGGTTCAGTCCACTGTGTGTGTCTGTTACCCTTACCGTGTGATGGAGTTGGCATGATGCGAAGTGCTTCTCTGAGGGGCTCTTTCCGCAGCTGAATTGGCTGCAGTGTCTTCCTGCCCTCTCTGAAGGAAGTCCTTTACCATCGTCTTGCAGTTTGCCAAAAATCCACTAAGTGGAATGCAAACAAGCAGATGACATGCCATCTCCTAGTTTCTCAGCAGGTCAGGTTGTGCTCTCTACTGGTAATCTGGAAGTGTCTAGCTCTTAAATTGTTCTTTCTCCGTGAATGATCCATTGTGGGGACTAGTGACGAGGTGCACGCCCAAATGCCCAGGCTTGCTTTCTAAGTGTTAGTAATGCATTTTGGCTCCGAAAGATCCCACGTTCCTGATGAGGAACGGTTCCTTCTAATTAAACTGACCCTCTTTCTTTCTAAAGAGAGGGACCGTGAGACTGTGGAGAAGGAGGCGCTTCAGGAAGGAGGCAGTCACGCAGTGCCAGTCTCCGCTGAAAAACCAGGGCCAATTCAATCAACAGGCGTGCCAGGTAATGGCTGTCCCTCGGGCATCCAGTGTCATAAACCGAAATCTCTGGGTGTCTGCAGGCTCTTCCCCTGGTGCCCGCTACTGCACGTGGTGTCAGCAACCAAACTCTTAGTACAGAGCAAGCGTTCTGACCGGAGCCAGGAACGGCTCTCTGAGGACGACTGTCATCTCTGGGCTGTGCAGGTTATTGCCAGCAGTGTGTCAGAGAGACACTGGTAACCCTCTGTGGATGCAGTGCGATGCTCACCTCCCACCACACCCCGTTCACGGGAATTTCAGAACTCTGCCATTTTGGGAACGAGGCCATCCGAACCACGTTCAGTAGACGATGGGAAATATGACTCTTGATCGCATGTACCTCCCTCATACCTGCATCCCAGAGCTTGCCGTGAGTCCCTCGAGGTCCCAGGCAAAACAGAGGGGGATCCCTCCTGTGAACTGCGGTCCAAAGGGATTCGCTGACGGATCAGGCATGGGCTTAGCGGGAACCTGCACTGTCCTTCTGCATCCTCTGTGCCTGAGCCATGCTGAGGCTTTACCTTTCTCTGATTCTTGGCAGTGCTGTCCAACGCCGGGGAAGCCCACCATGCCGGGATATATGAATCTTTTCGAAAGAACCCAGGTACTGAGCAGTCTTTCAGGGGGCCGTAAGTGGGAGACAAGTCCTGAAAAGTGGAGGCCTGCAAGCGGTGCCCATGCTGGAGACAAGGCAAAGGGGGAGTGCGAGGTTCAGGTGGCTCCTGAGAGGACCTGACTCCGTCCCCTCGGAGTGTGGGTGCTGGGCTGGGGAGGGAGAGCTGGGGGTGGCAGTCCCTGTCGCACGCATGGTTTTTGTCCGTGTTGCTCAAAGGCACGACTGGTCAAACAGCTGCGCTCCCCCACGTGCTCTCCATCTGGCCTCACGAGTTCTGTTCAGTGGGACAACTTGTCCCAAAGGGTCAGGGAGAGCCTCCACGCAGCAGCACTAGCAAGCCTTGGAACGGGAAGGTGGGTGAGCGCAAACCCAATTGTGCGCAAATGTGAAGGGTGGCCAAAAAGGGAGAGCCGAGCCATGACGCTGGGAAAACTGGACTAGGACCATCCCAGAGTGTAAGCTAAGCTGAGACGCAGCAGAGAGGCTCCAGAGTGCATTGATTCATAGTGGCTTTGGGAGTTGCCTTTGTTTCTGCTGAAACCACGGAAATGTTGCAGCCCCAGGATGTTCAGTGCTTCAGAGATGCTAACAAAGCCAGAAAGAACATTTCCTGGCAATGTCAGACCTCCTGGGAGATTACAAGAGTGCGCAGGACACACTAATGTGCAGAATTGTTCCTCCAGGTGTGGATGGCAAGAGAAACTCAAAAGCTATGGATCCGAACGATTTCCAGAAGTACTGCATCGAAGGCGCCGTGGCGGTCTTGGGCTCCATGCTGTTTGGGATGGCATTGTGTTGTGCGATCTGTGTGTGGAGGAAAAGAGTGAGTTGTTGGGAGGGTTTTTTTGCCAAACTTCTGTATGAGATAGCTGCTATTAGCCATGAAGCATTTCGAGGCAGGGTATTCTGGAGTGCCGAGATAGGTACAGACCAGACTCTACTGAGATCTCTGCTGTAAGATGTTTTAACTGGCCTCTCAATTCATGGGCATTCTTTTCTGAAAGGCCTTCTCACTGTTGCAAGTGCTAGTTAAAAGTGACCCTGCCTGGACAAGAGCAGACCCAGTGACAGGTGTAGGCACAGCAAGGTCAGAAAGTAAAGACAACATGGGATAACACGGCCATAGAAAGTGAGAACTGCAAGAGTGACATCTCCCTACCAGTGAACCTCCCAGCAGAAATCACCCTGTTAGGTGATGCCATAAATCCCAGATGTTCACCTCAGCAACTCCGACCGTGGCGAAGAACCTTCGCAGCTACCGGCCTTGCTTTGGAGAAAGAGAGGCAGTCTGTCCCATCTGCACCCCAGCACTGCCAGCGTGCGTGTTCTCAGCACGGACGGGGTTGAGTCTGTGCAGGGCTATGTATCTCTTTGGCTACGTATTCTGAAGAGAGGATGGGGAGCACCTCACCGAACAGAGAGCTGAGGCCCCAGCAGTGGGCAGGGGAGCCGAGTGCTGGTCTCTGCCAGGCACGTGGAGAAAGGAGAGCAGGAGGCTCTCCTGGCCCCGCAGTGCCGTGCCCAGCTTTGGTCCCCTTGGTCTGTCGGGGTCAGGCCTCCTTCCCAGCACGTGCAGAGCAGGCAGGTCAGGACGGTCAGGGCCGAGAGGAGATGAGTCACGGGCAGGCGAGCAGAGCCCCAGCCGAGGGGTGCGAGACGCCTCTTTTTCTGCATGGAGCTCTCCGTGCCCACAGCTCCCATGTGCAGCCAGGTGCCCGCACCCCACGGTGCGCCCAGCGCTGCCCTGCACCCTCGCACCCACCTGGCACCGCAGCCACGGCGGTGCCTCAGCAGCCTCTTCTGTTTGCAGGCGACTCTCCGCAGCTTCGCGATCCTGGCCCGAAACCAACAGCTGCCCCTCACGCCCGGACAGCCGTCCTGCGTGCTCCAGCGCCCCTGAGAGCTGGACCCGACACCAGCAGCCACCGCGTGTGCCTGGAAAAGCGGACCGCCTTCCACAGAGAACTGGGGAACCCACCCCTGCCAGCTCGGACACCCGCCCGGACCGCCCGCTCCGCACACCGCCAGCCCGCCCGCCCCCACCCCGGGTCTCACGGCTGTCCAACTCAGGCAGCCCTTGAGGGACTGGCCCAGCGACCTCCAGCCCCCTGAGGAACTGAAACCATCCCCCCACCCCCCAAGCCCATGGCCCTGATCCTCCTGCAAGGGCTTGAGGTGGCCCCACCAGGGTCCAGGTCGGGGGTGCGATGAGAGAGTCCCGACGGACAGCTTCACGGATCGACCATTTGCTTCTGAATAACAGTATAGCAATAAATAGAGAGCAGTAGCACAATTGTCCGGGTCGTTATGGCAGCAAACCCAGGAATTCACCAAGTCTGGGCTGAACTTCATACCGGGGCACGCAGGGACGTGGATGCCTGTGGTGTCAGCAGGCAGGGAGCTGGGCATGGCACGCGCCGAGCATAAAAAAGAGGGTCTGGACCATAAAAAGGAAGTTGTGAACTCTAGAAGCAAAGCTTTGGGCCCTGGAAATGAGGCTTTGGGCCCTACGCGAGGGGTTTGGAGCATAAAAAAGAGGGTTTGGAGACTCAGGATGTGGCTTGGACCCTAAAAACCACTGGATGGATCCTAAAAATGCCGCTTTGGAGCCTGAAAATGAGGTTTTGGAAACTAAAAAAGCGGCCTTGGACTCTAGAAAGGAGACTTTGCAATCTGAAATGGAGCCTTTGGACCCTGAAATGAGGATTTGATTTGTAGAAGTGAGGCTTTGGGCCATAAAAATGTGGGTTTGGAGCCTCAAATGAGGTTTCCTGCCATGAAAGTGACGGTTTAGACCCTAGAAAGAAAAGTGAGTGGCCTGAAACAAAGGCTGTCCTTAGTAAAAGACAGGTTTGGACCCTATAAGTAAGGCTTTGAACTCTCAAACTGAGGCTTTGGACCTTCAAAATCTGACTTCAGGCTTTGAAAGTGATGCTGTCGGCCCTTGAAATGAGTCTTCGGACCTTCAAAGGCGGGTTTGGAATTGTAAAGGGGGGTTCGTACCCTAAAAGTGAGGCTGGGGGACCTAAAAATGAGGCTTTCAACCCTAGAATCAAAGCTTTGGACCCTGAAAATGAGGCTTTGGGCCCTAAAAGAGGGGTTTGGAGCACCAAAATGAGGGTTTGGACATTCAAGATGTGGCTTAGATCCTCAAAATGACTGGATGGATCCTAAAAATGACTCTGCTCTCTAGAAATGAGAGACCTGCTCCTGCGCTTGCAGCACCCCTGGCCCTGGCCCTGGCCCTGGCCCTGGCGCTGGTCCCCCCTCGCCCCGGCTGCCCCCAGCCCGTCTCTCCTCTCTTTCTCCTCAGGCTGCTCGGCCTCCGCCTCCTCCGGCCCCGCCCCAGGCCGTCTGTGACTGACAGGCCGCATCTGGCTCCACTTATTGGCTCAGCCGTGACCAATGGCACTGCTGTTGCCGGGCGGGCGGGGGCAGCCCGGGCCTCTCCCCACAGAGCCACCCTGCGCCCGCTGCCCAGCCCCACGGCCACAGACCCCGGGGTTTGGGCTGGGTGGTGGGGGGTTGATTTCGGGCAGCCGCGGCCCTGGGCAGGAGGAGCTGCCTGTTATTGTCCTGTGGCCTTGTGGGGGTTTTCATTCAGGCACCTTCGGAGGACTAAACCAAAAAGGCCGATGGCAGAAGCTTCTGTCCAGGCCCTCCCCTGAGGAGACAGGCCGTCCTGGAAAGGGCCCTGTCGCGCTCACCCAACCCAGCCCGCCGGCCGCAGCATCTCGCCCCCTGAGCGCAGCTCACGCCTCAGCCAGCCGGGACACTGGGCCTGCGGAGAGAGGGCCTTCACGAAGGGCCGTTGCACCTGGAGCTGTGCTCTCAGCAGCACAAGGTGTGTGCAGAGCTCGGCCGTCCCTCGGTCCGCTCATGAGGTCTGGGCCTGCTCAGGGAGGGAGGGAAGGGAAGGGGGCACGGGAGGGAAGAGGGAGGAAGGGGACCTGCCCTGGATTTGTTCTGGATCAGCAGGTCTTTCCCAAAATGCTGGTCATGCAGAGATGGAATTAGAAAGGCCAGGCTTGGGGAGCTGTGGCCAGCTCCATGGGCAAGTGGGAGGCAGATGCCCTACGGGGAGGCACAGGGGGCTGTGGCCGCTGCGGGGTCATTTTCCAGGTGAACAGTGGAGCCAGAGCTGCACGGCAGGGCCAGGCAATAGCCCACGGGAGCGCCTCTCCCCTAGGATGATCACAGCTGTGTCCGGTGGCTCCGGCTCTGCGGCTCCCTGGCTGGGTCGCGGCTTTCAGCCTCGGGGAGGTCCGTCCTTGGGAGATGTCTGCTCAGGAAAACAGGAGCATTCCTGCTGTAGCCCTGCAGAGCTCTCCTTGGACAACGCCAGGTCCCCGACACACAGCCCCAGCCCGCAGCCCAGAGGAAAAGAGGGGCAATGCTGGTGCAGCCTCTCACTGGCCAGCGGGCTCTTCTCCACAAGACATGTGAATGATCGTTTTTTTCCTCCACTGCTTTCGCGAGGGCTTCTTTTGGGCACAGCAAGAAATCCCTGAGGGGCCGTATGTTTGCCCATCCGTTCTTGGAGGGGTGTTGCCCATGGCCTGGAAACAGCATTTGGAGAGCTGCCAGGTGGCCACTCAACAGGTCACTCAGGCCCCTCTGCAGCTTTGGAAATCTCCACCCATGTGTGGGTCCCAGGTCATGACCTGGCCTGCCTCCAGTCACTGAAAAGAAGTGGATCACAACATCTAATGGAAACGTGCTTGATTACAGCTGTGCCTGTGGGCGATGGCTACCTGACCTCTCAGCCAGATCTTGTCCAGGAGCCTCGGGGCGATCCCACAGGTATGTCACTTGAGTGAATGAGCATTTAGGTTTTAATATTCTGTTCATATGAAATTTAACTTAATATTTTCTTGACCGATGCTCAAACAGCTCCGTGCATGGCTTGGTTTGAATCAGCATGATCCAGGCACCCAGTAACTGTCTGCACAATGCACCTGAGTGCAAGGGAGAGACAAGTGCCATGGAGCAATCCCGCCTTTGAACTGCGTTCCTTGCCGTTCAGATCTGAAGAAGTATATTGAAATATTTCACGGGAGCTGCTCTGTTCTGTTTGTTTACAGACGTGGCTGGAGGCGATGGATATCCAGCTTCCCAGCTGGGTTCCAGAGCTGTTGCGCAGGGAGATCGCATGGGTACGTCATGGCTTTTTACTTCCTTTGAGAGCTGCCAGCTCAAAGCCCAAATGTGAGCGAGGCATCTCTCGCGGGAGTGAGAATACGGACCTGCAGTGTGTGTGCCACGTCATTTCGTGATCCCCTCATACGTTCTGCTGTTCAGCTATGAGGGTGTATATCACAATGGGTGACAAAAACTTCTCATGGGCGTTTGGTTGCAGATGCGGCTCCAGCTCCCTGGCTGGATCCTGCGCTGGAGCTCACCTCGCATCCCAGGGGTGAGTGGTCGGTCTTGACTGACTTCACAGACTAAGCACTCGTTAGGGAGAAATTTAACTTAATACTTTCTGTTAAGGTCCTCAAAGAGCAAAATATGAAGGCGAAAGAGGGAAATCTTCTCAGCGGTCATCGGAAATCCTAAAGGAAATCCTGAAGGAATTGGAGAAAGCATCACGTGGTGGGTATCTTTCCCTCTTAACCAGGAGACTGGGGAAGCTGAGGTTTTGGAGACGTGTATGGACAAGCCGTAGCCACCACAAGCAGAAAGGGATCGATCAGAGCCTCGCTGCGCTGACACTCGATGACACACCTTGCAGGCGCTGGCAAGCCGCAGAGATGGTCCAGAGCCTCTGCTGCCAGTTGTGGTTCAAGCTGAGTCCCAGGGAAAGCAGCTGCCCCAGCTGTACCATGGCTGGCCAGAGCTGTTCCGGGCAGATGTTGGTATCCAGCTGGCAGGGGCTGGTTGTGCTCACGCCTTGCTGCCGGTCGCCGGAGGGGAGAGTGCCCTTGGGCAGCGGAGAGGATGCGCAGGCAGCTGGGGGTCGCTGAGGCTGGCAGACTTTGCCAGGGCTGCAGGCATGCCCTGGCCAGCATTGGAGCAGCCCCGGCTTCACAGCCTGGTCCAGCCCTGTTGTTCTCCTTGATGTTCGAGGACGCTCAGTGACACCTCGAGGTCAGGGACAGGTGGAAGCTGGACACCCAGCTTGAGGCGGGACACCTAAGTTGAAGGCAGCTAAAATGAAGGGCTCTGAATTCAGCCTCGGGTGGTTTAGCTGTCTGTTTCTAGTTGTGTTTTAGAGAGCTTGGTTGTGGTCTTCCTCTTGCTTTGGGGGACTGTGGGCTCTTCACTGCCACTTGTGGAAGTGCCCAGAACATGGTTGCAAGAGCTTGGGGTTCAGTCCGCTGTGTGTGTCTGTTACCCTTACCGTGTGATGGAGTTGGCATGATGGGAAGTGCTTCTCTGAGGGGCTCTTTCCGCAGCTGAATTGGCTGCAGTGTCTTCCTGCCCTCTCTGAAGGAAGTCCTTTACCATCGTCTTGCAGTTTGCCAAAAATGCACTAAGTGGAATGCAAACAAGCAGATGACATGCCATCTCCTAGTTTCTCAGCAGGTCAGGTTGTGCTCTCTACTGGTAATCTGGAAGTGTCTAGCTCTTAAATTGTTCTTTCTCCGTGAATGATCCATTGTGGGGACTAGGGACGAGGGGCACGCCCAAATGCCCAGGCTTGCTTTCTAAGTGTTAGTAATGCATTTTGGCTCCGAAAGATCCCACGTTCCTGATGAGGAACGGTTCCTTCTAATTAAACTGACCCTCTTTCTTTCTAAGGAAAGGGACCGTGAGACTGTGGAGAAGGAGGCGCTTCAGGAAGGAGGCAGTCACGCAGTGCCAGTCTCCGCTGAAAAACCAGGGCCAATTCAATCAACAGGCGTGCCAGGTAATGGCTGTCCCTCGGGCATCCAGTGTCATAAACCGAAATCTCTGGGTGTCTGCAGGCTCTTCCCCTGGTGCCCGCTACTGCACGTGGTGTCAGCAGCCAAACTCTTAGTACAGAGCAAGCGTTCTGACCGGAGCCAGGAACGGCTCTCTGAGGACGACTGTCATCTCTGGGCTGTGCAGGTTATTGCCAGCAGTGTGTCAGAGAGACACTGGTAACCCTCTGTGGATGCAGTGCGATGCTCACCTCCCACCACACCCCGTTCACGGGAATTTCAGAACTCTGCCATTTTGGGAACGAGGCCATCCGAACCACGTTCAGTAGACGATGGGAAATATGACTCTTGATCGCATGTACCTCCCTCATACCTGCATCCCAGAGCTTGCCGTGAGTCCCTCGAGGTCCCAGGCAAAACAGAGGGGGATCCCTCCTGTGAACTGCGGTCCAAAGGGATTCGCTGACGGATCAGGCATGGGCTTAGCGGGAACCTGCACTGTCCTTCTGCATCCTCTGTGCCTGAGCCATGCTGAGGCTTTACCTTTCTCTGATTCTTGGCAGTGCTGTCCAACGCCGGGGAAGCCCACCATGCCGGGATATATGAATCTTTTCGAAAGAACCCAGGTACTGAGCAGTCTTTCAGGGGGCCGTAAGTGGGAGACAAGTCCTGAAAAGTGGAGGCCTGCAAGCGGTGCCCATGCTGGAGACAAGGCAAAGGGGGAGTGCGAGGTTCAGGTGGCTCCTGAGAGGACCTGACTCCGTCCCCTCGGAGTGTGGGTGCTGGGCTGGGGAGGGAGAGCTGGGGGTGGCAGTCCCTGTCGCACGCATGGTTTTTGTCCGTGTTGCTCAAAGGCACGACTGGTCAAACAGCTGCGCTCCCCCACGTGCTCTCCATCTGGCCTCACGAGTTCTGTTCAGTGGGACAACTTGTCCCAAAGGGTCAGGGAGAGCCTCCACGCAGCAGCACTAGCAAGCCTTGGAACGGGAAGGTGGGTGAGCGCAAACCCAATTGTGCGCAAATGTGAAGGGTGGCCAAAAAGGGAGAGCCGAGCCATGACGCTGGGAAAACTGGACTAGGACCATCCCAGAGTGTAAGCTAAGCTGAGACGCAGCAGAGAGGCTCCAGAGTGCATTGATTCATAGTGGCTTTGGGAGTTGCCTTTGTTTCTGCTGAAACCACGGAAATGTTGCAGCCCCAGGATGTTCAGTGCTTCAGAGATGCTAACAAAGCCAGAAAGAACATTTCCTGGCAATGTCAGACCTCCTGGGAGATTACAAGAGTGCGCAGGACACACTAATGTGCAGAATTGTTCCTCCAGGTGTGGATGGCAAGAGAAACGCAAAAGCTATGGATCCGAACGATTTCCGGAAGTACTGCATCGAAGGCGCCGTGGCGGTCTTGGGCTCCATGCTGTTTGGGATGGCATTGTGTTGTGCGATCTGTGTGTGGAGGAAGAGAAAAGAGTGAGTTGTTGGGAGGGTTTTTTTGCCAAACTTCTGTATGAGATGGCTGCTATTAGCCATGAAGCATTTCGAGGCAGGGTATTCTGGAGTGCCGAGATAGGTACAGACCAGACTCTACTGAGATCTCTGCTGTAAGATGTTTTAACTGGCCTCTCAATTCATGGGCATTCTTTTCTGAAAGGCCTTCTCACTGTTGCAAGTGCTAGTTAAAAGTGACCCTGCCTGGACAAGAGCAGACCCAGTGACAGGTGTAGGCACAGCAAGGTCAGAAAGTAAAGACAACATGGGATAACACGGCCATAGAAAGTGAGAACTGCAAGAGTGACATCTCCCTACCAGTGAACCTCCCAGCAGAAATCACCCTGTTAGGTGATGCCGTAAATCCCAGATGTTCACCTCAGCAACTCCGACCGTGGCGAAGAACCTTCGCAGCTACCGGCCTTGCTTTGGAGAAAGAGAGGCAGTCTGTCCCATCTGCACCCCAGCACTGCCAGCGTGCGTGTTCTCAGCACGGACGGGGTTGAGTCTGTGCAGGGCTATGTATCTCTTTGGCTACGTATTCTGAAGAGAGGATGGGGAGCACCTCACCGAACAGAGAGCTGAGGCCCCAGCAGTGGGCAGGGGAGCCGAGTGCTGGTCTCTGCCAGGCATGTGGAGAAAGGAGAGCAGGAGGCTCTCCTGGCCCCGCAGTGCCGTGCCCAGCTTTGGTCCCCTTGGTCTGTCGGGGTCAGGCCTCCTTCCCAGCACGTGCAGAGCAGGCAGGTCAGGACGGTCAGGGCCGAGAGGAGATGAGTCACGGGCAGGCGAGCAGAGCCCCAGCCGAGGGGTGCGAGACGCCTCATTTTCTGCATGGAGCTCTCCGTGCCCACAGCTCCCATGTGCAGCCAGGTGCCCGCACCCCACGGTGCGCCCAGCGCTGCCCTGCACCCTCGCACCCACCTGGCACCGCAGCCACGGCGGTGCCTCAGCAGCCTCTTCTGTTTGCAGGCGACTCTCCGCAGCTTCGCGATCCTGGCCCGAAACCAACAGCTGCCCCTCACGCCCGGACAGCCGTCCTGCGTGCTCCAGCGCCCCTGAGAGCTGGACCCGACACCAGCAGCCACCGCGTGTGCCTGGAAAAGCGGACCGCCTTCCACAGAGAACTGGGGAACCCACCCCTGCCAGCTCGGACACCCGCCCGGACCGCCCGCTCCGCACACCGCCAGCCCGCCCGCCCCCACCCCGGGTCTCACGGCTGTCCAACTCAGCCAGCCCTTGAGGGACTGGCCCAGCGACCTCCAGCCCCCTGAGGAACTGAAACCATCCCCCCACCCCCCAAGCCCATGGCCCTGATCCTCCTGCAAGGGCTTGAGGTGGCCCCACCAGGGTCCAGGTCGGGGGTGCGATGAGAGAGTCCCGACGGACAGCTTCACGGATCGACCATTTGCTTCTGAATAACAGTATAGCAATAAATAGAGAGCAGTAGCACAATTGTCCGGGTCGTTATGGCAGCAAACCCAGGAATTCACCAAGTCTGGGCTGAACTTCATACCGGGGCACGCAGGGACGTGGATGCCTGTGGTGTCAGCAGGCAGGGAGCTGGGCATGGCACGCGCCGAGCATAAAAAAGAGGGTCTGGACCATAAAAAGGAAGTTGTGAACTCTAGAAGCAAAGCTTTGGGCCCTGGAAATGAGGCTTTGGGCCCTACGCGAGGGGTTTGGAGCATAAAAAAGAGGGTTTGGAGACTCAGGATGTGGCTTGGACCCTAAAAACCACTGGATGGATCCTAAAAATGCCGCTTTGGAGCCTGAAAATGAGGTTTTGGAAACTAAAAAAGCGGCCTTGGACTCTAGAAAGGAGACTTTGCAATCTGAAATGGAGCCTTTGGACCCTGAAATGAGGATTTGATTTGTAGAAGTGAGGCTTTGGGCCATAAAAATGTGGGTTTGGAGCCTCAAATGAGGTTTCCTGCCATGAAAGTGACGGTTTAGACCCTAGAAAGAAAAGTGAGTGGCCTGAAACAAAGGCTGTCCTTAGTAAAAGACAGGTTTGGACCCTATAAGTAAGGCTTTGAACTCTCAAACTGAGGCTTTGGACCTTCAAAATCTGACTTCAGGCTTTGAAAGTGATGCTGTCAGCCCTTGAAATGAGTCTTCGGACCTTCAAAGGCGGGTTTGGAATTGTAAAGGGGGGTTCGTACCCTAAAAGTGAGGCTGGGGGACCTAAAAATGAGGCTTTCAACCCTAGAATCAAAGCTTTGGACCCTGAAAATGAGGCTTTGGGCCCTAAAAGAGGGGTTTGGAGCACCAAAATGAGGGTTTGGACATTCAAGATGTGGCTTAGATCCTCAAAATGACTGGATGGATCCTAAAAATGACGCTGCTCTCTAAAAATGAGAGACCTGCTCCTGCGCTTGCAGCACCCCTGGCCCTGGCCCTGGCCCTGGCCCTGGCGCTGGTCCCCCCTCGCCCCGGCTGCCCCCAGCCCGTCTCTCCTCTCTTTCTCCTCAGGCTGCTCGGCCTCCGCCTCCTCCGGCCCCACCCCAGGCCGTCTGTGACTGACAGGCCGCATCTGGCTCCACTTATTGGCTCAGCCGTGACCAATGGCACTGCTGTTGCCGGGCGGGCGGGGGCAGCCCGGGCCTCTCCCCACAGAGCCACCCTGCGCCCGCTGCCCAGCCCCACGGCCACAGACCCCGGGGTTTGGGCTGGGTGGTGGGGGGTTGATTTCGGGCAGCCGCGGCCCTGGGCAGGAGGAGCTGCCTGTTATTGTCCTGTGGCCTTGTGGGGGTTTTCATTCAGGCACCTTCGGAGGACTAAACCAAAAAGGCCGATGGCAGAAGCTTCTGTCCAGGCCCTCCCCTGAGGAGACAGGCCGTCCTGGAAAGGGCCCTGTCGCGCTCACCCAACCCAGCCCGCCGGCCGCAGCATCTCGCCCCCTGAGCGCAGCTCACGCCTCAGCCAGCCGGGACACTGGGCCTGCGGAGAGAGGGCCTTCACGAAGGGCCGTTGCACCTGGAGCTGTGCTCTCAGCAGCACAAGGTGTGTGCAGAGCTCGGCCGTCCCTCGGTCCGCTCATGAGGTCTGGGCCTGCTCAGGGAGGGAGGGAAGGGAAGGGGGCACGGGAGGGAAGAGGAAGGAAGGGGACCTGCCCTGGATTTGTTCTGGATCAGCAGGTCTTTCCCAAAATGCGAGTCATGCAGAGATGGAATTAGAAAGGCCAGGCTTGGGGAGCTGTGGCCAGCTCCATGGGCAAGTGGGAGGCAGATGCCCTACGGGGAGGCACAGGGGGCTGTGGCTGCTGCGGGGTCATTTTCCAGGTGAACAGTGGAGCCAGAACTGCACGGCAGGGCCAGGCAATAGCCCACGGGAGCGCCTCTCCCCTAGGATGATCACAGCTGTGTCCGGTGGCTCCGGTTCTGCGGCTCCCTGGCTGGGTCGCGGCTTTCAGCCTCGGGGAGGTCCGTCCTTGGGAGATGTCCGCTCAGGAAAACAGGAGCATTCCTGCTGTAGCCCTGCAGAGCTCTCCTTGGGCAACGCCAGGTCCCCGACACACAGCCCCAGCCCGCAGCCCAGAGGAAAAGAGGGGCAATGCTGGTGCAGCCTCTCACTGGCCAGCGGGCTCTTCTCCACAAGACATGTGAATGATCGTTTTTTTCCTCCACTGCTTTCGCGAGGGCTTCTTTTGGGCACAGCAAGAAATCCCTGAGGGGCCGTATGTTTGCCCATCCGTTCCTGGAGGGGTGTTGCCCATGGCCTGGAAACAGCATTTGGAGAGCTGCCAGGTGGCCACTCAGCAGGTCACTCAGGCCCCTCTGCAGCTTTGGAAATCTCCACCCATGTGTGGGTCCCAGGTCATGACCTGGCCTGCCTCCAGTCACTGAAAAGAAGTGGATCACAACATCTAATGGAAACGTGCTTGATTACAGCTGTGCCTGTGGGCGATGGCTACCTGACCTCTCAGCCGGATCTTGTCCAGGAGCCTCGGGGCGATCCCACAGGTATGTCACTTGAGTGAATGAGCATTTAGGTTTTAATATTCTGTTCATATGAAATTTAACTTAAAATTTTCTTGACCGATGCTCAAACAGCTCCGTGCATGGCTTGGTTTGAATCAGCATGATCCAGGCACCCAGTAACTGTCTGCACAATGCACCTGAGTGCAAGGGAGAGACAAGTGCCATGGAGCAATCCCGCCTTTGAACTGCGTTCCTTGCCGTTCAGATCTGAAGAAGTATATTGAAATATTTCACGGGAGCTGCTCTGTTTTGTTTGTTTACAGACGTGGCTGGAGGCGATGGATATCCAGCTTCCCAGCTGGGTTCCAGAGCTGTTGCGCAGGGAGATCGCATGGGTACGTCATGGCTTTTTACTTCCTTTGAGAGCTGCCAGCTCAAAGCCCAAATGTGAGCGAGGCATCTCTCGCGGGAGTGAGAATACGGACCTGCAGTGTGTGTGCCACGTCATTACGTGATCCCCTCATACGTTCTGCTGTTCAGCTATGAGGGTGTATATCACAATGGGTGACAAAAACTTCTCATGGGCGTTTGGTTGCAGATGCGGCTCCAGCTCCCTGGCTGGATCCTGCGCTGGAGCTCACCTTGCAGCCCAGGGGTGAGTGGTCGGTTTTGACTGACTTCACAGACTAAGCACTCGTTAGGGAGAAATTTAACTTAATACTTTCTGTTAAGGTCCTCAAAGAGCAAAATATGAAGGCGAAAGAGGGAAATCTTCTCAGCGGTCATCGGAAATCCTAAAGGAAATCCTGAAGGAATTGGAGAAAGCATCACATGGTGGGTATATTTCCCTCTTAACCAGGAGACTGGGGAAGCTGAGGTTTTGGAGACGTGTATGGACAAGCCGTAGCCACCACAAGCAGAAAGGGATCGATCAGAGCCTCGCTGCGCTGACACTCCGTTACACACCTTGCAGGCGCTGGCAAGCCGCAGAGATGGTCCAGAGCCTCTGCTGCCAGTTGTGGTTCAAGCTGAGTCCCAGGGAAAGCAGCTGCCCCAGCTGTACCATGGCTGGCCAGAGCTGTTCCGGGCAGATGTTGGTATCCAGCTGGCAGGGGCTGGTTGTGCTCACGCCTTGCTGCCGGTCGCCGGAGGGGAGAGTGCCCTTGGGCAGCGGAGAGGATGCGCAGGCAGCTGGGGGTCGCTGAGGCTGGCAGACTTTGCCAGGGCTGCAGGCATGCCCTGGCCAGCATTGGAGCAGCCCCGGCTTCACAGCCTGGTCCAGCCCTGTTGTTCTCCTTGATGTTCGAGGACGCTCAGTGACACCTCGAGGTCAGGGACAGGTGGAAGCTGGACACCCAGCTTGAGGCGGGACACCTAAGTTGAAGGCAGCTAAAATGAAGGGCTCTGAATTCAGCCTCGGGTGGTTTAGCTGTCTGTTTCTAGTTGTGTTTTAGAGAGCTTGGTTGTGGTCTTCCTCTTGCTTTGGGAGACTGTGGGCTCTTCACTGCCACTTGTGGAAGTGCCCAGAACATGGTTGCAAGAGCTTGGGGTTCAGTCCACTGTGTGTGTCTGTTACCCTTACCGTGTGATGGAGTTGGCATGATGCGAAGTGCTTCTCTGAGGGGCTCTTTCCCCAGCTGAATTGGCTGCAGTGTCTTCCTGCCCTCTCTGAAGGAAGTCCTTTACCATCGTCTTGCAGTTTGCCAAAAATGCACTAAGTGGAATGCAAACAAGCAGATGACATGCCATCTCCTAGTTTCTCAGCAGGTCAGGTTGTGCTCTCTACTGGTAATCTGGAAGTGTCTAGCTCTTAAATTGTTCTTTCTCCGTGAATGATCCATTGTGGGGACTAGGGACGAGGGGCACGCCCAAATGCCCAGGCTTGCTTTCTAAGTGTTAGTAATGCATTTTGGCTCCGAAAGATCCCACGTTCCTGATGAGGAACGGTTCCTTCTAATTAAACTGACCCTCTTTCTTTCTAAGGAAAGGGACCGTGAGACTGTGGAGAAGGAGGCGCTTCAGGAAGGAGGCAGTCACGCAGTGCCAGTCTCCGCTGAAAAACCAGGGCCAATTCAATCAACAGGCGTGCCAGGTAATGGCTGTCCCTCGGGCATCCAGTGTCATAAACCAAAATCTCTGGGTGTCTGCAGGCTCTTCCCCTGGTGCCCGCTACTGCACGTGGTGTCAGCAGCCAAACTCTTAGTACAGAGCAAGCGTTCTGACCAGAGCCAGGAACGGCTCTCTGAGGACGACTGTCATCTCTGGGCTGTGCAGGTTATTGCCAGCAGTGTGTCAGAGAGACACTGGTAACCCTCTGTGGATGCAGTGCGATGCTCACCTCCCACCACACCCCGTTCACGGGAATTTCAGAACTCTGCCATTTTGGGAACGAGGCCATCCGAACCACGTTCAGTAGACGATGGGAAATATGACTCTTGATCGCATGTACCTCCCTCATACCTGCATCCCAGAGCTTGCCGTGAGTCCCTCGAGGTCCCAGGCAAAACAGAGGGGGATCCCTCCTGTGAACTGCGGTCCAAAGGGATTCGCTGACGGATCAGGCATGGGCTTAGCGGGAACCTGCACTGTCCTTCTGCATCCTCTGTGCCTGAGCCATGCTGAGGCTTTACCTTTCTCTGATTCTTGGTAGTGCTGTCCAACGCCGGGGAAGCCCACCATGCCGGGATATATGAATCTTTTCGAAAGAACCCAGGTCCTGAGCAGTCTTTCAGGGGGCCGTAAGTGGGAGACAAGTCCTGAAAAGTGGAGGCCTGCAAGCGGTGCCCATGCTGGAGACAAGGCAAAGGGGGAGTGCGAGGTTCAGGTGGCTCCTGAGAGGACCTGACTCCGTCCCCTCGGAGTGTGGGTGCTGGGCTGGGGAGGGAGAGCTGGGGGTGGCAGTCCCTGTCGCACGCATGGTTTTTGTCCGTGTTGCTCAAAGGCACGACTGGTCAAACAGCTGCGCTCCCCCACATGCTCTCCATCTGGCCTCACGAGTTCTGTTCAGTGGGACAACTTGTCCCAAAGGGTCAGGGAGAGCCTCCACGCAGCAGCACTAGCAAGCCTTGGAACGGGAAGGTGGGTGAGCGCAAACCCAATTGTGCGCAAATGTGAAGGGTGCCCAAAAAGGGAGAGCCGAGCCATGACGCTGGGAAAACTGGACTAGGGCCATCCCAGAGTGTAAGCTAAGCTGAGACGCAGCAGAGAGGCTCCAGAGTGCATTGATTCACAGTGGCTTTAGGAGTTTCCTTTGTTTCTGCTGAAACCACGGAAATGTTGCAGCCCCAGGATGTTCAGTGCTTCAGAGATGCTAACAAAGCCAGAAAGAACCTTTCCTGGCAATGTCAGACCTCCTGGGAGATTACAAGAGTGCGCAGGACACGCTAATGTGCAGAATTGTTCCTCCAGGTGTGGATGGCAAGAGAAACTCAAAAGCTATGGATCCGAACGATTTCCAGAAGTACTGCATCGAAGGCGCCGTGGCGGTCTTGGGCTCCATGCTGTTTGGGATGGCATTGTGTTGTGCGATCTGTGTGTGGAGGAAAAGAGTGAGTTGTTGGGAGGTTTTTTTTGCCAAACTTCTGTATGAGATGGCTGCTATTAGCCATGAAGCATTTCGAGGCAGGGTATTCTGGAGTGCCGAGATAGGTACAGACCAGACTCTACTGAGATCTCTGCTGTAAGATGTTTTAACTGGCCTCTCAATTCATGGGCATTCTTTTCTGAAAGGCCTTCTCACTGTTGCAAGTGCTAGTTAAAAGTGACCCTGCCTGGACAAGAGCAGACCCAGTGACAGGTGTAGGCACAGCAAGGTCAGAAAGTAAAGACAACATGGGATAACACGGCCATAGAAAGTGAGAACTGCAAGAGTGACATCTCCCTACCAGTGAACCTCCCTGCAGAAATCACCCTGTTAGGTGATGCCATAAATCCCAGATGTTCACCTCAGCAACTGCGACCGTGGCGAAGAACCTTCGCAGCTACCGGCCTTGCTTTGGAGAAAGAGAGGCAGTCTGTCCCATCTGCACCCCAGCACTGCCAGCGTGCGTGTTCTCAGCACGGACGGGGTTGAGTCTGTGCAGGGCTATGTATCTCTTTGGCTACGTATTCTGAAGAGAGGATGGGGAGCACCTCACCGAACAGAGAGCTGAGGCCCCAGCAGTGGGCAGGGGAGCCGAGTGCTGGTCTCTGCCAGGCACGTGGAGAAAGGAGAGCAGGAGGCTCTCCTGGCCCCGCAGTGCCGTGCCCAGCTTTGGTCCCCTTGGTCTGTCGGGGTCAGGCCTCCTTCCCAGCACGTGCAGAGCAGGCAGGTCAGGACGGTCAGGGCCGAGAGGAGATGAGTCACGGGCAGGCGAGCAGAGCCCCAGCCGAGGCGTGCGAGACGCCTCATTTTCTGCATGGAGCTCTCCGTGCCCACAGCTCCCATGTGCAGCCAGGTGCCCGCACCCCACGGTGCGCCCAGCGCTGCCCTGCACCCTCGCACCCACCTGGCACTGCAGCCACGGCGGTGCCTCAGCAGCCTCTTCTGTTTGCAGGCGACTCTCCGCAGCTTCGCGATCCTGGCCCGAAACCAACAGCTGCCCCTCACGCCCGGACAGCCGTCCTGCGTGCTCCAGCGCCCCTGAGAGCTGGACCCGACACCAGCAGCCACCGCGTGTGCCTGGAAAAGCGGACCGCCTTCCACAGAGAACTGGGGAACCCACCCCTGCCAGCTCGGACACCCGCCCGGACCGCCCGCTCCGCACACCGCCAGCCCGCCCGCCCCCACCCCGGGTCTCACGGCTGTCCAACTCAGGCAGCCCTTGAGGGACTGGCCCAGCGACCTCCAGCCCCCTGAGGAACTGAAACCATCCCCCCACCCCCCAAGCCCATGGCCCTGATCCTCCTGCAAGGGCTTGAGGTGGCCCCACCAGGGTCCAGGTCGGGGGTGCGATGAGAGAGTCCCGACGGACAGCTTCACGGATCGACCATTTGCTTCTGAATAACAGTATAGCAATAAATAGAGAGCAGTAGCACAATTGTCCGGGTCGTTATGGCAGCAAACCCAGGAATTCACCAAGTCTGGGCTGAACTTCATACCGGGGCACGCAGGGACGTGGATGCCTGTGGTGTCAGCAGGCAGGGAGCTGGGCATGGCACGCGCCGAGCATAAAAAAGAGGGTCTGGACCATAAAAAGGAAGTTGTGAACTCTAGAAGCAAAGCTTTGGGCCCTGGAAATGAGGCTTTGGGCCCTACGCGAGGGGTTTGGAGCATAAAAAAGAGGGTTTGGAGACTCAGGATGTGGCTTGGACCCTAAAAACCACTGGATGGATCCTAAAAATGCCGCTTTGGAGCCTGAAAATGAGGTTTTGGAAACTAAAAAAGCGGCCTTGGACTCTAGAAAGGAGACTTTGCAATCTGAAATGGAGCCTTTGGACCCTGAAATGAGGATTTGATTTGTAGAAGTGAGGCTTTGGGCCATAAAAATGTGGGTTTGGAGCCTCAAATGAGGTTTCCTGCCATGAAAGTGACGGTTTAGACCCTAGAAAGAAAAGTGAGTGGCCTGAAACAAAGGCTGTCCTTAGTAAAAGACAGGTTTGGACCCTATAAGTAAGGCTTTGAACTCTCAAACTGAGGCTTTGGACCTTCAAAATCTGACTTCAGGCTTTGAAAGTGATGCTGTCAGCCCTTGAAATGAGTCTTCGGACCTTCAAAGGCGGGTTTGGAATTGTAAAGGGGGGTTCGTACCCTAAAAGTGAGGCTGGGGGACCTAAAAATGAGGCTTTCAACCCTAGAATCAAAGCTTTGGACCCTGAAAATGAGGCTTTGGGCCCTAAAAGAGGGGTTTGGAGCACCAAAATGAGGGTTTGGACATTCAAGATGTGGCTTAGATCCTCAAAATGACTGGATGGATCCTAAAAATGACGCTGCTCTCTAAAAATGAGAGACCTGCTCCTGCGCTTGCAGCACCCCTGGCCCTGGCCCTGGCCCTGGCCCTGGCGCTGGTCCCCCCTCGCCCCGGCTGCCCCCAGCCCGTCTCTCCTCTCTTTCTCCTCAGGCTGCTCGGCCTCCGCCTCCTCCGGCCCCACCCCAGGCCGTCTGTGACTGACAGGCCGCATCTGGCTCCACTTATTGGCTCAGCCGTGACCAATGGCACTGCTGTTGCCGGGCGGGCGGGGGCAGCCCGGGCCTCTCCCCACAGAGCCACCCTGCGCCCGCTGCCCAGCCCCACGGCCACAGACCCCGGGGTTTGGGCTGGGTGGTGGGGGGTTGATTTCGGGCAGCCGCGGCCCTGGGCAGGAGGAGCTGCCTGTTATTGTCCTGTGGCCTTGTGGGGGTTTTCATTCAGGCACCTTCGGAGGACTAAACCAAAAAGGCCGATGGCAGAAGCTTCTGTCCAGGCCCTCCCCTGAGGAGACAGGCCGTCCTGGAAAGGGCCCTGTCGCGCTCACCCAACCCAGCCCGCCGGCCGCAGCATCTCGCCCCCTGAGCGCAGCTCACGCCTCAGCCAGCCGGGACACTGGGCCTGCGGAGAGAGGGCCTTCACGAAGGGCCGTTGCACCTGGAGCTGTGCTCTCAGCAGCACAAGGTGTGTGCAGAGCTCGGCCGTCCCTCGGTCCGCTCATGAGGTCTGGGCCTGCTCAGGGAGGGAGGGAAGGGAAGGGGGCACGGGAGGGAAGAGGAAGGAAGGGGACCTGCCCTGGATTTGTTCTGGATCAGCAGGTCTTTCCCAAAATGCGAGTCATGCAGAGATGGAATTAGAAAGGCCAGGCTTGGGGAGCTGTGGCCAGCTCCATGGGCAAGTGGGAGGCAGATGCCCTACGGGGAGGCACAGGGGGCTGTGGCTGCTGCGGGGTCATTTTCCAGGTGAACAGTGGAGCCAGAACTGCACGGCAGGGCCAGGCAATAGCCCACGGGAGCGCCTCTCCCCTAGGATGATCACAGCTGTGTCCGGTGGCTCCGGTTCTGCGGCTCCCTGGCTGGGTCGCGGCTTTCAGCCTCGGGGAGGTCCGTCCTTGGGAGATGTCCGCTCAGGAAAACAGGAGCATTCCTGCTGTAGCCCTGCAGAGCTCTCCTTGGGCAACGCCAGGTCCCCGACACACAGCCCCAGCCCGCAGCCCAGAGGAAAAGAGGGGCAATGCTGGTGCAGCCTCTCACTGGCCAGCGGGCTCTTCTCCACAAGACATGTGAATGATCGTTTTTTTCCTCCACTGCTTTCGCGAGGGCTTCTTTTGGGCACAGCAAGAAATCCCTGAGGGGCCGTATGTTTGCCCATCCGTTCCTGGAGGGGTGTTGCCCATGGCCTGGAAACAGCATTTGGAGAGCTGCCAGGTGGCCACTCAGCAGGTCACTCAGGCCCCTCTGCAGCTTTGGAAATCTCCACCCATGTGTGGGTCCCAGGTCATGACCTGGCCTGCCTCCAGTCACTGAAAAGAAGTGGATCACAACATCTAATGGAAACGTGCTTGATTACAGCTGTGCCTGTGGGCGATGGCTACCTGACCTCTCAGCCGGATCTTGTCCAGGAGCCTCGGGGCGATCCCACAGGTATGTCACTTGAGTGAATGAGCATTTAGGTTTTAATATTCTGTTCATATGAAATTTAACTTAAAATTTTCTTGACCGATGCTCAAACAGCTCCGTGCATGGCTTGGTTTGAATCAGCATGATCCAGGCACCCAGTAACTGTCTGCACAATGCACCTGAGTGCAAGGGAGAGACAAGTGCCATGGAGCAATCCCGCCTTTGAACTGCGTTCCTTGCCGTTCAGATCTGAAGAAGTATATTGAAATATTTCACGGGAGCTGCTCTGTTTTGTTTGTTTACAGACGTGGCTGGAGGCGATGGATATCCAGCTTCCCAGCTGGGTTCCAGAGCTGTTGCGCAGGGAGATCGCATGGGTACGTCATGGCTTTTTACTTCCTTTGAGAGCTGCCAGCTCAAAGCCCAAATGTGAGCGAGGCATCTCTCGCGGGAGTGAGAATACGGACCTGCAGTGTGTGTGCCACGTCATTACGTGATCCCCTCATACGTTCTGCTGTTCAGCTATGAGGGTGTATATCACAATGGGTGACAAAAACTTCTCATGGGCGTTTGGTTGCAGATGCGGCTCCAGCTCCCTGGCTGGATCCTGCGCTGGAGCTCACCTTGCAGCCCAGGGGTGAGTGGTCGGTTTTGACTGACTTCACAGACTAAGCACTCGTTAGGGAGAAATTTAACTTAATACTTTCTGTTAAGGTCCTCAAAGAGCAAAATATGAAGGCGAAAGAGGGAAATCTTCTCAGCGGTCATCGGAAATCCTAAAGGAAATCCTGAAGGAATTGGAGAAAGCATCACATGGTGGGTATATTTCCCTCTTAACCAGGAGACTGGGGAAGCTGAGGTTTTGGAGACGTGTATGGACAAGCCGTAGCCACCACAAGCAGAAAGGGATCGATCAGAGCCTCGCTGCGCTGACACTCCGTTACACACCTTGCAGGCGCTGGCAAGCCGCAGAGATGGTCCAGAGCCTCTGCTGCCAGTTGTGGTTCAAGCTGAGTCCCAGGGAAAGCAGCTGCCCCAGCTGTACCATGGCTGGCCAGAGCTGTTCCGGGCAGATGTTGGTATCCAGCTGGCAGGGGCTGGTTGTGCTCACGCCTTGCTGCCGGTCGCCGGAGGGGAGAGTGCCCTTGGGCAGCGGAGAGGATGCGCAGGCAGCTGGGGGTCGCTGAGGCTGGCAGACTTTGCCAGGGCTGCAGGCATGCCCTGGCCAGCATTGGAGCAGCCCCGGCTTCACAGCCTGGTCCAGCCCTGTTGTTCTCCTTGATGTTCGAGGACGCTCAGTGACACCTCGAGGTCAGGGACAGGTGGAAGCTGGACACCCAGCTTGAGGCGGGACACCTAAGTTGAAGGCAGCTAAAATGAAGGGCTCTGAATTCAGCCTCGGGTGGTTTAGCTGTCTGTTTCTAGTTGTGTTTTAGAGAGCTTGGTTGTGGTCTTCCTCTTGCTTTGGGAGACTGTGGGCTCTTCACTGCCACTTGTGGAAGTGCCCAGAACATGGTTGCAAGAGCTTGGGGTTCAGTCCACTGTGTGTGTCTGTTACCCTTACCGTGTGATGGAGTTGGCATGATGCGAAGTGCTTCTCTGAGGGGCTCTTTCCCCAGCTGAATTGGCTGCAGTGTCTTCCTGCCCTCTCTGAAGGAAGTCCTTTACCATCGTCTTGCAGTTTGCCAAAAATGCACTAAGTGGAATGCAAACAAGCAGATGACATGCCATCTCCTAGTTTCTCAGCAGGTCAGGTTGTGCTCTCTACTGGTAATCTGGAAGTGTCTAGCTCTTAAATTGTTCTTTCTCCGTGAATGATCCATTGTGGGGACTAGGGACGAGGGGCACGCCCAAATGCCCAGGCTTGCTTTCTAAGTGTTAGTAATGCATTTTGGCTCCGAAAGATCCCACGTTCCTGATGAGGAACGGTTCCTTCTAATTAAACTGACCCTCTTTCTTTCTAAGGAAAGGGACCGTGAGACTGTGGAGAAGGAGGCGCTTCAGGAAGGAGGCAGTCACGCAGTGCCAGTCTCCGCTGAAAAACCAGGGCCAATTCAATCAACAGGCGTGCCAGGTAATGGCTGTCCCTCGGGCATCCAGTGTCATAAACCAAAATCTCTGGGTGTCTGCAGGCTCTTCCCCTGGTGCCCGCTACTGCACGTGGTGTCAGCAGCCAAACTCTTAGTACAGAGCAAGCGTTCTGACCAGAGCCAGGAACGGCTCTCTGAGGACGACTGTCATCTCTGGGCTGTGCAGGTTATTGCCAGCAGTGTGTCAGAGAGACACTGGTAACCCTCTGTGGATGCAGTGCGATGCTCACCTCCCACCACACCCCGTTCACGGGAATTTCAGAACTCTGCCATTTTGGGAACGAGGCCATCCGAACCACGTTCAGTAGACGATGGGAAATATGACTCTTGATCGCATGTACCTCCCTCATACCTGCATCCCAGAGCTTGCCGTGAGTCCCTCGAGGTCCCAGGCAAAACAGAGGGGGATCCCTCCTGTGAACTGCGGTCCAAAGGGATTCGCTGACGGATCAGGCATGGGCTTAGCGGGAACCTGCACTGTCCTTCTGCATCCTCTGTGCCTGAGCCATGCTGAGGCTTTACCTTTCTCTGATTCTTGGTAGTGCTGTCCAACGCCGGGGAAGCCCACCATGCCGGGATATATGAATCTTTTCGAAAGAACCCAGGTCCTGAGCAGTCTTTCAGGGGGCCGTAAGTGGGAGACAAGTCCTGAAAAGTGGAGGCCTGCAAGCGGTGCCCATGCTGGAGACAAGGCAAAGGGGGAGTGCGAGGTTCAGGTGGCTCCTGAGAGGACCTGACTCCGTCCCCTCGGAGTGTGGGTGCTGGGCTGGGGAGGGAGAGCTGGGGGTGGCAGTCCCTGTCGCACGCATGGTTTTTGTCCGTGTTGCTCAAAGGCACGACTGGTCAAACAGCTGCGCTCCCCCACATGCTCTCCATCTGGCCTCACGAGTTCTGTTCAGTGGGACAACTTGTCCCAAAGGGTCAGGGAGAGCCTCCACGCAGCAGCACTAGCAAGCCTTGGAACGGGAAGGTGGGTGAGCGCAAACCCAATTGTGCGCAAATGTGAAGGGTGCCCAAAAAGGGAGAGCCGAGCCATGACGCTGGGAAAACTGGACTAGGGCCATCCCAGAGTGTAAGCTAAGCTGAGACGCAGCAGAGAGGCTCCAGAGTGCATTGATTCACAGTGGCTTTAGGAGTTTCCTTTGTTTCTGCTGAAACCACGGAAATGTTGCAGCCCCAGGATGTTCAGTGCTTCAGAGATGCTAACAAAGCCAGAAAGAACCTTTCCTGGCAATGTCAGACCTCCTGGGAGATTACAAGAGTGCGCAGGACACGCTAATGTGCAGAATTGTTCCTCCAGGTGTGGATGGCAAGAGAAACTCAAAAGCTATGGATCCGAACGATTTCCAGAAGTACTGCATCGAAGGCGCCGTGGCGGTCTTGGGCTCCATGCTGTTTGGGATGGCATTGTGTTGTGCGATCTGTGTGTGGAGGAAAAGAGTGAGTTGTTGGGAGGTTTTTTTTGCCAAACTTCTGTATGAGATGGCTGCTATTAGCCATGAAGCATTTCGAGGCAGGGTATTCTGGAGTGCCGAGATAGGTACAGACCAGACTCTACTGAGATCTCTGCTGTAAGATGTTTTAACTGGCCTCTCAATTCATGGGCATTCTTTTCTGAAAGGCCTTCTCACTGTTGCAAGTGCTAGTTAAAAGTGACCCTGCCTGGACAAGAGCAGACCCAGTGACAGGTGTAGGCACAGCAAGGTCAGAAAGTAAAGACAACATGGGATAACACGGCCATAGAAAGTGAGAACTGCAAGAGTGACATCTCCCTACCAGTGAACCTCCCTGCAGAAATCACCCTGTTAGGTGATGCCATAAATCCCAGATGTTCACCTCAGCAACTGCGACCGTGGCGAAGAACCTTCGCAGCTACCGGCCTTGCTTTGGAGAAAGAGAGGCAGTCTGTCCCATCTGCACCCCAGCACTGCCAGCGTGCGTGTTCTCAGCACGGACGGGGTTGAGTCTGTGCAGGGCTATGTATCTCTTTGGCTACGTATTCTGAAGAGAGGATGGGGAGCACCTCACCGAACAGAGAGCTGAGGCCCCAGCAGTGGGCAGGGGAGCCGAGTGCTGGTCTCTGCCAGGCACGTGGAGAAAGGAGAGCAGGAGGCTCTCCTGGCCCCGCAGTGCCGTGCCCAGCTTTGGTCCCCTTGGTCTGTCGGGGTCAGGCCTCCTTCCCAGCACGTGCAGAGCAGGCAGGTCAGGACGGTCAGGGCCGAGAGGAGATGAGTCACGGGCAGGCGAGCAGAGCCCCAGCCGAGGCGTGCGAGACGCCTCATTTTCTGCATGGAGCTCTCCGTGCCCACAGCTCCCATGTGCAGCCAGGTGCCCGCACCCCACGGTGCGCCCAGCGCTGCCCTGCACCCTCGCACCCACCTGGCACTGCAGCCACGGCGGTGCCTCAGCAGCCTCTTCTGTTTGCAGGCGACTCTCCGCAGCTTCGCGATCCTGGCCCGAAACCAACAGCTGCCCCTCACGCCCGGACAGCTGTCCTGCGTGCTCCAGCGCCCCTGAGAGCTGGACCCGACACCAGCAGCCACCGCGTGTGCCTGGAAAAGTGGACCGCCTTCCACAGAGAACTGGGGAACCCACCCCTGCCAGCTCGGACACCCGCCCGGACCGCCCGCTCCGCACACCGCCAGCCCGCCCGCCCCCACCCCGGGTCTCATGGCTGTCCAACTCAGCCAGCCCTTAAGGGACTGGCCCAGCGACCTCCAGCCCCCTGAGGAACTGAAACCATCCCCCCACCCCTCAAGCCCATGGCCCTGATCCTCCTGCAAGGGCTTGAGGTGGCCCCACCAGGGTCCAGGTCGGGGGTGCGATGAGAGAGTCCCGACGGACAGCTTCACGGATCGACCATTTGCTTCTGAATAACAGTATAGCAATAAATAGAGAGCAGTAGCACAATTGTCCGGGTCGTTATGGCAGCAAACCCAGGAATTCACCAAGTCTGGGCTGAACTTCATACCGGGGCACGCAGGGACGTGGATGCCTGCGGTGTCAGCAGGCAGGGAGCTGGGCATGGTACGCGCCGAGCATAAAAAAGAGGGTCTGGACCATAAAAAGGAAGTTGTGAACTCTAGAAGCAAAGCTTTGGGCCCTGGAAATGAGGCTTTGGGCCCTACGCGAGGGGTTTGGAGCATAAAAAAGAGGGTTTGGAGACTCAGGATGTGGCTTGGACCCTAAAAACCACTGGATGGATCCTAAAAATGCCGCTTTGGAGCCTGAAAATGAGGTTTTGGAAACTAAAAAAGCGGCCTTGGACTCTAGAAAGGAGACTTTGCAATCTGAAATGGAGCCTTTGGACCCTGAAATGAGGATTTGATTCGTAGAAGTGAGGCTTTGGGCCATAAAAATGTGGGTTTGGAGCCTCAAATGAGGTTTCCTGCCATGAAAGTGACGGTTTAGACCCTAGAAAGAAAAGTGAGTGGCCTGAAACAAAGGCTGTCCTTAGTAAAAGACAGGTTTGGACCCTATAAGTAAGGCTTTGAACTCTCAAACTGAGGCTTTGGACCTTCAAAATCTGACTTCAGGCTTTGAAAGTGATGCTGTCGGCCCTTGAAATGAGTCTTCGGACCTTCAAAGGAGGGTTTGGAATTGTAAAGGGGGGTTCGTACCCTAAAAGTGAGGCTGGGGGACCTAAAAATGAGGCTTTCAACCCTAGAATCAAAGCTTTGGACCCTGAAAATGAGGCTTTGGGCCCTAAAAGAGGGGTTTGGAGCATCAAAATGAGGGTTTGGACATTCAAGATGTGGCTTAGATCCTCAAAATGACTGGATGGATCCTAAAAATGACGCTGCTCTCTAAAAATGAGAGACCTGCTCCTGCGCTTGCAGCACCCCTGGCCCTGGCCCTGGCCCTGGCCCTGGCCCTGGCGCTGGTCCCCCCCTCACCCCGGCTGCCCCCAGCCCGTCTCTCCTCTCTTTCTCCTCAGGCTGCTCGGCCTCCGCCTCCTCCGGCCCCGCCCCAGGCCGTCTGTGACTGACAGGCTGCATCTGGCTCCACTTATTGGCTCAGCTGTGAGCAATGGCACTGCTGTTGCCGGGCGGGCGGGGGCAGCCCGGGCCTCTCCCCACAGAGCCACCCTGCGCCCGCTGCCCAGCCCCACGGCCACAGACCCCGGGGTTTGGGCTGGGTGGTGGGGGGTTGATTTCGGGCAGCCGCGGCCCTGGGCAGGAGGAGCTGCCTGTTATTGTCCTGTGGCCTTGTGGGGGTTTTCATTCAGGCACCTTCGGAGGACTAAACCAAAAAGGCCGGTGGCAGAAGCTTCTGTCCAGGCCCTCCCCTGAGGAGACAGGCCGTCCTGGAAAGGGCCCTGTCGCGCTCACCCAACCCAGCCCGCCGGCCGCAGCATCTCGCCCCCTGAGCGCAGCTCACGCCTCAGCCAGCCGGGACACTGGGCCTGCGGAGAGAGGGCCTTCACGAAGGGCCGTTGCACCTGGAGCTGTGCTCTCAGCAGCACAAGGTGTGTGCAGAGCTCGGCCGTCCCTCGGTCCGCTCATGAGGTCTGGGCCTGCTCAGGGAGGGAGGGAAGGGAAGGGGGCACGGGAGGGAAGAGGAAGGAAGGGGACCTGCCCTGGATTTGTTCTGGATCAGCAGGTCTTTCCCAAAATGCTGGTCATGCAGAGATGGAATTAGAAAGGCCAGGCTTGGGGAGCTGTGGCCAGCTCCATGGGCAAGTGGGAGGCAGATGCCCTACGGGGAGGCACAGGGGGCTGTGGCCGCTGCGGGGTCATTTTCCAGGTGAACAGTGGGGCCAGAGCTGCACGGCAGGGCCAGGCAATAGCCCACGGGAGCGCCTCTCCCCTAGGATGATCACAGCTGTGTCCGGTGGCTCCGGTTCTGCGGCTCCCTGGCTGGGTCGCGGCTTTCAGCCTCGGGGAGGTCCGTCCTTGGGAGATGTCCGCTCAGGAAAACAGGAGCATTCCTGCTGTAGCCCTGCAGAGCTCTCCTTGGGCAACGCCAGGTCCCCGACACACAGCCCCAGCCCGCAGCCCAGAGGAAAAGAGGGGCAATGCTGGTGCAGCCTCTCACTGGCCAGCGGGCTCTTCTCCACAAGACATGTGAATGATCGTTTTTTTCCTCCACTGCTTTCGCGAGGGCTTCTTTTGGGCACAGCAAGAAATCCCTGAGGGGCCGTATGTTTGCCCATCCGTTCCTGGAGGGGTGTTGCCCATGGCCTGGAAACAGCATTTGGAGAGCTGCCAGGTGGCCACTCAGCAGGTCACTCAGGCCCCTCTGCAGCTTTGGAAATCTCCACCCATGTGTGGGTCCCAGGTCATGACCTGGCCTGCCTCCAGTCACTGAAAAGAAGTGGATCACAACATCTAATGGAAACGTGCTTGATTACAGCTGTGCCTGTGGGCGATGGCTACCTGACCTCTCAGCCGGATCTTGTCCAGGAGCCTCGGGGCGATCCCACAGGTATGTCACTTGAGTGAATGAGCATTTAGGTTTTAATATTCTGTTCATATGAAATTTAACTTAAAATTTTCTTGACCGATGCTCAAACAGCTCCGTGCATGGCTTGGTTTGAATCAGCATGATCCAGGCACCCAGTAACTGTCTGCACAATGCACCTGAGTGCAAGGGAGAGACAAGTGCCATGGAGCAATCCCGCCTTTGAACTGCGTTCCTTGCCGTTCAGATCTGAAGAAGTATATTGAAATATTTCACGGGAGCTGCTCTGTTTTGTTTGTTTACAGACGTGGCTGGAGGCGATGGATATCCAGCTTCCCAGCTGGGTTCCAGAGCTGTTGCGCAGGGAGATCGCATGGGTACGTCATGGCTTTTTACTTCCTTTGAGAGCTGCCAGCTCAAAGCCCAAATGTGAGCGAGGCATCTCTCGCGGGAGTGAGAATACGGACCTGCAGTGTGTGTGCCACGTCATTTCGTGATCCCCTCATACGTTCTGCTGTTCAGCTATGAGGGTGTATATCACAATGGGTGACAAAAACTTCTCATGGGCGTTTGGTTGCAGATGCGGCTCCAGCTCCCTGGCTGGATCCTGCGCTGGAGCTCACCTCGCAGCCCAGGGGTGAGTGGTCGGTTTTGACTGACTTCACAGACTAAGCACTCGTTAGGGAGAAATTTAACTTAATACTTTCTGTTAAGGTCCTCAAAGAGCAAAATATGAAGGCGAAAGAGGGAAATCTTCTCAGCGGTCATCGGAAATCCTAAAGGAAATCCTGAAGGAATTGGAGAAAGCATCACGTGGTGGGTATATTTCCCTCTTAACCAGGAGACTGGGGAAGCTGAGGTTTTGGAGACGTGTATGGACAAGCCGTAGCCACCACAAGCAGAAAGGGATCGATCAGAGCCTCGCTGCGCTGACACTCGATGACACACCTTGCAGGCGCTGGCAAGCCGCAGAGATGGTCCAGAGCCTCTGCTGCCAGTTGTGGTTCAAGCTGAGTCCCAGGGAAAGCAGCTGCCCCAGCTGTACCATGGCTGGCCAGAGCTGTTCCGGGCAGATGTTGGTATCCAGCTGGCAGGGGCTGGTTGTGCTCACGCCTTGCTGCCGGTCGCCGGAGGGGAGAGTGCCCTTGGGCAGCGGAGAGGATGCGCAGGCAGCTGGGGGTCGCTGAGGCTGGCAGACTTTGCCAGGGCTGCAGGCATGCCCTGGCCAGCATTGGAGCAGCCCCGGCTTCACAGCCTGGTCCAGCCCTGTTGTTCTCCTTGATGTTCGAGGACGCTCAGTGACACCTCGAGGTCAGGGACAGGTGGAAGCTGGACACCCAGCTTGAGGCGGGACACCTAAGTTGAAGGCAGCTAAAATGAAGGGCTCTGAATTCAGCCTCGGGTGGTTTAGCTGTCTGTTTCTAGTTGTGTTTTAGAGAGCTTGGTTGTGGTCTTCCTCTTGCTTTGGGAGACTGTGGGCTCTTCACTGCCACTTGTGGAAGTGCCCAGAACATGGTTGCAAGAGCTTGGGGTTCAGTCCACTGTGTGTGTCTGTTACCCTTACCGTGTGATGGAGTTGGCATGATGCGAAGTGCTTCTCTGAGGGGCTCTTTCCCCAGCTGAATTGGCTGCAGTGTCTTCCTGCCCTCTCTGAAGGAAGTCCTTTACCATCGTCTTGCAGTTTGCCAAAAATGCACTAAGTGGAATGCAAACAAGCAGATGACATGCCATCTCCTAGTTTCTCAGCAGGTCAGGTTGTGCTCTCTACTGGTAATCTGGAAGTGTCTAGCTCTTAAATTGTTCTTTCTCCGTGAATGATCCATTGTGGGGACTAGGGACGAGGGGCACGCCCAAATGCCCAGGCTTGCTTTCTAAGTGTTAGTAATGCATTTTGGCTCCGAAAGATCCCACGTTCCTGATGAGGAACGGTTCCTTCTAATTAAACTGACCCTCTTTCTTTCTAAGGAAAGGGACCGTGAGACTGTGGAGAAGGAGGCGCTTCAGGAAGGAGGCAGTCACGCAGTGCCAGTCTCCGCTGAAAAACCAGGGCCAATTCAATCAACAGGCGTGCCAGGTAATGGCTGTCCCTCGGGCATCCAGTGTCATAAACCAAAATCTCTGGGTGTCTGCAGGCTCTTCCCCTGGTGCCCGCTACTGCACGTGGTGTCAGCAGCCAAAATCTTAGTACAGAGCAAGCGTTCTGACCAGAGCCAGGAACGGCTCTCTGAGGACGACTGTCATCTCTGGGCTGTGCAGGTTATTGCCAGCAGTGTGTCAGAGAGACACTGGTAACCCTCTGTGGATGCAGTGCGATGCTCACCTCCCACCACACCCCGTTCACGGGAATTTCAGAACTCTGCCATTTTGGGAACGAGGCCATCCGAACCACATTCAGTAGACGATGGGAAATATGACTCTTGATCGCATGTACCTCCCTCATACCTGCATCCCAGAGCTTGCCGTGAGTCCCTCGAGGTCCCAGGCAAAACAGAGGGGGATCCCTCCTGTGAACTGCGGTCCAAAGGGATTCGCTGACGGATCAGGCATGGGCTTAGCGGGAACCTGCACTGTCCTTCTGCATCCTCTGTGCCTGAGCCATGCTGAGGCTTTACCTTTCTCTGATTCTTGGCAGTGCTGTCCAACGCCGGGGAAGCCCACCATGCCGGGATATATGAATCTTTTTGAAAGAACCCAGGTACTGAGCAGTCTTTCAGGGGGCCGTAAGTGGGAGACAAGTCCTGAAAAGTGGAGGCCTGCAAGCGGTGCCCATGCTGGAGACAAGGCAAAGGGGGAGTGCGAGGTTCAGGTGGCTCCTGAGAGGACCTGACTCCGTCCCCTCGGAGTGTGGGTGCTGGGCTGGGGAGGGAGAGCTGGGGGTGGCAGTCCCTGTCGCACGCATGGTTTTTGTCCGTGTTGCTCAAAGGGACGACTGGTCAAACAGCTGCGCTCCCCCACATGCTCTCCATCGGGCCTCACGAGTTCTGTTCAGTGGGACAACTTGTCCCAAAGGGTCAGGGAGAGCCTCCACGCAGCAGCACTAGCAAGCCTTGGAACGGGAAGGTGGGTGAGCGCAAACCCAATTGTGCGCAAATGTGAAGGGTGCCCAAAAAGGGAGAGCCGAGCCATGACGCTGGGAAAACTGGACTAGGGCCATCCCAGAGTGTAAGCTAAGCTGAGACGCAGCAGAGAGGCTCCAGAGTGCATTGATTCACAGTGGCTTTAGGAGTTGCCTTTGTTTCTGCTGAAACCACGGAAATGTTGCAGCCCCAGGATGTTCAGTGCTTCAGAGATGCTAACAAAGCCAGAAAGAACATTTCCTGGCAATGTCAGACCTCCTGGGAGATTACAAGAGTGCGCAGGACACACTAATGTGCAGAATTGTTCCTCCAGGTGTGGATGGCAAGAGAAACTCAAAAGCTATGGATCCGAACGATTTCCAGAAGTACTGCATCGAAGGCGCCGTGGCGGTCTTGGGCTCCATGCTGTTTGGGATGGCATTGTGTTGTGCGATCTGTGTGTGGAGGAAAAGAGTGAGTTGTTGGGAGGTTTTTTTTGCCAAACTTCTGTATGAGATAGCTGCTATTAGCCATGAAGCATTTCGAGGCAGGGTATTCTGGAGTGCCGAGATAGGTACAGACCAGACTCTACTGAGATCTCTGCTGTAAGATGTTTTAACTGGCCTCTCAATTCATGGGCATTCTTTTCTGAAAGGCCTTCTCACTGTTGCAAGTGCTAGTTAAAAGTGACCCTGCCTGGACAAGAGCAGACCCAGTGACAGGTGTAGGCACAGCAAGGTCAGAAAGTAAAGACAACATGGGATAACACGGCCATAGAAAGTGAGAACTGCAAGAGTGACATCTCCCTACCAGTGAACCTCCCAGCAGAAATCACCCTGTTAGGTGATGCCATAAATCCCAGATGTTCACCTCAGCAACTCCGACCGTGGCGAAGAACCTTCGCAGCTACCGGCCTTGCTTTGGAGAAAGAGAGGCAGCCTGTCCCATCTGCACCCCAGCACTGCCAGCGTGCGTGTTCTCAGCACGGACGGGGTTGAGTCTGTGCAGGGCTATGTATCTCTTTGGCTACATATTCTGAAGAGAGGATGGGGAGCACCTCACCGAACAGAGAGCTGAGGCCCCAGCAGTGGGCAGGGGAGCCGAGTGCTGGTCTCTGCCAGGCACGTGGAGAAAGGAGAGCAGGAGGCTCTCCTGGCCCCGCAGTGCCGTGCCCAGCTTTGGTCCCCTTGGTCTGTCGGGGTCAGGCCTCCTTCCCAGCACGTGCAGAGCAGGCAGGTCAGGACGGTCAGGGCCGAGAGGAGATGAGTCACGGGCAGGCGAGCAGAGCCCCAGCCGAGGGGTGCGAGACGCCTCATTTTCTGCATGGAGCTCTCCGTGCCCACAGCTCCCATGTGCAGCCAGGTGCCCGCACCCCACGGTGCGCCCAGCGCTGCCCTGCACCCTCGCACCCACCTGGCACCGCAGCCACGGCGGTGCCTCAGCAGCCTCTTCTGTTTGCAGGCGACTCTCCGCAGCTTCGCGATCCTGGCCCGAAACCAACAGCTGCCCCTCACGCCCGGACAGCTGTCCTGCGTGCTCCAGCGCCCCTGAGAGCTGGACCCGACACCAGCAGCCACCGCGTGTGCCTGGAAAAGTGGACCGCCTTCCACAGAGAACTGGGGAACCCACCCCTGCCAGCTCGGACACCCGCCCGGACCGCCCGCTCCGCACACCGCCAGCCCGCCCGCCCCCACCCCGGGTCTCATGGCTGTCCAACTCAGCCAGCCCTTAAGGGACTGGCCCAGCGACCTCCAGCCCCCTGAGGAACTGAAACCATCCCCCCACCCCCCAAGCCCATGGCCCTGATCCTCCTGCAAGGGCTTGAGGTGGCCCCACCAGGGTCCAGGTCGGGGGTGTGATGAGAGAGTCCCGACGGACAGCTTCACGGATCGACCATTTGCTTCTGAATAACAGTATAGCAATAAATAGAGAGCAGTAGCACAATTGTCCGGGTCGTTATGGCAGCAAACCCAGGAATTCACCAAGTCTGGGCTGAACTTCATACCGGGGCACGCAGGGACGTGGATGCCTGCGGTGTCAGCAGGCAGGGAGCTGGGCATGGTACGCGCCGAGCATAAAAAAGAGGGTCTGGACCATAAAAAGGAAGTTGTGAACTCTAGAAGCAAAGCTTTGGGCCCTGGAAATGAGGCTTTGGGCCCTAAGCGAGGGGTTTGGAGCATAAAAAAGAGGGTTTGGAGACTCAGGATGTGGCTTGGACCCTAAAAACCACTGGATGGATCCTAAAAATGCCGCTTTGGAGCCGGAAAATGAGGTTTTGGAAACTAAAAAAGCGGCCTTGGACTCTAGAAAGGAGACTTTGCAATCTGAAATGGAGCCTTTGGACCCTGAAATGAGGATTTGATTCGTAGAAGTGAGGCTTTGGGCCATAAAAATGTGGGTTTGGAGCCTCAAATGAGGTTTCCTGCCATGAAAGTGACGGTTTAGACCCTAGAAAGAAAAGTGAGTGGCCTGAAACAAAGGCTGTCCTTAGTAAAAGACAGGTTTGGACCCTATAAGTAAGGCTTTGAACTCTCAAACTGAGGCTTTGGACCTTCAAAATCTGACTTCAGGCTTTGAAAGTGATGCTGTCGGCCCTTGAAATGAGTCTTCGGACCTTCAAAGGAGGGTTTGGAATTGTAAAGGGGGGTTCGTACCCTAAAAGTGAGGCTGGGGGACCTAAAAATGAGGCTTTCAACCCTAGAATCAAAGCTTTGGACCCTGAAAATGAGGCTTTGGGCCCTAAAAGAGGGGTTTGGAGCACCAAAATGAGGGTTTGGACATTCAAGATGTGGCTTAGATCCTCAAAATGACTGGATGGATCCTAAAAATGACGCTGCTCTCTAAAAATGAGAGACCTGCTCCTGCGCTTGCAGCACCCCTGGCCCTGGCCCTGGCCCTGGCCCTGGCACTGGCACTGGTCCCCCCTCTCCCCGGCTGCCCCCAGCCCGTCTCTCCTCTCTTTCTCCTCAGGCTGCTCGGCCTCCGCCTCCTCCGGCCCCGCCCCAGGCCGTCTGTGACTGACAGGCCGCATCTGGCTCCACTTATTGGCTCAGCCGTGACCAATGGCACTGCTGTTGCCGGGCGGGCGGGGGCAGCCCGGGCCTCTCCCCACAGAGCCACCCTGCGCCCGCTGCCCAGCCCCACGGCCACAGACCCCGGGGTTTGGGCTGGGTGGTGGGGGGTTGATTTCGGGCAGCCGCGGCCCTGGGCAGGAGGAGCTGCCTGTTATTGTCCTGTGGCCTTGTGGGGGTTTTCATTCAGGCACCTTTGGAGGACTAAACCAAAAAGGCCGATGGCAGAAGCTTCTGTCCAGGCCCTCCCCTGAGGAGACAGGCCGTCCTGGAAAGGGCCCTGTCGCGCTCACCCAACCCAGCCCGCCGGCCGCAGCATCTCGCCCCCTGAGCGCAGCTCACGCCTCAGCCAGCCGGGACACTGGGCCTGCGGACAGAGGGCCTTCACGAAGGGCCGTTGCACCTGGAGCTGTGCTCTCAGCAGCACAAGGTGTGTGCAGAGCTCGGCCGTCCCTCGGTCCGCTCATGAGGTCTGGGCCTGCTCAGGGAGGGAGGGAAGGGAAGGGAAGGGGGCACGGGAGGGAAGAGGAAGGAAGGGGACCTGCCCTGGATTTGTTCTGGATCAGCAGGTCTTTCCCAAAATGCGAGTCATGCAGAGATGGAATTAGAAAGGCCAGGCTTGGGGAGCTGTGGCCAGCTCCATGGGCAAGTGGGAGGCAGATGCCCTACGGGGAGGCACAGGGGGCTGTGGCTGCTGCGGGGTCATTTTCCAGGTGAACAGTGGAGCCAGAACTGCACGGCAGGGCCAGGCAATAGCCCACGGGAGCGCCTCTCCCCTAGGATGATCACAGCTGTGTCCGGTGGCTCCGGTTCTGCGGCTCCCTGGCTGGGTCGCGGCTTTCAGCCTCGGGGAGGTCCGTCCTTGGGAGATGTCCGCTCAGGAAAACAGGAGCATTCCTGCTGTAGCCCTGCAGAGCTCTCCTTGGGCAACGCCAGGTCCCCGACACACAGCCCCAGCCCGCAGCCCAGAGGAAAAGAGGGGCAATGCTGGTGCAGCCTCTCACTGGCCAGCGGGCTCTTCTCCACAAGACATGTGAATGATCATTTTTTTCCTCCACTGCTTTCACGAGGGCTTCTTTTGGGCACAGCAAGAAATCCCTGAGGGGCCGTATGTTTGCCCATCCGTTCCTGGAGGGGTGTTGCCCATGGCCTGGAAACAGCATTTGGAGAGCTGCCAGGTGGCCACTCAGCAGGTCACTCAGGCCCCTCTGCAGCTTTGGAAATCTCCACCCATGTGTGGGTCCCAGGTCATGACCTGGCCTGCCTCCAGTCACTGAAAAGAAGTGGATCACAACATCTAATGGAAACGTGCTTGATTACAGCTGTGCCTGTGGGCGATGGCTACCTGACCTCTCAGCCGGATCTTGTCCAGGAGCCTCGGGGCGATCCCACAGGTATGTCACTTGAGTGAATGAGCATTTAGGTTTTAATATTCTGTTCATATGAAATTTAACTTAATATTTTCTTGACCGATGCTCAAACAGCTCCGTGCATGGCTTGGTTTGAATCAGCATGATCCAGGCACCCAGTAACTGTCTGCACAATGCACCTGAGTGCAAGGGAGAGACAAGTGCCATGGAGCAATCCCGCCTTTGAACTGCGTTCCTTGCCGTTCAGATCTGAAGAAGTATATTGAAATATTTCACGGGAGCTGCTCTGTTTTGTTTGTTTACAGACGTGGCTGGAGGCGATGGATATCCAGCTTCCCAGCTGGGTTCCAGAGCTGTTGCGCAGGGAGATCGCATGGGTACGTCATGGCTTTTTACTTCCTTTGAGAGCTGCCAGCTCAAAGCCCAAATGTGAGCGAGGCATCTCTCGCGGGAGTGAGAATACAGACCTGCAGTGTGTGTGCCACGTCATTACGTGATCCCCTCATACGTTCTGCTGTTCAGCTATGAGGGTGTATATCACAATGGGTGACAAAAACTTCTCATGGGCGTTTGGTTGCAGATGTGGCTCCAGCTCCCTGGCTGGATCCTGCGCTGGAGCTCACCTCGCATCCCAGGGGTGAGTGGTCGGTCTTGACTGACTTCACAGACTAAGCACTCGTTAGGGAGAAATTTAACTTAATACTTTCTGTTAAGGTCCTCAAAGAGCAAAATATGAAGGCGAAAGAGGGAAATCTTCTCAGCGGTCATCGGAAATCCTAAAGGAAATCCTGAAGGAATTGGAGAAAGCATCACGTGGTGGGTATATTTCCCTCTTAACCAAGAGACTGGGGAAGCTGAGGTTTTGGAGACATGTATGGACAAGCCGTAGCCACCACAAGCAGAAAGGGATCGATCAGAGCCTCGCTGCGCTGACACTCGATGACACACCTTGCAGGCGCTGGCAAGCCGCAGAGATGGTCCAGAGCCTCTGCTGCCAGTTGTGGTTCAAGCTGAGTCCCAGGGAAAGCAGCTGCCCCAGCTGTACCATGGCTGGCCAGAGCTGTTCCGGGCAGATGTTGGTATCCAGCTGGCAGGGGCTGGTTGTGCTCACGCCTTGCTGCCGGTCGCCGGAGGGGAGAGTGCCCTTGGGCAGCGGAGAGGATGCGCAGGCAGCTGGGGGTCGCTGAGGCTGGCAGACTTTGCCGGGGCTGCAGGCATGCCCTGGCCAGCATTGGAGCAGCCCCGGCTTCACAGCCTGGTCCAGCCCTGTTGTTCTCCTTGATGTTCGAGGACGCTCAGTGACACCTCGAGGTCAGGGACAGGTGGAAGCTGGACACCCAGCTTGAGGCGGGACACCTAAGTTGAAGGCAGCTAAAATGAAGGGCTCTGAATTCAGCCTCGGGTGGTTTAGCTGTCTGTTTCTAGTTGTGTTTTAGAGAGCTTGGTTGTGGTCTTCCTCTTGCTTTGGGGGACTGTGGGCTCTTCACTGCCACTTGTGGAAGTGCCCAGAACATGGTTGCAAGAGCTTGGGGTTCAGTCCACTGTGTGTGTCTGTTACCCTTACCGTGTGATGGAGTTGGCATGATGCAAAGTGCTTCTCTGAGGGGCTCTTTCCGCAGCTGAATTGGCTGCAGTGTCTTCCTGCCCTCTCTGAAGGAAGTCCTTTACCATCGTCTTGCAGTTTGCCAAAAATCCACTAAGTGGAATGCAAACAAGCAGATGACATGCCATCTCCTAGTTTCTCAGCAGGTCAGGTTGTGCTCTCTACTGGTAATCTGGAAGTGTCTAGCTCTTAAATTGTTCTTTCTCCGTGAATGATCCATTGTGGGGACTAGTGACGAGGTGCACGCCCAAATGCCCAGGCTTGCTTTCTAAGTGTTAGTAATGCATTTTGGCTCCGAAAGATCCCACGTTCCTGATGAGGAACGGTTCCTTCTAATTAAACTGACCCTCTTTCTTTCTAAAGAGAGGGACCGTGAGACTGTGGAGAAGGAGGCGCTTCAGGAAGGAGGCAGTCACGCAGTGCCAGTCTCCGCTGAAAAACCAGGGCCAATTCAATCAACAGGCGTGCCAGGTAATGGCTGTCCCTCGGGCATCCAGTGTCATAAACCGAAATCTCTGGGTGTCTGCAGGCTCTTCCCCTGGTGCCCGCTACTGCACGTGGTGTCAGCAGCCAAAATCTTAGTACAGAGCAAGCGTTCTGACCGGAGCCAGGAACGGCTCTCTGAGGACGACTGTCATCTCTGGGCTGTGCAGGTTATTGCCAGCAGTGTGTCAGAGAGACACTGGTAACCCTCTGTGGATGCAGTGCGATGCTCACCTCCCACCACACCCCGTTCACGGGAATTTCAGAACTCTGCCATTTTGGGAACGAGGCCATCCGAACCACATTCAGTAGACGATGGGAAATATGACTCTTGATCGCATGTACCTCCCTCATACCTGCATCCCAGAGCTTGCCGTGAGTCCCTCGAGGTCCCAGGCAAAACAGAGGGGGATCCCTCCTGTGAACTGCGGTCCAAAGGGATTCGCTGACGGATCAGGCATGGGCTTAGCGGGAACCTGCACTGTCCTTCTGCATCCTCTGTGCCTGAGCCATGCTGAGGCTTTACCTTTCTCTGATTCTTGGCAGTGCTGTCCAACGCCGGGGAAGCCCACCATGCCGGGATATATGAATCTTTTCGAAAGAACCCAGGTACTGAGCAGTCTTTCAGGGGGCCGTAAGTGGGAGACAAGTCCTGAAAAGTGGAGGCCTGCAAGCGGTGCCCATGCTGGAGACAAGGCAAAGGGGGAGTGCGAGGTTCAGGTGGCTCCTGAGAGGACCTGACTCCGTCCCCTCGGAGTGTGGGTGCTGGGCTGGGGAGGGAGAGCTGGGGGTGGCAGTCCCTGTCGCACGCATGGTTTTTGTCCGTGTTGCTCAAAGGCACGACTGGTCAAACAGCTGCGCTCCCCCACGTGCTCTCCATCTGGCCTCACGAGTTCTGTTCAGTGGGACAACTTGTCCCAAAGGGTCAGGGAGAGCCTCCACGCAGCAGCACTAGCAAGCCTTGGAACGGGAAGGTGGGTGAGCGCAAACCCAATTGTGCGCAAATGTGAAGGGTGGCCAAAAAGGGAGAGCCGAGCCATGACGCTGGGAAAACTGGACTAGGACCATCCCAGAGTGTAAGCTAAGCTGAGACGCAGCAGAGAGGCTCCAGAGTGCATTGATTCATAGTGGCTTTGGGAGTTGCCTTTGTTTCTGCTGAAACCACGGAAATGTTGCAGCCCCAGGATGTTCAGTGCTTCAGAGATGCTAACAAAGCCAGAAAGAACATTTCCTGGCAATGTCAGACCTCCTGGGAGATTACAAGAGTGCGCAGGACACACTAATGTGCAGAATTGTTCCTCCAGGTGTGGATGGCAAGAGAAACGCAAAAGCTATGGATCCGAACGATTTCCGGAAGTACTGCATCGAAGGCGCCGTGGCGGTCTTGGGCTCCATGCTGTTTGGGATGGCATTGTGTTGTGCGATCTGTGTGTGGAGGAAGAGAAAAGAGTGAGTTGTTGGGAGGGTTTTTTTGCCAAACTTCTGTATGAGATGGCTGCTATTAGCCATGAAGCATTTCGAGGCAGGGTATTCTGGAGTGCCGAGATAGGTACAGACCAGACTCTACTGAGATCTCTGCTGTAAGATGTTTTAACTGGCCTCTCAATTCATGGGCATTCTTTTCTGAAAGGCCTTCTCACTGTTGCAAGTGCTAGTTAAAAGTGACCCTGCCTGGACAAGAGCAGACCCAGTGACAGGTGTAGGCACAGCAAGGTCAGAAAGTAAAGACAACATGGGATAACACGGCCATAGAAAGTGAGAACTGCAAGAGTGACATCTCCCTACCAGTGAACCTCCCAGCAGAAATCACCCTGTTAGGTGATGCCGTAAATCCCAGATGTTCACCTCAGCAACTCCGACCGTGGCGAAGAACCTTCGCAGCTACCGGCCTTGCTTTGGAGAAAGAGAGGCAGTCTGTCCCATCTGCACCCCAGCACTGCCAGCGTGCGTGTTCTCAGCACGGACGGGGTTGAGTCTGTGCAGGGCTATGTATCTCTTTGGCTACGTATTCTGAAGAGAGGATGGGGAGCACCTCACCGAACAGAGAGCTGAGGCCCCAGCAGTGGGCAGGGGAGCCGAGTGCTGGTCTCTGCCAGGCATGTGGAGAAAGGAGAGCAGGAGGCTCTCCTGGCCCCGCAGTGCCGTGCCCAGCTTTGGTCCCCTTGGTCTGTCGGGGTCAGGCCTCCTTCCCAGCACGTGCAGAGCAGGCAGGTCAGGACGGTCAGGGCCGAGAGGAGATGAGTCACGGGCAGGCGAGCAGAGCCCCAGCCGAGGGGTGCGAGACGCCTCATTTTCTGCATGGAGCTCTCCGTGCCCACAGCTCCCATGTGCAGCCAGGTGCCCGCACCCCACGGTGCGCCCAGCGCTGCCCTGCACCCTCGCACCCACCTGGCACCGCAGCCACGGCGGTGCCTCAGCAGCCTCTTCTGTTTGCAGGCGACTCTCCGCAGCTTCGCGATCCTGGCCCGAAACCAACAGCTGCCCCTCACGCCCGGACAGCCGTCCTGCGTGCTCCAGCGCCCCTGAGAGCTGGACCCGACACCAGCAGCCACCGCGTGTGCCTGGAAAAGCGGACCGCCTTCCACAGAGAACTGGGGAACCCACCCCTGCCAGCTCGGACACCCGCCCGGACCGCCCGCTCCGCACACCGCCAGCCCGCCCGCCCCCACCCCGGGTCTCACGGCTGTCCAACTCAGGCAGCCCTTGAGGGACTGGCCCAGCGACCTCCAGCCCCCTGAGGAACTGAAACCATCCCCCCACCCCCCAAGCCCATGGCCCTGATCCTCCTGCAAGGGCTTGAGGTGGCCCCACCAGGGTCCAGGTCGGGGGTGCGATGAGAGAGTCCCGACGGACAGCTTCACGGATCGACCATTTGCTTCTGAATAACAGTATAGCAATAAATAGAGAGCAGTAGCACAATTGTCCGGGTCGTTATGGCAGCAAACCCAGGAATTCACCAAGTCTGGGCTGAACTTCATACCGGGGCACGCAGGGACGTGGATGCCTGTGGTGTCAGCAGGCAGGGAGCTGGGCATGGCACGCGCCGAGCATAAAAAAGAGGGTCTGGACCATAAAAAGGAAGTTGTGAACTCTAGAAGCAAAGCTTTGGGCCCTGGAAATGAGGCTTTGGGCCCTACGCGAGGGGTTTGGAGCATAAAAAAGAGGGTTTGGAGACTCAGGATGTGGCTTGGACCCTAAAAACCACTGGATGGATCCTAAAAATGCCGCTTTGGAGCCTGAAAATGAGGTTTTGGAAACTAAAAAAGCGGCCTTGGACTCTAGAAAGGAGACTTTGCAATCTGAAATGGAGCCTTTGGACCCTGAAATGAGGATTTGATTTGTAGAAGTGAGGCTTTGGGCCATAAAAATGTGGGTTTGGAGCCTCAAATGAGGTTTCCTGCCATGAAAGTGACGGTTTAGACCCTAGAAAGAAAAGTGAGTGGCCTGAAACAAAGGCTGTCCTTAGTAAAAGACAGGTTTGGACCCTATAAGTAAGGCTTTGAACTCTCAAACTGAGGCTTTGGACCTTCAAAATCTGACTTCAGGCTTTGAAAGTGATGCTGTCAGCCCTTGAAATGAGTCTTCGGACCTTCAAAGGCGGGTTTGGAATTGTAAAGGGGGGTTCGTACCCTAAAAGTGAGGCTGGGGGACCTAAAAATGAGGCTTTCAACCCTAGAATCAAAGCTTTGGACCCTGAAAATGAGGCTTTGGGCCCTAAAAGAGGGGTTTGGAGCACCAAAATGAGGGTTTGGACATTCAAGATGTGGCTTAGATCCTCAAAATGACTGGATGGATCCTAAAAATGACGCTGCTCTCTAAAAATGAGAGACCTGCTCCTGCGCTTGCAGCACCCCTGGCCCTGGCCCTGGCCCTGGCCCTGGCCCTGGCGCTGGTCCCCCCTCGCCCCGGCTGCCCCCAGCCCGTCTCTCCTCTCTTTCTCCTCAGGCTGCTCGGCCTCCGCCTCCTCCGGCCCCACCCCAGGCCGTCTGTGACTGACAGGCCGCATCTGGCTCCACTTATTGGCTCAGCCGTGACCAATGGCACTGCTGTTGCCGGGCGGGCGGGGGCAGCCCGGGCCTCTCCCCACAGAGCCACCCTGCGCCCGCTGCCCAGCCCCACGGCCACAGACCCCGGGGTTTGGGCTGGGTGGTGGGGGGTTGATTTCGGGCAGCCGCGGCCCTGGGCAGGAGGAGCTGCCTGTTATTGTCCTGTGGCCTTGTGGGGGTTTTCATTCAGGCACCTTTGGAGGACTAAACCAAAAAGGCCGATGGCAGAAGCTTCTGTCCAGGCCCTCCCCTGAGGAGACAGGCCGTCCTGGAAAGGGCCCTGTCGCGCTCACCCAACCCAGCCCGCCGGCCGCAGCATCTCGCCCCCTGAGCGCAGCTCACGCCTCAGCCAGCCGGGACACTGGGCCTGCGGAGAGAGGGCCTTCACGAAGGGCCGTTGCACCTGGAGCTGTGCTCTCAGCAGCACAAGGTGTGTGCAGAGCTCGGCCGTCCCTCGGTCCGCTCATGAGGTCTGGGCCTGCTCAGGGAGGGAGGGAAGGGAAGGGGGCACGGGAGGGAAGAGGAAGGAAGGGGACCTGCCCTGGATTTGTTCTGGATCAGCAGGTCTTTCCCAAAATGCTGGTCATGCAGAGATGGAATTAGAAAGGCCAGGCTTGGGGAGCTGTGGCCAGCTCCATGGGCAAGTGGGAGGCAGATGCCCTACGGGGAGGCACAGGGGGCTGTGGCCGCTGCGGGGTCATTTTCCAGGTGAACAGTGGGGCCAGAGCTGCACAGCAGGGCCAGGCAATAGCCCACGGGAGCGCCTCTCCCCTAGGATGATCACAGCTGTGTCCGGTGGCTCCGGCTCTGCGGCTCCCTGGCTGGGTCGCGGCTTTCAGCCTCGGGGAGGTCCGTCCTTGGGAGATGTCTGCTCAGGAAAACAGGAGCATTCCTGCTGTAGCCCTGCAGAGCTCTCCTTGGGCAACGCCAGGTCCCCAACACACAGCCCCAGCCCGCAGCCCAGAGGAAAAGACGGGGCAATGCTGGTGCAGCCTCTCACTGGCCAGCGGGCTCTTCTCCACAAGACATGTGAATGATCGGTTTTTTCCTCCACTGCTTTCGCGAGGGCTTCTTTTGGGCACAGCAAGAAATCCCTGAGGGGCCGTATGTTTGCCCATCCGTTCCTGGAGGGGTGTTGCCCATGGCCTGGAAACAGCATTTGGAGAGCTGCCAGGTGGCCAGTCAACAGGTCACTCAGGCCCCTCTGCAGCTTTGGAAATCTCCACCCATGTGTGGGTCCCAGGTCATGACCTGGCCTGCCTCCAGTCACTGAAAAGAAGTGGATCACAACATCTAATGGAAACGTGCTTGATTACAGCTGTGCCTGTGGGCGATGGCTACCTGACCTCTCAGCCGGATCTTGTCCAGGAGCCTCGGGGCGATCCCACAGGTATGTCACTTGAGTGAATGAGCATTTAGGTTTTAATATTCTGTTCATATGAAATTTAACTTAAAATTTTCTTGACCGATGCTCAAACAGCTCCGTGCATGGCTTGGTTTGAATCAGCATGGTCCAGGCACCCAGTAACTGTCTGCACAATGCACCTGAGTGCAAGGGAGAGACAAGTGCCATGGAGCAATCCCGCCTTTGAACTGCGTTCCTTGCCGTTCAGATCTGAAGAAGTATATTGAAATATTTCACGGGAGCTGCTCTGTTCTGTTTGTTTACAGACGTGGCTGGAGGCGATGGATATCCAGCTTCCCAGCTGGGTTCCAGAGCTGTTGCGCAGGGAGATCGCATGGGTACGTCATGGCTTTTTACTTCCTTTGAGAGCTGCCAGCTCAAAGCCCAAATGTGAGCGAGGCATCGCTCGCGGGAGTGAGAATACAGACCTGCAGTGTGTGTGCCACGTCATTACGTGATCCCCTCATACGTTCTGCTGTTCAGCTATGAGGGTGTATATCACAATGGGTGACAAAAACTTCTCATGGGCGTTTGGTTACAGATGTGGCTCCAGCTCCCTGGCTGGATCCTGCGCTGGAGCTCACCTCGCATCCCAGGGGTGAGTGGTCGGTTTTGACTGACTTCACAGACTAAGCACTCGTTAGGGAGAAATTTAACTTAATACTTTCTGTTAAGGTCCTCAAAGAGCAAAATATGAAGGCGAAAGAGGGAAATCTTCTCAGCGGTCATCGGAAATCCTAAAGGAAATCCTGAAGGAATTGGAGAAAGCATCACATGGTGGGTATATTTCCCTCTTAACCAGGAGACTGGGGAAGCTGAGGTTTTGGAGACGTGTATGGACAAGCCATAGCCACCACAAGCAGAAAGGGATCGATCAGAGCCTCGCTGCGCTGACACTCCATGACACACCTTGCAGTCGCTGGCAAGCCGCAGAGATGGTCCAGAGCCTCTGCTGCCAGTTGTGGTTCAAGCTGAGTCCCAGGGAAAGCAGCTGCCCCAGCTGTACCATGGCTGGCCAGAGCTGTTCCGGGCAGATGTTGGTATCCAGCTGGCAGGGGCTGGTTGTGCTCACGCCTTGCTGCCGGTCGCCGGAGGGGAGTGTGCCCTTGGGCAGCGGAGAGGATGCGCAGGCAGCTGGGGGTCGCTGAGGCTGGCAGACTTTGCCGGGGCTGCAGGCATGCCCTGGCCAGCATTGGAGCAGCCCCGACTTCACAGCCTGGTCCAGCCCTGTTGTTCTCCTTGATGTTCGAGGACGCTCAGTGACACCTCGAGGTCAGGGACAGGTGGAAGCTGGACACCCAGCTTGAGGCGGGACACCTAAGTTGAAGGCAGCTAAAATGAAGGGCTCTGAATTCAGCCTCGGGTGGTTTAGCTGTCTGTTTCTAGTTGTGTTTTAGAGAGCTTGGTTGTGGTCTTCCTCTTGCTTTGGGGGACTGTGGGCTCTTCACTGCCACTTGTGGAAGTGCCCAGAACATGGTTGCAAGAGCTTGGGGTTCAGCTTGGGGCTCTTTCCGCAGCTGAATTGGCTGCAGTGTCTTCTTGCCCTCTCTGAAGGAAGTCCTTTACCATCGTCTTGCAGTTTGCCAAAAATGCACTAAGTGGAATGCAAACAAGCAGATGACATGCCATCTCCTAGTTTCTCAGCAGGTCAGGTTGTGCTGTCTACTGGTAAACTGGAAGAGTCTAGCTCTTAAATTGTTCTTTCTCCGTGAATGACCCATTGTTGGGACTAGTGACGAGGTGCACGCCCAAATGCCCAGGCTTGCTTTCTAAGTGTTAGTAATGCATTTTGGCTCCGAAAGATCCCACGTTCCTGATGAGGAACGGTTCCTTCTAATTAAACTGACCCTCTTTCTTTCTAAAGAGAGGGACCGTGAGACTGTGGAGAAGGAGGCGCTTCAGGAAGGAGGCAGTCACGCAGTGCCAGTCTCCGCTGAAAAACCAGGGCCAATTCAATCAACAGGCGTGCCAGGTAATGGCTGTCCCTCGGGCATCCAGTGTCATAAACCGAAATCTCTGGGTGTCTGCAGGCTCTTCCCCTGGTGCCCGCTACTGCACGTGGTGTCAGCAGCCAAAATCTTAGTACAGAGCAAGAGTTCTGACCGGAGCCAGGAACGGCTCTCTGAGGACGACTGTCATCTCTGGGCTGTGCAGGTTATTGCCAGCAGTGTGTCAGAGAGACACTGGTAACCCTCTGTGGATGCAGTGCGATGCTCACCTCCCACCACACCCCGTTCACGGGAATTTCAGAACTCTGCCATTTTGGGAACGAGGCCATCCGAACCACGTTCAGTAGACGATGGGAAATATGACTCTTGATCGCATGTACCTCCCTCATACCTGCATCCCAGAGCTTGCCGTGAGTCCCTCGAGGTCCCAGGCAAAACAGAGGGGGATCCCTCCTGTGAACTGCGGGCCAAAGGGATTCGCTGACGGATCAGGCATGGGCTTAGCGGGAACCTGCACTGTCCTGCATCCTCTGTGCCTGAGCCATGCTGAGGCTTTACCTTTCTCTGATTCTTGGCAGTGCTGTCCAACGCCGGGGAAGCCCACCATGCCGGGATATATGAATCTTTTCGAAAGAACCCAGGTACTGAGCAGTCTTTCAGGGGGCCGTAAGTGGGAGACAAGTCCTGAAAAGTGGAGGCCTGCAAGCGGTGCCCATGCTGGAGACAAGGCAAAGGGGGAGTGCGAGGTTCAGGCGGCTCCTGAGAGGACCTGACTCCGTCCCCTCGGAGTGTGGGTGCTGGGCTGGGGAGGGAGAGCTGGGGGTGGCAGTCCCTGTCGCACGCATGGTTTTTGTCCGTGTTGCTCAAAGGGACGACTGGTCAAACAGCTGCGCTCCCCCACATGCTCTCCATCTGGCCTCACGAGTTCTGTTCAGTGGGACAACTTGTTCCAAAGGGTCAGGGAGAGCCTCCACGCAGCAGCACTAGCAAGCCTTGGAACGGGAAGGTGGGTGAGCGCAAACCCAATTGTGCGCAAATGTGAAGGGTGGCCAAAAAGGGAGCGCCAAGCCATGACGCTGGGAAAACTGGACTAGGACCATCCCAGAGTGTAAGCTAAGCTGAGACGCAGCAGAGAGGCTCCAGAGTGCATTGATTCACAGTGGCTTTAGGAGTTTCCTTTGTTTCTGCTGAAACCACGGAAATGTTGCAGCCCCAGGATGTTCAGTGCTTCAGAGATGCTAACAAAGCCAGAAAGAACATTTCCTGGCAATGTCAGACCTCCTGGGAGATTACAAGAGTGCGCAGGACACACTAATGTGCAGAATTGTTCCTCCAGGTGTGGATGGCAAGAGAAACGCAAAAGCTATGGATCCGAACGATTTCCGGAAGTACTGCATCGAAGGCGCCGTGGCGGTCTTGGGCTCCATGCTGTTTGGGATGGCATTGTGTTGTGCGATCTGTGTGTGGAGGAAGAGAAAAGAGTGAGTTGTTGGGAGGGTTTTTTTGCCAAACTTCTGTATGAGATGGCTGCTATTAGCCATGAAGCATTTCGAGGCAGGGTATTCTGGAGTGCCGAGATAGGTACAGACTGAGATCTCTGCTGTAAGATGTTTTAACTGGCCTCTCAATTCATGGGCATTCTTTTCTGAAAGGCCTTCTCACTGTTGCAAGTGCTAGTTAAAAGTGACCCTGCCTGGACAAGAGCAGACCCAGTGACAGGTGTAGGCACAGCAAGGTCAGAAAGTAAAGACAACATGGGATAACACGGCCATAGAAAGTGAGAACTGCAAGAGTGACATCTCCCTACCAGTGAACCTCCCAGCAGAAATCACCCTGTTAGGTGATGCCATAAATCCCAGATGTTCACCTCAGCAACTCCGACCGTGGCGAAGAACCTTCGCAGCTACCGGCCTTGCTTTGGAGAAAGAGAGGCAGCCTGTCCCATCTGCACCCCAGCACTGCCAGCGTGCGTGTTCTCAGCACGGACGGGGTTGAGTCTGTGCAGGGCTATGTATCTCTTTGGCTACATATTCTGAAGAGAGGATGGGGAGCACCTCACCGAACAGAGAGCTGAGGCCCCAGCAGTGGGCAGGGGAGCCGAGTGCTGGTCTCTGCCAGGCACGTGGAGAAAGGAGAGCAGGAGGCTCTCCTGGCCCCGCAGTGCCGTGCCCAGCTTTGGTCCCCTTGGTCTGTCGGGGTCAGGCCTCCTTCCCAGCACGTGCAGAGCAGGCAGGTCAGGACGGTCAGGGCCGAGAGGAGATGAGTCACGGGCAGGCGAGCAGAGCCCCAGCCGAGGGGTGCGAGACGCCTCATTTTCTGCATGGAGCTCTCCGTGCCCACAGCTCCCATGTGCAGCCAGGTGCCCGCACCCCACGGTGCGCCCAGCGCTGCCCTGCACCCTCGCACCCACCTGGCACCGCAGCCACGGCGGTGCCTCAGCAGCCTCTTCTGTTTGCAGGCGACTCTCCGCAGCTTCGCGATCCTGGCCCGAAACCAACAGCTGCCCCTCACGCCCGGACAGCTGTCCTGCGTGCTCCAGCGCCCCTGAGAGCTGGACCCGACACCAGCAGCCACCGCGTGTGCCTGGAAAAGTGGACCGCCTTCCACAGAGAACTGGGGAACCCACCCCTGCCAGCTCGGACACCCGCCCGGACCGCCCGCTCCGCACACCGCCAGCCCGCCCGCCCCCACCCCGGGTCTCATGGCTGTCCAACTCAGCCAGCCCTTAAGGGACTGGCCCAGCGACCTCCAGCCCCCTGAGGAACTGAAACCATCCCCCCACCCCCCAAGCCCATGGCCCTGATCCTCCTGCAAGGGCTTGAGGTGGCCCCACCAGGGTCCAGGTCGGGGGTGTGATGAGAGAGTCCCGACGGACAGCTTCACGGATCGACCATTTGCTTCTGAATAACAGTATAGCAATAAATAGAGAGCAGTAGCACAATTGTCCGGGTCGTTATGGCAGCAAACCCAGGAATTCACCAAGTCTGGGCTGAACTTCATACCGGGGCACGCAGGGACGTGGATGCCTGCGGTGTCAGCAGGCAGGGAGCTGGGCATGGTACGCGCCGAGCATAAAAAAGAGGGTCTGGACCATAAAAAGGAAGTTGTGAACTCTAGAAGCAAAGCTTTGGGCCCTGGAAATGAGGCTTTGGGCCCTAAGCGAGGGGTTTGGAGCATAAAAAAGAGGGTTTGGAGACTCAGGATGTGGCTTGGACCCTAAAAACCACTGGATGGATCCTAAAAATGCCGCTTTGGAGCCGGAAAATGAGGTTTTGGAAACTAAAAAAGCGGCCTTGGACTCTAGAAAGGAGACTTTGCAATCTGAAATGGAGCCTTTGGACCCTGAAATGAGGATTTGATTCGTAGAAGTGAGGCTTTGGGCCATAAAAATGTGGGTTTGGAGCCTCAAATGAGGTTTCCTGCCATGAAAGTGACGGTTTAGACCCTAGAAAGAAAAGTGAGTGGCCTGAAACAAAGGCTGTCCTTAGTAAAAGACAGGTTTGGACCCTATAAGTAAGGCTTTGAACTCTCAAACTGAGGCTTTGGACCTTCAAAATCTGACTTCAGGCTTTGAAAGTGATGCTGTCGGCCCTTGAAATGAGTCTTCGGACCTTCAAAGGAGGGTTTGGAATTGTAAAGGGGGGTTCGTACCCTAAAAGTGAGGCTGGGGGACCTAAAAATGAGGCTTTCAACCCTAGAATCAAAGCTTTGGACCCTGAAAATGAGGCTTTGGGCCCTAAAAGAGGGGTTTGGAGCACCAAAATGAGGGTTTGGACATTCAAGATGTGGCTTAGATCCTCAAAATGACTGGATGGATCCTAAAAATGACGCTGCTCTCTAAAAATGAGAGACCTGCTCCTGCGCTTGCAGCACCCCTGGCCCTGGCCCTGGCCCTGGCCCTGGCCCTGGCGCTGGTCCCCCCTCGCCCCGGCTGCCCCCAGCCCGTCTCTCCTCTCTTTCTCCTCAGGCTGCTCGGCCTCCGCCTCCTCCGGCCCCGCCCCAGGCCGTCTGTGACTGACAGGCCGCATCTGGCTCCACTTATTGGCTCAGCCGTGACCAATGGCACTGCTGTTGCCGGGCGGGCGGGGGCAGCCCGGGCCTCTCCCCACAGAGCCACCCTGCGCCCGCTGCCCAGCCCCACGGCCACAGACCCCGGGGTTTGGGCTGGGTGGTGGGGGGTTGATTTCGGGCAGCCGCGGCCCTGGGCAGGAGGAGCTGCCTGTTATTGTCCTGTGGCCTTGTGGGGGTTTTCATTCAGGCACCTTTGGAGGACTAAACCAAAAAGGCCGATGGCAGAAGCTTCTGTCCAGGCCCTCCCCTGAGGAGACAGGCCGTCCTGGAAAGGGCCCTGTCGCGCTCACCCAACCCAGCCCGCCGGCCGCAGCATCTCGCCCCCTGAGCGCAGCTCACGCCTCAGCCAGCCGGGACACTGGGCCTGCGGACAGAGGGCCTTCACGAAGGGCCGTTGCACCTGGAGCTGTGCTCTCAGCAGCACAAGGTGTGTGCAGAGCTCGGCCGTCCCTCGGTCCGCTCATGAGGTCTGGGCCTGCTCAGGGAGGGAGGGAAGGGAAGGGAAGGGGGCACGGGAGGGAAGAGGAAGGAAGGGGACCTGCCCTGGATTTGTTCTGGATCAGCAGGTCTTTCCCAAAATGCGAGTCATGCAGAGATGGAATTAGAAAGGCCAGGCTTGGGGAGCTGTGGCCAGCTCCATGGGCAAGTGGGAGGCAGATGCCCTACGGGGAGGCACAGGGGGCTGTGGCTGCTGCGGGGTCATTTTCCAGGTGAACAGTGGAGCCAGAACTGCACGGCAGGGCCAGGCAATAGCCCACGGGAGCGCCTCTCCCCTAGGATGATCACAGCTGTGTCCGGTGGCTCCGGTTCTGCGGCTCCCTGGCTGGGTCGCGGCTTTCAGCCTCGGGGAGGTCCGTCCTTGGGAGATGTCCGCTCAGGAAAACAGGAGCATTCCTGCTGTAGCCCTGCAGAGCTCTCCTTGGGCAACGCCAGGTCCCCGACACACAGCCCCAACCCGCAGCCCAGAGGAAAAGAGGGGCAATGCTGGTGCAGCCTCTCACTGGCCAGCGGGCTCTTCTCCACAAGACATGTGAATGATCATTTTTTTCCTCCACTGCTTTCACGAGGGCTTCTTTTGGGCACAGCAAGAAATCCCTGAGGGGCCGTATGTTTGCCCATCCGTTCCTGGAGGGGTGTTGCCCATGGCCTGGAAACAGCATTTGGAGAGCTGCCAGGTGGCCACTCAGCAGGTCACTCAGGCCCCTCTGCAGCTTTGGAAATCTCCACCCATGTGTGGGTCCCAGGTCATGACCTGGCCTGCCTCCAGTCACTGAAAAGAAGTGGATCACAACATCTAATGGAAACGTGCTTGATTACAGCTGTGCCTGTGGGCGATGGCTACCTGACCTCTCAGCCGGATCTTGTCCAGGAGCCTCGGGGCGATCCCACAGGTATGTCACTTGAGTGAATGAGCATTTAGGTTTTAATATTCTGTTCATATGAAATTTAACTTAATATTTTCTTGACCGATGCTCAAACAGCTCCGTGCATGGCTTGGTTTGAATCAGCATGATCCAGGCACCCAGTAACTGTCTGCACAATGCACCTGAGTGCAAGGGAGAGACAAGTGCCATGGAGCAATCCCGCCTTTGAACTGCGTTCCTTGCCGTTCAGATCTGAAGAAGTATATTGAAATATTTCACGGGAGCTGCTCTGTTTTGTTTGTTTACAGACGTGGCTGGAGGCGATGGATATCCAGCTTCCCAGCTGGGTTCCAGAGCTGTTGCGCAGGGAGATCGCATGGGTACGTCATGGCTTTTTACTTCCTTTGAGAGCTGCCAGCTCAAAGCCCAAATGTGAGCGAGGCATCTCTCGCGGGAGTGAGAATACAGACCTGCAGTGTGTGTGCCACGTCATTACGTGATCCCCTCATACGTTCTGCTGTTCAGCTATGAGGGTGTATATCACAATGGGTGACAAAAACTTCTCATGGGCGTTTGGTTGCAGATGTGGCTCCAGCTCCCTGGCTGGATCCTGCGCTGGAGCTCACCTCGCATCCCAGGGGTGAGTGGTCGGTCTTGACTGACTTCACAGACTAAGCACTCGTTAGGGAGAAATTTAACTTAATACTTTCTGTTAAGGTCCTCAAAGAGCAAAATATGAAGGCGAAAGAGGGAAATCTTCTCAGCGGTCATCGGAAATCCTAAAGGAAATCCTGAAGGAATTGGAGAAAGCATCACGTGGTGGGTATATTTCCCTCTTAACCAAGAGACTGGGGAAGCTGAGGTTTTGGAGACATGTATGGACAAGCCGTAGCCACCACAAGCAGAAAGGGATCGATCAGAGCCTCGCTGCGCTGACACTCGATGACACACCTTGCAGGCGCTGGCAAGCCGCAGAGATGGTCCAGAGCCTCTGCTGCCAGTTGTGGTTCAAGCTGAGTCCCAGGGAAAGCAGCTGCCCCAGCTGTACCATGGCTGGCCAGAGCTGTTCCGGGCAGATGTTGGTATCCAGCTGGCAGGGGCTGGTTGTGCTCACGCCTTGCTGCCGGTCGCCGGAGGGGAGAGTGCCCTTGGGCAGCGGAGAGGATGCGCAGGCAGCTGGGGGTCGCTGAGGCTGGCAGACTTTGCCGGGGCTGCAGGCATGCCCTGGCCAGCATTGGAGCAGCCCCGGCTTCACAGCCTGGTCCAGCCCTGTTGTTCTCCTTGATGTTCGAGGACGCTCAGTGACACCTCGAGGTCAGGGACAGGTGGAAGCTGGACACCCAGCTTGAGGCGGGACACCTAAGTTGAAGGCAGCTAAAATGAAGGGCTCTGAATTCAGCCTCGGGTGGTTTAGCTGTCTGTTTCTAGTTGTGTTTTAGAGAGCTTGGTTGTGGTCTTCCTCTTGCTTTGGGGGACTGTGGGCTCTTCACTGCCACTTGTGGAAGTGCCCAGAACATGGTTGCAAGAGCTTGGGGTTCAGTCCACTGTGTGTGTCTGTTACCCTTACCGTGTGATGGAGTTGGCATGATGCAAAGTGCTTCTCTGAGGGGCTCTTTCCGCAGCTGAATTGGCTGCAGTGTCTTCCTGCCCTCTCTGAAGGAAGTCCTTTACCATCGTCTTGCAGTTTGCCAAAAATGCACTAAGTGGAATGCAAACAAGCAGATGACATGCCATCTCCTAGTTTCTCAGCAGGTCAGGTTGTGCTCTCTACTGGTAATCTGGAAGTGTCTAGCTCTTAAATTGTTCTTTCTCCGTGAATGATCCATTGTGGGGACTAGTGACGAGGTGCACGCCCAAATGCCCAGGCTTGCTTTCTAAGTGTTAGTAATGCATTTTGGCTCCGAAAGATCCCACGTTCCTGATGAGGAACGGTTCCTTCTAATTAAACTGACCCTCTTTCTTTCTAAAGAGAGGGACCGTGAGACTGTGGAGAAGGAGGCGCTTCAGGAAGGAGGCAGTCACGCAGTGCCAGTCTCCGCTGAAAAACCAGGGCCAATTCAATCAACAGGCGTGCCAGGTAATGGCTGTCCCTCGGGCATCCAGTGTCATAAACCGAAATCTCTGGGTGTCTGCAGGCTCTTCCCCTGGTGCCCGCTACTGCACGTGGTGTCAGCAGCCAAACTCTTAGTACAGAGCAAGCGTTCTGACCGGAGCCAGGAACGGCTCTCTGAGGACGACTGTCATCTCTGGGCTGTGCAGGTTATTGCCAGCAGTGTGTCAGAGAGACACTGGTAACCCTCTGTGGATGCAGTGCGATGCTCACCTCCCACCACACCCCGTTCACGGGAATTTCAGAACTCTGCCATTTTGGGAACGAGGCCATCCGAACCACGTTCAGTAGACGATGGGAAATATGACTCTTGATCGCATGTACCTCCCTCATACCTGCATCCCAGAGCTTGCCGTGAGTCCCTCGAGGTCCCAGGCAAAACAGAGGGGGATCCCTCCTGTGAACTGCGGTCCAAAGGGATTCGCTGACGGATCAGGCATGGGCTTAGCGGGAACCTGCACTGTCCTTCTGCATCCTCTGTGCCTGAGCCATGCTGAGGCTTTACCTTTCTCTGATTCTTGGCAGTGCTGTCCAACGCCGGGGAAGCCCACCATGCCGGGATATATGAATCTTTTCGAAAGAACCCAGGTACTGAGCAGTCTTTCAGGGGGCCGTAAGTGGGAGACAAGTCCTGAAAAGTGGAGGCCTGCAAGCGGTGCCCATGCTGGAGACAAGGCAAAGGGGGAGTGCGAGGTTCAGGTGGCTCCTGAGAGGACCTGACTCCGTCCCCTCGGAGTGTGGGTGCTGGGCTGGGGAGGGAGAGCTGGGGGTGGCAGTCCCTGTCGCACGCATGGTTTTTGTCCGTGTTGCTCAAAGGCACGACTGGTCAAACAGCTGCGCTCCCCCACGTGCTCTCCATCTGGCCTCACGAGTTCTGTTCAGTGGGACAACTTGTCCCAAAGGGTCAGGGAGAGCCTCCACGCAGCAGCACTAGCAAGCCTTGGAACGGGAAGGTGGGTGAGCGCAAACCCAATTGTGCGCAAATGTGAAGGGTGGCCAAAAAGGGAGAGCCGAGCCATGACGCTGGGAAAACTGGACTAGGGCCATCCCAGAGTGTAAGCTAAGCTGAGACGCAGCAGAGAGGCTCCAGAGTGCATTGATTCACAGTGGCTTTAGGAGTTGCCTTTGTTTCTGCTGAAACCACGGAAATGTTGCAGCCCCAGGATGTTCAGTGCTTCAGAGATGCTAACAAAGCCAGAAAGAACATTTCCTGGCAATGTCAGACCTCCTGGGAGATTACAAGAGTGCGCAGGACACACTAATGTGCAGAATTGTTCCTCCAGGTGTGGATGGCAAGAGAAACGCAAAAGCTATGGATCCGAACGATTTCCGGAAGTACTGCATCGAAGGCGCCGTGGCGGTCTTGGGCTCCATGCTGTTTGGGATGGCATTGTGTTGTGCGATCTGTGTGTGGAGGAAGAGAAAAGAGTGAGTTGTTGGGAGGGTTTTTTTGCCAAACTTCTGTATGAGATGGCTGCTATTAGCCATGAAGCATTTCGAGGCAGGGTATTCTGGAGTGCCGAGATAGGTACAGACCAGACTCTACTGAGATCTCTGCTGTAAGATGTTTTAACTGGCCTCTCAATTCATGGGCATTCTTTTCTGAAAGGCCTTCTCACTGTTGCAAGTGCTAGTTAAAAGTGACCCTGCCTGGACAAGAGCAGACCCAGTGACAGGTGTAGGCACAGCAAGGTCAGAAAGTAAAGACAACATGGGATAACACGGCCATAGAAAGTGAGAACTGCAAGAGTGACATCTCCCTACCAGTGAACCTCCCAGCAGAAATCACCCTGTTAGGTGATGCCGTAAATCCCAGATGTTCACCTCAGCAACTCCGACCGTGGCGAAGAACCTTCGCAGCTACCGGCCTTGCTTTGGAGAAAGAGAGGCAGTCTGTCCCATCTGCACCCCAGCACTGCCAGCGTGCGTGTTCTCAGCATGGACGGGGTTGAGTCTGTGCAGGGCTATGTATCTCTTTGGCTACGTATTCTGAAGAGAGGATGGGGAGCACCTCACCGAACAGAGAGCTGAGGCCCCAGCAGTGGGCAGGGGAGCCGAGTGCTGGTCTCTGCCAGGCATGTGGAGAAAGGAGAGCAGGAGGCTCTCCTGGCCCCGCAGTGCCGTGCCCAGCTTTGGTCCCCTTGGTCTGTCGGGGTCAGGCCTCCTTCCCAGCACGTGCAGAGCAGGCAGGTCAGGACGGTCAGGGCCGAGAGGAGATGAGTCACGGGCAGGCGAGCAGAGCCCCAGCCGAGGGGTGCGAGACGCCTCATTTTCTGCATGGAGCTCTCCGTGCCCACAGCTCCCATGTGCAGCCAGGTGCCCGCACCCCACGGTGCGCCCAGCGCTGCCCTGCACCCTCGCACCCACCTGGCACCGCAGCCACGGCGGTGCCTCAGCAGCCTCTTCTGTTTGCAGGCGACTCTCCGCAGCTTCGCGATCCTGGCCCGAAACCAACAGCTGCCCCTCACGCCCGGACAGCCGTCCTGCGTGCTCCAGCGCCCCTGAGAGCTGGACCCGACACCAGCAGCCACCGCGTGTGCCTGGAAAAGCGGACCGCCTTCCACAGAGAACTGGGGAACCCACCCCTGCCAGCTCGGACACCCGCCCGGACCGCCCGCTCCGCACACCGCCAGCCCGCCCGCCCCCACCCCGGGTCTCACGGCTGTCCAACTCAGGCAGCCCTTGAGGGACTGGCCCAGCGACCTCCAGCCCCCTGAGGAACTGAAACCATCCCCCCACCCCCCAAGCCCATGGCCCTGATCCTCCTGCAAGGGCTTGAGGTGGCCCCACCAGGGTCCAGGTCGGGGGTGCGATGAGAGAGTCCCGACGGACAGCTTCACGGATCGACCATTTGCTTCTGAATAACAGTATAGCAATAAATAGAGAGCAGTAGCACAATTGTCCGGGTCGTTATGGCAGCAAACCCAGGAATTCACCAAGTCTGGGCTGAACTTCATACCGGGGCACGCAGGGACGTGGATGCCTGTGGTGTCAGCAGGCAGGGAGCTGGGCATGGCACGCGCCGAGCATAAAAAAGAGGGTCTGGACCATAAAAAGGAAGTTGTGAACTCTAGAAGCAAAGCTTTGGGCCCTGGAAATGAGGCTTTGGGCCCTACGCGAGGGGTTTGGAGCATAAAAAAGAGGGTTTGGAGACTCAGGATGTGGCTTGGACCCTAAAAACCACTGGATGGATCCTAAAAATGCCGCTTTGGAGCCTGAAAATGAGGTTTTGGAAACTAAAAAAGCGGCCTTGGACTCTAGAAAGGAGACTTTGCAATCTGAAATGGAGCCTTTGGACCCTGAAATGAGGATTTGATTTGTAGAAGTGAGGCTTTGGGCCATAAAAATGTGGGTTTGGAGCCTCAAATGAGGTTTCCTGCCATGAAAGTGACGGTTTAGACCCTAGAAAGAAAAGTGAGTGGCCTGAAACAAAGGCTGTCCTTAGTAAAAGACAGGTTTGGACCCTATAAGTAAGGCTTTGAACTCTCAAACTGAGGCTTTGGACCTTCAAAATCTGACTTCAGGCTTTGAAAGTGATGCTGTCAGCCCTTGAAATGAGTCTTCGGACCTTCAAAGGCGGGTTTGGAATTGTAAAGGGGGGTTCGTACCCTAAAAGTGAGGCTGGGGGACCTAAAAATGAGGCTTTCAACCCTAGAATCAAAGCTTTGGACCCTGAAAATGAGGCTTTGGGCCCTAAAAGAGGGGTTTGGAGCACCAAAATGAGGGTTTGGACATTCAAGATGTGGCTTAGATCCTCAAAATGACTGGATGGATCCTAAAAATGACGCTGCTCTCTAAAAATGAGAGACCTGCTCCTGCGCTTGCAGCACCCCTGGCCCTGGCCCTGGCCCTGGCCCTGGCGCTGGTCCCCCCTCGCCCCGGCTGCCCCCAGCCCGTCTCTCCTCTCTTTCTCCTCAGGCTGCTCGGCCTCCGCCTCCTCCGGCCCCACCCCAGGCCGTCTGTGACTGACAGGCCGCATCTGGCTCCACTTATTGGCTCAGCCGTGACCAATGGCACTGCTGTTGCCGGGCGGGCGGGGGCAGCCCGGGCCTCTCCCCACAGAGCCACCCTGCGCCCGCTGCCCAGCCCCACGGCCACAGACCCCGGGGTTTGGGCTGGGTGGTGGGGGGTTGATTTCGGGCAGCCGCGGCCCTGGGCAGGAGGAGCTGCCTGTTATTGTCCTGTGGCCTTGTGGGGGTTTTCATTCAGGCACCTTCGGAGGACTAAACCAAAAAGGCCGATGGCAGAAGCTTCTGTCCAGGCCCTCCCCTGAGGAGACAGGCCGTCCTGGAAAGGGCCCTGTCGCGCTCACCCAACCCAGCCCGCCGGCCGCAGCATCTCGCCCCCTGAGCGCAGCTCACGCCTCAGCCAGCCGGGACACTGGGCCTGCGGAGAGAGGGCCTTCACGAAGGGCCGTTGCACCTGGAGCTGTGCTCTCAGCAGCACAAGGTGTGTGCAGAGCTCGGCCGTCCCTCGGTCCGCTCATGAGGTCTGGGCCTGCTCAGGGAGGGAGGGAAGGGAAGGGGGCACGGGAGGGAAGAGGAAGGAAGGGGACCTGCCCTGGATTTGTTCTGGATCAGCAGGTCTTTCCCAAAATGCTGGTCATGCAGAGATGGAATTAGAAAGGCCAGGCTTGGGGAGCTGTGGCCAGCTCCATGGGCAAGTGGGAGGCAGATGCCCTACGGGGAGGCACAGGGGGCTGTGGCCGCTGCGGGGTCATTTTCCAGGTGAACAGTGGGGCCAGAGCTGCACAGCAGGGCCAGGCAATAGCCCACGGGAGCGCCTCTCCCCTAGGATGATCACAGCTGTGTCCGGTGGCTCCGGCTCTGCGGCTCCCTGGCTGGGTCGCGGCTTTCAGCCTCGGGGAGGTCCGTCCTTGGGAGATGTCTGCTCAGGAAAACAGGAGCATTCCTGCTGTAGCCCTGCAGAGCTCTCCTTGGGCAACGCCAGGTCCCCAACACACAGCCCCAGCCCGCAGCCCAGAGGAAAAGACGGGGCAATGCTGGTGCAGCCTCTCACTGGCCAGCGGGCTCTTCTCCACAAGACATGTGAATGATCGGTTTTTTCCTCCACTGCTTTCGCGAGGGCTTCTTTTGGGCACAGCAAGAAATCCCTGAGGGGCCGTATGTTTGCCCATCCGTTCCTGGAGGGGTGTTGCCCATGGCCTGGAAACAGCATTTGGAGAGCTGCCAGGTGGCCAGTCAACAGGTCACTCAGGCCCCTCTGCAGCTTTGGAAATCTCCACCCATGTGTGGGTCCCAGGTCATGACCTGGCCTGCCTCCAGTCACTGAAAAGAAGTGGATCACAACATCTAATGGAAACGTGCTTGATTACAGCTGTGCCTGTGGGCGATGGCTACCTGACCTCTCAGCCGGATCTTGTCCAGGAGCCTCGGGGCGATCCCACAGGTATGTCACTTGAGTGAATGAGCATTTAGGTTTTAATATTCTGTTCATATGAAATTTAACTTAAAATTTTCTTGACCGATGCTCAAACAGCTCCGTGCATGGCTTGGTTTGAATCAGCATGGTCCAGGCACCCAGTAACTGTCTGCACAATGCACCTGAGTGCAAGGGAGAGACAAGTGCCATGGAGCAATCCCGCCTTTGAACTGCGTTCCTTGCCGTTCAGATCTGAAGAAGTATATTGAAATATTTCACGGGAGCTGCTCTGTTCTGTTTGTTTACAGACGTGGCTGGAGGCGATGGATATCCAGCTTCCCAGCTGGGTTCCAGAGCTGTTGCGCAGGGAGATCGCATGGGTACGTCATGGCTTTTTACTTCCTTTGAGAGCTGCCAGCTCAAAGCCCAAATGTGAGCGAGGCATCGCTCGCGGGAGTGAGAATACAGACCTGCAGTGTGTGTGCCACGTCATTACGTGATCCCCTCATACGTTCTGCTGTTCAGCTATGAGGGTGTATATCACAATGGGTGACAAAAACTTCTCATGGGCGTTTGGTTACAGATGTGGCTCCAGCTCCCTGGCTGGATCCTGCGCTGGAGCTCACCTCGCATCCCAGGGGTGAGTGGTCGGTTTTGACTGACTTCACAGACTAAGCACTCGTTAGGGAGAAATTTAACTTAATACTTTCTGTTAAGGTCCTCAAAGAGCAAAATATGAAGGCGAAAGAGGGAAATCTTCTCAGCGGTCATCGGAAATCCTAAAGGAAATCCTGAAGGAATTGGAGAAAGCATCACATGGTGGGTATATTTCCCTCTTAACCAGGAGACTGGGGAAGCTGAGGTTTTGGAGACGTGTATGGACAAGCCATAGCCACCACAAGCAGAAAGGGATCGATCAGAGCCTCGCTGCGCTGACACTCCATTACACACCTTGCAGTCGCTGGCAAGCCGCAGAGATGGTCCAGAGCCTCTGCTGCCAGTTGTGGTTCAAGCTGAGTCCCAGGGAAAGCAGCTGCCCCAGCTGTACCATGGCTGGCCAGAGCTGTTCCGGGCAGATGTTGGTATCCAGCTGGCAGGGGCTGGTTGTGCTCACGCCTTGCTGCCGGTCGCCGGAGGGGAGTGTGCCCTTGGGCAGCGGAGAGGATGCGCAGGCAGCTGGGGGTCGCTGAGGCTGGCAGACTTTGCCGGGGCTGCAGGCATGCCCTGGCCAGCATTGGAGCAGCCCCGACTTCACAGCCTGGTCCAGCCCTGTTGTTCTCCTTGATGTTCGAGGACGCTCAGTGACACCTCGAGGTCAGGGACAGGTGGAAGCTGGACACCCAGCTTGAGGCGGGACACCTAAGTTGAAGGCAGCTAAAATGAAGGGCTCTGAATTCAGCCTCGGGTGGTTTAGCTGTCTGTTTCTAGTTGTGTTTTAGAGAGCTTGGTTGTGGTCTTCCTCTTGCTTTGGGGGACTGTGGGCTCTTCACTGCCACTTGTGGAAGTGCCCAGAACATGGTTGCAAGAGCTTGGGGTTCAGCTTGGGGCTCTTTCCGCAGCTGAATTGGCTGCAGTGTCTTCTTGCCCTCTCTGAAGGAAGTCCTTTACCATCGTCTTGCAGTTTGCCAAAAATGCACTAAGTGGAATGCAAACAAGCAGATGACATGCCATCTCCTAGTTTCTCAGCAGGTCAGGTTGTGCTGTCTACTGGTAAACTGGAAGAGTCTAGCTCTTAAATTGTTCTTTCTCCGTGAATGACCCATTGTTGGGACTAGTGACGAGGTGCACGCCCAAATGCCCAGGCTTGCTTTCTAAGTGTTAGTAATGCATTTTGGCTCCGAAAGATCCCACGTTCCTGATGAGGAACGGTTCCTTCTAATTAAACTGACCCTCTTTCTTTCTAAAGAGAGGGACCGTGAGACTGTGGAGAAGGAGGCGCTTCAGGAAGGAGGCAGTCACGCAGTGCCAGTCTCCGCTGAAAAACCAGGGCCAATTCAATCAACAGGCGTGCCAGGTAATGGCTGTCCCTCGGGCATCCAGTGTCATAAACCGAAATCTCTGGGTGTCTGCAGGCTCTTCCCCTGGTGCCCGCTACTGCACGTGGTGTCAGCAGCCAAAATCTTAGTACAGAGCAAGAGTTCTGACCGGAGCCAGGAACGGCTCTCTGAGGACGACTGTCATCTCTGGGCTGTGCAGGTTATTGCCAGCAGTGTGTCAGAGAGACACTGGTAACCCTCTGTGGATGCAGTGCGATGCTCACCTCCCACCACACCCCGTTCACGGGAATTTCAGAACTCTGCCATTTTGGGAACGAGGCCATCCGAACCACGTTCAGTAGACGATGGGAAATATGACTCTTGATCGCATGTACCTCCCTCATACCTGCATCCCAGAGCTTGCCGTGAGTCCCTCGAGGTCCCAGGCAAAACAGAGGGGGATCCCTCCTGTGAACTGCGGTCCAAAGGGATTCGCTGACGGATCAGGCATGGGCTTAGCGGGAACCTGCACTGTCCTGCATCCTCTGTGCCTGAGCCATGCTGAGGCTTTACCTTTCTCTGATTCTTGGCAGTGCTGTCCAACGCCGGGGAAGCCCACCATGCCGGGATATATGAATCTTTTCGAAAGAACCCAGGTACTGAGCAGTCTTTCAGGGGGCCGTAAGTGGGAGACAAGTCCTGAAAAGTGGAGGCCTGCAAGCGGTGCCCATGCTGGAGACAAGGCAAAGGGGGAGTGCGAGGTTCAGGCGGCTCCTGAGAGGACCTGACTCCGTCCCCTCGGAGTGTGGGTGCTGGGCTGGGGAGGGAGAGCTGGGGGTGGCAGTCCCTGTCGCACGCATGGTTTTTGTCCGTGTTGCTCAAAGGGACGACTGGTCAAACAGCTGCGCTCCCCCACATGCTCTCCATCTGGCCTCACGAGTTCTGTTCAGTGGGACAACTTGTCCCAAAGGGTCAGGGAGAGCCTCCACGCAGCAGCACTAGCAAGCCTTGGAACGGGAAGGTGGGTGAGCGCAAACCCAATTGTGCGCAAATGTGAAGGGTGGCCAAAAAGGGAGCGCCAAGCCATGACGCTGGGAAAACTGGACTAGGACCATCCCAGAGTGTAAGCTAAGCTGAGACGCAGCAGAGAGGCTCCAGAGTGCATTGATTCACAGTGGCTTTAGGAGTTTCCTTTGTTTCTGCTGAAACCACGGAAATGTTGCAGCCCCAGGATGTTCAGTGCTTCAGAGATGCTAACAAAGCCAGAAAGAACATTTCCTGGCAATGTCAGACCTCCTGGGAGATTACAAGAGTGCGCAGGACACACTAATGTGCAGAATTGTTCCTCCAGGTGTGGATGGCAAGAGAAACGCAAAAGCTATGGATCCGAACGATTTCCGGAAGTACTGCATCGAAGGCGCCGTGGCGGTCTTGGGCTCCATGCTGTTTGGGATGGCATTGTGTTGTGCGATCTGTGTGTGGAGGAAGAGAAAAGAGTGAGTTGTTGGGAGGGTTTTTTTGCCAAACTTCTGTATGAGATGGCTGCTATTAGCCATGAAGCATTTCGAGGCAGGGTATTCTGGAGTGCCGAGATAGGTACAGACTGAGATCTCTGCTGTAAGATGTTTTAACTGGCCTCTCAATTCATGGGCATTCTTTTCTGAAAGGCCTTCTCACTGTTGCAAGTGCTAGTTAAAAGTGACCCTGCCTGGACAAGAGCAGACCCAGTGACAGGTGTAGGCACAGCAAGGTCAGAAAGTAAAGACAACATGGGATAACACGGCCATAGAAAGTGAGAACTGCAAGAGTGACATCTCCCTACCAGTGAACCTCCCTGCAGAAATCACCCTGTTAGGTGATGCCGTAAATCCCAGATGTTCACCTCAGCAACTGCGACCGTGGTGAAGAACCTTCGCAGCTACCGGCCTTGCTTTGGAGAAAGAGAGGCAGTCTGTCCCATCTGCACCCCAGCACTGCCAGCGTGCGTGTTCTCAGCACGGACGGGGTTGAGTCTGTGCAGGGCTATGTATCTCTTTGGCTACGTATTCTGAAGAGAGGATGGGGAGCACCTCACCGAACAGAGAGCTGAGGCCCCAGCAGTGGGCAGGGGAGCCGAGTGCTGGTCTCTGCCAGACACGTGGAGAAAGGAGAGCAGGAGGCTCTCCTGGCCCCGCAGTGCCGTGCCCAGCTTTGGTCCCCTTGGTCTGTCGGGGTCAGGCCTCCTTCCCAGCACGTGCAGAGCAGGCAGGTCAGGACGGTCAGGGCCGAGAGGAGATGAGTCACGGGCAGGCGAGCAGAGCCCCAGCCGAGGGGTGCGAGACGCCTCATTTTCTGCATGGAGCTCTCCGTGCCCACAGCTCCCATGTGCAGCCAGGTGCCCGCACCCCACGGTGCGCCCAGCGCTGCCCTGCACCCTCGCACCCACCTGGCACCGCAGCCACGGCGGTGCCTCAGCAGCCTCTTCTGTTTGCAGGCGACTCTCCGCAGCTTCGCGATCCTGGCCCGAAACCAACAGCTGCCCCTCACGCCCGGACAGCCGTCCTGCGTGCTCCAGCGCCCCTGAGAGCTGGACCTGACACCAGCAGCCACCGCGTGTGCCTGGAAAAGCGGACCGCCTTCCACAGAGAACTGGGGAACCCACCCCTGCCAGCTCGGACACCCGCCCGGACCGCCCGCTCCGCACACCGCCAGCCCGCCCGCCCCCACCCCGGGTCTCATGGCTGTCCAACTCAGGCAGCCCTTGAGGGACTGGCCCAGCGACCTCCAGCCCCCTGAGGAACTGAAACCATCCCCCCACCCCCCAAGCCCATGGCCCTGATCCTCCTGCAAGGGCTTGAGGTGGCCCCACCAGGGTCCAGGTCGGGGGTGCGATGAGAGAGTCCCGACGGACAGCTTCACGGATCGACCATTTGCTTCTGAATAACAGTATAGCAATAAATAGAGAGCAGTAGCACAATTGTCCGGGTCGTTATGGCAGCAAACCCAGGAATTCACCAAGTCTGGGCTGAACTTCATACCGGGGCACGCAGGGACGTGGATGCCTGCGGTGTCAGCAGGCAGGGAGCTGGGCATGGTACGCGCCGAGCATAAAAAAGAGGGTCTGGACCATAAAAAGGAAGTTGTGAACTCTAGAAGCAAAGCTTTGGGCCCTGGAAATGAGGCTTTGGGCCCTACGCGAGGGGTTTGGAGCATAAAAAAGAGGGTTTGGAGACTCAGGATGTGGCTTGGACCCTAAAAACCACTGGATGGATCCTAAAAATGCCGCTTTGGAGCCTGAAAATGAGGTTTTGGAAACTAAAAAAGCGGCCTTGGACTCTAGAAAGGAGACTTTGCAATCTGAAATGGAGCCTTTGGACCCTGAAATGAGGATTTGATTCGTAGAAGTGAGGCTTTGGGCCATAAAAATGTGGGTTTGGAGCCTCAAATGAGGTTTCCTGCCATGAAAGTGACGGTTTAGACCCTAGAAAGAAAAGTGAGTGGCCTGAAACAAAGGCTGTCCTTAGTAAAAGACAGGTTTGGACCCTATAAGTAAGGCTTTGAACTCTCAAACTGAGGCTTTGGACCTTCAAAATCTGACTTCAGGCTTTGAAAGTGATGCTGTCGGCCCTTGAAATGAGTCTTCGGACCTTCAAAGGCGGGTTTGGAATTGTAAAGGGGGGTTCGTACCCTAAAAGTGAGGCTGGGGGACCTAAAAATGAGGCTTTCAACCCTAGAATCAAAGCTTTGGACCCTGAAAATGAGGCTTTGGGCCCTAAAAGAGGGGTTTGGAGCATCAAAATGAGGGTTTGGACATTCAAGATGTGGCTTAGACCCTCAAAACGACTGGATGGATCCTAAAAATGACTGCTCTCTAAAAATGAGAGACCTGCTCCTGCGCTTGCAGCACCCCTGGCCCTGGCCCTGGCCCTGGCCCTGGCGCTGGTCCCCCCCTCGCCCCGGCTGCCCCCAGCCCGTCTCTCCTCTCTTTCTCCTCAGGCTGCTCGGCCTCCGCCTCCTCCGGCCCCGCCCCAGGCCGTCTGTGACTGACAGGCCGCATCTGGCTCCACTTATTGGCTCAGCCGTGACCAATGGCACTGCTGTTGCCGGGCGGGCGGGGGCAGCCCGGGCCTCTCCCCACAGAGCCACCCTGCGCCCGCTGCCCAGCCCCACGGCCACAGGCCCCGGGGTTTGGGCTGGGTGGTGGGGGGTTGATTTCGGGCAGCCGCGGCCCTGGGCAGGAGGAGCTGCCTGTTATTGTCCTGTGGCCTTGTGGGGGTTTTCATTCAGGCACCTTTGGAGGACTAAACCAAAAAGGCCGATGGCAGAAGCTTCTGTCCAGGCCCTCCCCTGAGGAGACAGGCCGTCCTGGAAAGGGCCCTGTCGCGCTCACCCAACCCAGCCCGCCGGCCGCAGCATCTCGCCCCCTGAGCGCAGCTCACGCCTCAGCCAGCCGGGACACTGGGCCTGCGGAGAGAGGGCCTTCACGAAGGGCCGTTGCACCTGGAGCTGTGCTCTCAGCAGCACAAGGTGTGTGCAGAGCTCGGCCGTCCCTCGGTCCGCTCATGAGGTCTGGGCCTGCTCAGGGAGGGAGGGAAGGGAAGGGGGCACGGGAGGGAAGAGGGAGGAAGGGGACCTGCCCTGGATTTGTTCTGGATCAGCAGGTCTTTCCCAAAATGCTGGTCATGCAGAGATGGAATTAGAAAGGCCAGGCTTGGGGAGCTGTGGCCAGCTCCATGGGCAAGTGGGAGGCAGATGCCCTACGGGGAGGCACAGGGGGCTGTGGCCGCTGCGGGGTCATTTTCCAGGTGAACAGTGGGGCCAGAGCTGCACGACAGGGCCAGGCAATAGCCCACGGGAGCACCTCTCCCCTAGGATGATCACAGCTGTGTCCGGTGGCTCCGGCTCTGCGGCTCCCTGGCTGGGTCGCGGCTTTCAGCCTCGGGGAGGTCCGTCCTTGGGAGATGTCTGCTCAGGAAAACAGGAGCATTCCTGCTGTAGCCCTGCAGAGCTCTCCTTGGGCAACGCCAGGTCCCCGACACACAGCCCCAGCCCGCAGCCCAGAGGAAAAGAGGGGCAATGCTGGTGCAGCCTCTCACTGGCCAGCGGGCTCTTCTCCACAAGACATGTGAATGATCGTTTTCTCCTCCACTGCTTTCGCGAGGGCTTCTTTTGGGCACAGCAAGAAATCCCTGAGGGGCCGTATGTTTGCCCATCCGTTCCTGGAGGGGTGTTGCCCATGGCCTGGAAACAGCATTTGGAGAGCTGCCAGGTGGCCACTCAGCAGGTCACTCAGGCCCCTCTGCAGCTTTGGAAATCTCCACCCATGTGTGGGTCCCAGGTCATGACCTGGCCTGCCTCCAGTCACTGAAAAGAAGTGGATCACAACATCTAATGGAAACGTGCTTGATTACAGCTGTGCCTGTGGGCGATGGCTACCTGACCTCTCAGCCGGATCTTGTCCAGGAGCCTCGGGGCGATCCCACAGGTATGTCACTTGAGTGAATGAGCATTTAGGTTTTAATATTCTGTTCATATGAAATTTAACTTAAAATTTTCTTGACCGATGCTCAAACAGCTCCGTGCATGGCTTGGTTTGAATCAGCATGATCCAGGCACCCAGTAACTGTCTGCACAATGCACCTGAGTGCAAGGGAGAGACAAGTGCCATGGAGCAATCCCGCCTTTGAACTGCGTTCCTTGCCGTTCAGATCTGAAGAAGTATATTGAAATATTTCACGGGAGCTGCTCTGTTCTGTTTGTTTACAGACGTGGCTGGAGGCGATGGATATCCAGCTTCCCAGCTGGGTTCCAGAGCTGTTGCGCAGGGAGATCGCATGGGTACGTCATGGCTTTTTACTTCCTTTGAGAGCTGCCAGCTCAAAGCCCAAATGTGAGCGAGGCATCTCTCGCGGGAGTGAGAATACGGACCTGCAGTGTGTGTGCCACGTCATTTCGTGATCCCCTCATACGTTCTGCTGTTCAGCTATGAGGGTGTATATCACAATGGGTGACAAAAACTTCTCATGGGCGTTTGGTTGCAGATGTGGCTCCAGCTCCCTGGCTGGATCCTGCGCTGGAGCTCACCTCGCATCCCAGGGGTGAGTGGTCGGTCTTGACTGACTTCACAGACTAAGCACTCGTTAGGGAGAAATTTAACTTAATACTTTCTGTTAAGGTCCTCAAAGAGCAAAATATGAAGGCGAAAGAGGGAAATCTTCTCAGCGGTCATCGGAAATCCTAAAGGAAATCCTGAAAGAATTGGAGAAAGCATCACGTGGTGGGTATATTTCCCTCTTAACCAGGAGACTGGGGAACCTGAGGTTTTGGAGACGTGTATGGACAAGCCGTAGCCACCACAAGCAGAAAGGGATCGATCAGAGCCTCGCTGCGCTGACACTCCATGACACACCTTGCAGGCGCTGGCAAGCCGCAGAGATGGTCCAGAGCCTCTGCTGCCAGTTGTGGTTCAAGCTGAGTCCCAGGGAAAGCAGCTGCCCCAGCTGTACCATGGCTGGCCAGAGCTGTTCCGGGCAGATGTTGGTATCCAGCTGGCAGGGGCTGGTTGTGCTCACGCCTTGCTGCCGGTCGCCGGAGGGGAGAGTGCCCTTGGGCAGCGGAGAGGATGCGCAGGCAGCTGGGGGTCGCTGAGGCTGGCAGACTTTGCCGGGGCTGCAGGCATGCCCTGGCCAGCATTGGAGCAGCCCCGGCTTCACAGCCTGGTCCAGCCCTGTTGTTCTCCTTGATGTTCGAGGACGCTCAGTGACACCTCGAGGTCAGGGACAGGTGGAAGCTGGACACCCAGCTTGAGGCGGGACACCTAAGTTGAAGGCAGCTAAAATGAAGGGCTCTGAATTCAGCCTCTGGTGGTTTAGCTGTCTGTTTCTAGTTGTGTTTTAGAGAGCTTGGTTGTGGTCTTCCTCTTGCTTTGGGGGACTGTGGGCTCTTCACTGCCACTTGTGGAAGTGCCCAGAACATGGTTGCAAGAGCTTGGGGTTCAGCTTGGGGCTCTTTCCGCAGCTGAATTGGCTGCAGTGTCTTCTTGCCCTCTCTGAAGGAAGTCCTTTACCATCGTCTTGCAGTTTGCCAAAAATGCACTAAGTGGAATGCAAACAAGCAGATGACATGCCATCTCCTAGTTTCTCAGCAGGTCAGGTTGTGCTCTCTACTGGTAATCTGGAAGTGTCTAGCTCTTAAATTGTTCTTTCTCCGTGAATGATCCATTGTGGGGACTAGGGACGAGGGGCACGCCCAAATGCCCAGGCTTGCTTTCTAAGTGTTAGTAATGCATTTTGGCTCCGAAAGATCCCACGTTCCTGATGAGGAACGGTTCCTTCTAATTAAACTGACCCTCTTTCTTTCTAAGGAAAGGGACCGTGAGACTGTGGAGAAGGAGGCGCTTCAGGAAGGAGGCAGTCACGCAGTGCCAGTCTCCGCTGAAAAACCAGGGCCAATTCAATCAACAGGCGTGCCAGGTAATGGCTGTCCCTCGGGCATCCAGTGTCATAAACCAAAATCTCTGGGTGTCTGCAGGCTCTTCCCCTGGTGCCCGCTACTGCACGTGGTGTCAGCAGCCAAACTCTTAGTACAGAGCAAGCGTTCTGACCAGAGCCAGGAACGGCTCTCTGAGGACGACTGTCATCTCTGGGCTGTGCAGGTTATTGCCAGCAGTGTGTCAGAGAGACACTGGTAACCCTCTGTGGATGCAGTGCGATGCTCACCTCCCACCACACCCCGTTCACGGGAATTTCAGAACTCTGCCATTTTGGGAACGAGGCCATCCGAACCACGTTCAGTAGACGATGGGAAATATGACTCTTGATCGCATGTACCTCCCTCATACCTGCATCCCAGAGCTTGCCGTGAGTCCCTCGAGGTCCCAGGCAAAACAGAGGGGGATCCCTCCTGTGAACTGCGGTCCAAAGGGATTCGCTGACAGATCAGGCATGGGCTTAGCGGGAACCTGCACTGTCCTTCTGCATCCTCTGTGCCTGAGCCATGCTGAGGCTTTACCTTTCTCTGATTCTTGGTAGTGCTGTCCAACGCCGGGGAAGCCCACCATGCCGGGATATATGAATCTTTTTGAAAGAACCCAGGTACTGAGCAGTCTTTCAGGGGGCCGCAAGTGGGAGACAAGTCCTGAAAAGTGGAGGCCTGCAAGCGGTGCCCATGCTGGAGACAAGGCAAAGGGGGAGTGCGAGGTTCAGGTGGCTCCTGAGAGGACCTGACTCCGTCCCCTCGGAGTGTGGGTGCTGGGCTGGGGAGGGAGAGCTGGGGGTGGCAGTCCCTGTCGCACGCATGGTTTTTGTCCGTGTTGCTCAAAGGCACGACTGGTCAAACAGCTGCGCTCCCCCACATGCTCTCCATCGGGCCTCACGAGTTCTGTTCAGTGGGACAACTTGTCCCAAAGGGTCAGGGAGAGCCTCCACGCAGCAGCACTAGCAAGCCTTGGAACGGGAAGGTGGGTGAGCGCAAACCCAATTGTGCGCAAATGTGAAGGGTGCCCAAAAAGGGAGAGCCGAGCCATGACGCTGGGAAAACTGGACTAGGGCCATCCCAGAGTGTAAGCTAAGCTGAGAGGCAGCAGAGAGGCTCCAGAGTGCATTGATTCACAGTGGCTTTAGGAGTTGCCTTTGTTTCTGCTGAAACCACGGAAATGTTGCAGCCCCAGGATGTTCAGTGCTTCAGAGATGCTAACAAAGCCAGAAAGAACATTTCCTGGCAATGTCAGACCTCCTGGGAGATTACAAGAGTGCGCAGGACACACTAATGTGCAGAATTGTTCCTCCAGGTGTGGATGGCAAGAGAAACTCAAAAGCTATGGATCCGAACGATTTCCAGAAGTACTGCATCGAAGGCGCCGTGGCGGTCTTGGGCTCCATGCTGTTTGGGATGGCATTGTGTTGTGCGATCTGTGTGTGGAGGAAGAGAAAAGAGTGAGTTGTTGGGAGGGTTTTTTTGCCAAACTTCTGTATGAGATGGCTGCTATTAGCCATGAAGCATTTCGAGGCAGGGTATTCTGGAGTGCCGAGATAGGTACAGACCAGACTCTACTGAGATCTCTGCTGTAAGATGTTTTAACTGGCCTCTCAATTCATGGGCATTCTTTTCTGAAAGGCCTTCTCACTGTTGCAAGTGCTAGTTAAAAGTGACCCTGCCTGGACAAGAGCAGACCCAGTGACAGGTGTAGGCACATCAAGGTCAGAAAGTAAAGACAACATGGGATAACACGGCCATAGAAAGTGAGAATTGCAAGAGTGACATCTCCCTACCAGTGAACCTCCCTGCAGAAATCACCCTGTTAGGTGATGCCGTAAATCCCAGATGTTCACCTCAGCAACTCCGACCGTGGCGAAGAACCTTCGCAGCTACCGGCCTTGCTTTGGAGAAAGAGAGGCAGTCTGTCCCATCTGCACCCCAGCACTGCCAGCGTGCGTGTTCTCAGCACGGACGGGGTTGAGTCTGTGCAGGGCTATGTATCTCTTTGGCTACGTATTCTGAAGAGAGGATGGGGAGCACCTCACCGAACAGAGAGCTGAGGCCCCAGCAGTGGGCAGGGGAGCCGAGTGCTGGTCTCTGCCAGGCACGTGGAGAAAGGAGAGCAGGAGGCTCTCCTGGCCCCGCAGTGCCGTGCCCAGCTTTGGTCCCCTTGGTCTGTCGGGGTCAGGCCTCCTTCCCAGCACGTGCAGAGCAGGCAGGTCAGGACGGTCAGGGCCGAGAGGAGATGAGTCACGGGCAGGCGAGCAGAGCCCCAGCCGAGGGGTGCGAGACGCCTCTTTTTCTGCATGGAGCTCTCCGTGCCCACAGCTCCCATGTGCAGCCAGGTGCCCGCACCCCACGGTGCGCCCAGCGCTGCCCTGCACCCTCGCACCCACCTGGCACCGCAGCCACGGCGGTGCCTCAGCAGCCTCTTCTGTTTGCAGGCGACTCTCCGCAGCTTCGCGATCCTGGCCCGAAACCAACAGCTGCCCCTCACGCCCGGACAGCCGTCCTGCGCGCTCCAGCGCCCCTGAGAGCTGGACCCGACACCAGCAGCCACCGCGTGTGCCTGGAAAAGCGGACCGCCTTCCACAGAGAACTGGGGAACCCACCCCTGCCAGCTCGGACACCCGCCCGGACCGCCCGCTCCGCACACCGCCAGCCCGCCCGCCCCCACCCCGGGTCTCACGGCTGTCCAACTCAGCCAGCCCTTGAGGGACTGGCCCAGCGACCTCCAGCCCCCTGAGGAACTGAAACCATCCCCCCACCCCCCAAGCCCATGGCCCTGATCCTCCTGCAAGGGCTTGAGGTGGCCCCACCAGGGTCCAGGTCGGGGGTGCGATGAGAGAGTCCCGACGGACAGCTTCACGGATCGACCATTTGCTTCTGAATAACAGTATAGCAATAAATAGAGAGCAGTAGCACAATTGTCCGGGTCGTTATGGCAGCAAACCCAGGAATTCACCAAGTCTGGGCTGAACTTCATACCGGGGCACGCAGGGACGTGGATGCCTGTGGTGTCAGCAGGCAGGGAGCTGGGCATGGCACGCGCCGAGCATAAAAAAGAGGGTCTGGACCATAAAAAGGAAGTTGTGAACTCTAGAAGCAAAGCTTTGGGCCCTGGAAATGAGGCTTTGGGCCCTACGCGAGGGGTTTGGAGCATAAAAAAGAGGGTTTGGAGACTCAGGATGTGGCTTGGACCCTAAAAACCACTGGATGGATCCTAAAAATGCCGCTTTGGAGCCTGAAAATGAGGTTTTGGAAACTAAAAAAGCGGCCTTGGACTCTAGAAAGGAGACTTTGCAATCTGAAATGGAGCCTTTGGACCCTGAAATGAGGATTTGATTTGTAGAAGTGAGGCTTTGGGCCATAAAAATGTGGGTTTGGAGCCTCAAATGAGGTTTCCTGCCATGAAAGTGACGGTTTAGACCCTAGAAAGAAAAGTGAGTGGCCTGAAACAAAGGCTGTCCTTAGTAAAAGACAGGTTTGGACCCTATAAGTAAGGCTTTGAACTCTCAAACTGAGGCTTTGGACCTTCAAAATCTGACTTCAGGCTTTGAAAGTGATGCTGTCAGCCCTTGAAATGAGTCTTCGGACCTTCAAAGGCGGGTTTGGAATTGTAAAGGGGGGTTCGTACCCTAAAAGTGAGGCTGGGGGACCTAAAAATGAGGCTTTCAACCCTAGAATCAAAGCTTTGGACCCTGAAAATGAGGCTTTGGGCCCTAAAAGAGGGGTTTGGAGCATCAAAATGAGGGTTTGGACATTCAAGATGTGGCTTAGACCCTCAAAATGACTGGATGGATCCTAAAAATGACGCTGCTCTCTAAAAATGAGAGACCTGCTCCTGCGCTTGCAGCACCCCTGGCCCTGGCCCTGGCCCTGGCCCTGGCCCTGGCGCTGGTCCCCCCTCGCCCCGGCTGCCCCCAGCCCGTCTCTCCTCTCTTTCTCCTCAGGCTGCTCAGCCTCCGCCTCCTCCGGCCCCGCCCCAGGCCGTCTGTGACTGACAGGCCGCATCTGGCTCCACTTATTGGCTCAGCCGTGACCAATGGCACTGCTGTTGCCGGGCGGGCGGGGGCAGCCCGGGCCTCTCCCCACAGAGCCACCCTGCGCCCGCTGCCCAGCCCCACGGCCACAGACCCCGGGGTTTGGGCTGGGTGGTGGGGGGTTGATTTCGGGCAGCCGCGGCCCTGGGCAGGAGGAGCTGCCTGTTATTGTCCTGTGGCCTTGTGACATCCCTTGCTGGATGCAGGATGTCACCAAGGATGAGGAAAAGGCTGAGGTACTTAATGCCTTCTTTGCCTCAGTCTTTAATTGCCACACCAGGTATTCTCAGGGTATTCAGCTCCCTGAGCTGGAAGACAAGGATGGAGAGCAAAATAAACTCCCTGTGATCCACAAGGAAGCAGTTAACGACCTGCTACGCCACCTGGACACTCACAAGTCCATGGGGCCTGACGGCAACCACCCAAGGGTGCTGAGGGAGCTGGTGGAGGAGCTTGCCAAGCCGCTCTCCAGCATTTATCAACAGTCCTGGTTGACAGGGGAGGTCCCGGACGCCTGGAGGCTTGCCAACGTGACGCCCATCTGATATGTAAAAATAGAAAGACACTTGTAATTAGCTCATATTTGCTGAATCAATATGTACAATATGTAGCTTGTCTAAGCCTTAGATAGTGACCATATCTATTGTAGAATCCTTAAGAGACTCGTTAAGAAAACCCGTGCTCATGATGTTCACTAAGGGCCAAGGTTGTTGAGGAACGAACGCGTCAATCAAAAAAAATGGTAGCAGGAACACTAACCTTGAGACCGGCTAAAGCTAGTTAGAAAATGCAGAATTTGCCAAGCGTCGAAGAATATGTATTAATGGCCAATAGTTCGTCCAAAGGATAAGAGAGGAAGAAGAAGATGAGACCCTCTGAGGAAGTAAACGACCACCGGAACCAGGCCCGAGCATGCGCAAAGATAATGTGGACATTTTTAGAAGTAATGACATAAGTATTTTAATTACTCCACCCCATTTATGAATATGCATGGTTTGTCTTATGTAATCTCATTAATATGTATACTTTTGTGTAATAAATAATTGCTTGCTTGCCCAAGAAGTGTGCAAGCTTTGAGGAACAATCCCCTTGCACCCTGGCGCCAAAGTAAACATACCTGCTTTATAACTCTTTGTGAGTTGTGAAGTTTGTTTCCGTGCGTCACATCTACAAGAAGGGCCAGAAGGAGGGTCCGGGGAACTACAGGCCTGTCAGCCTGACCTCAGTGCCGGGGAAGATTATGGAGAGGTTCATCTCATAAGTCTATAGGGCCTGATGGCATCCACCCAAGGGTGCTGAGGGAGCTGGCGGAGGAGCTTGCCAAGCCACTCTCCATCATTTATCAACAGTCCTGGTCAACGGGGGAGGTCCCGGATGACTGGAGGCTTGCCAACGTGACGCCCATCTACAAGAAGGGTCGGAAGGAGGATCCGGGGAACTACAGGCCTGTCAGCCTGACCTCGGTGCCGGGGAAGGTTATGGAGAGGCTCATCTTGAGGGCGCTCACGGGACACGTGCAGGATAACCAAGGGATCAGGCCCAGCCAGCACGGGTTCATGAAAGGCAGGTCCTGCTTGACCAACCTGATCTCCTTCTATGACCAGGTGACCCGCCTAGTGGATGAGGGAAAGGCTGTTGATGTTGTCTACCTGGACTTCAGCAAAGCCTTTGACACTGTTCCCCACAGTATTCTCCTAGAGAAGCTGGCGGCCCGTGGTTTAGACAGGTACACTCTTCGCTGGGTAAAAAACTGGCTGGATGGCCGAGCCCAGAGAGTTGTAGAGAATGGGGTGAAATCCAGCTGGCGGCCGGTCACAAGCGGAGTCCCCCAGGGCTCAGTTTTGGGACCGGTCTTGTTTAATGTCTTTATTGATGATCTGGATGAGGGGATAGAGTGCTCCCTCAGCAAGTTTGCAGACGACACCAAGTTGGGAGGGAGTGTTGATCTGCTTGAGGGTAGGAAGGCTCTGCAGAGGGATCTGGACAGGCTGGATCGATGGGCTGAGGCCAACTGGATGAAGTTCAATAAGGCCAAGTGCCGGGTTCTACACTTTGGCCACAACAACCCCAGGCAACGCTACAGGCTTGGGGACGAGTGGCTGGAAAGCTCCCCCGCAGAAAAGGACCTGGGGGTGTTGATCGACAGCCGGCTGAATATGAGCCAGCAGTGTGCCCAGGTGGCCAAGAAGGCCAACGGCATCCTGGCTTGTATCAGAAATGGTGTGGCCAGCAGGAGCAGGGAGGTGATCATGCCTCTGTACTCGGCTCTGGTAAGGCCGTACCTCGAATACTGTGTTCAGTTTTGGGCCCCTCACTACAAGAAAGACATTGAGGTGCTGGAGCGTGTCCAGAGAAGGGCGACGAAGCTGGTGAGGGGTCTGGAACACAAGTCTTATGAGGAGCGGCTGAGGGAGCTGGGGTTGTTTAGCCTGGAGAAGAGGAGGCTGAGGGGAGACCTTATCGCTCTCTACAACTACCTGAAAGGGGGTTGCAGAGAGGTGGGTGTTGGTCTCTTCTCCCAAGTGACTAGTGACAGGACTAGAGGAAATGGCCTCAAGTTGCGCCAGGGGAGGTTCAGGCTAGATATTAGGAAAAAGTTCTTTACTGAGAGAGTAGTGAAACATTGGAATAGGCTGCCCAGGGAGGTGGTAGAGTCACCCTCCCTGGAGCTATTCAAGGAGCGTGTGGATGTGGCATTGTGGCATGTAGCTTGATGGACATGGTGCTGTGTGGTGTTGGGTGGGTTGTGGCTTGTTGTTGTTGTGTGGTGTTTTTTTTGTTTTTTTTTTTTTTTTCCCCCAGGTTGGACTTGATGATCTTACAGGTCTTTTCCAACCGTAGTGATTCTGTGATTCTGTGATTCTGTGATTCTGAGGGCGCTCACAGGGCACGTGCAGGACAACCAAGGGATCAGGCCCAGCCAGCACGGGTTCATGAAAGGCAGGTCCTGCTTGACCAACCTGAGCTCCTTCTATGACCAGGTGACCTGCCTAGTGGACGAGGGAAAGGCTGTCGATGTTGTCTACCAGGACTTTAGTAAAGCCTTCGGCACTGTCTCCCACAGTATTCTCCTGGAGAAGCTGGCGACTCGTGGCTCAGAGAGGTGCACTATTCGCTGGGTAAAAAACTGGCCGGACGGCCGAGCCCAGAGAGTCGTGGTGGATGGAGCGAAATCCAGTTGGCGGCCGGTCACAAGCGGAGTCCCCCAGGGCTCAGTTTTGGGACCGGTCTTGCCCCTTTTGTTGCTGACGTATTTACAGAAACATTTTTTATTGCCTTCTACGGCAGCAGCCAGCTTAAGTTCTAGCTGGGCAGCCTCAGTCTCCCTCCCTTTCGGGAGCCCCGCCCTCCCAAGGTGACATGTGGTGACAGGGCGTGCCGGGGGGGCAGTGCGTGGGGGAGGGGCAGCACTACAGGGGCGTGGTCATGGTGGGGAGGCCAGGCTGTGAGGTCACAGAGCCCCTCTATGCCATGTCGTGATATGCTCTGCTGTGCGGACATCGCTCCAGCAGTGCCAGCAGCAGCGGTAGCAGCAGCAGCAGCAGCAGCAGCAGCAGCAGCAGCAGAATGGTGCAGGCACAGGGGGCCATGGCCCCCACCCGCCTCCTTCTCCTCCTCCTGGTGGCCCTGCAAATCCGGGATGCCCAGGCTGCTCCGTGGCGAGCGCGGGGGTTAGGTAGGTGGGCAGGCGAGGGCCGTCACCAAGGCCTTGGGGTGGCAGTGGGGCCGGGGTTGTGGTGGGGCAGGGCCAGGAGAGCAGCAGGGCTGAGCTGGGCTTGGGGAGCTGTGGCCAGCTCCATGGGCAAGTGGGAGGCAGATGCCCTACGGGGAGGCACAGGGGGCTGTGGCCGCTGCGGGGTCATTTTCCAGGTGAACAGTGGGGCCAGAGCTGCACGGCAGGGCCAGGCAATAGCCCACGGGAGCGCCTCTCCCCTAGGATGATCACAGCTGTGTCCGGTGGCTCCGGCTCTGCGGCTCCCTGGCTGGGTCGCGGCTTTCAGCCTCGGGGAGGTCCGTCCTTGGGAGATGTCCGCTCAGGAAAACAGGAGCATTCCTGCTGTAGCCCTGCAGAGCTCTCCTTGGGCAACGCCAGGTCCCCGACACACAGCCCCAGCCCGCAGCCCAGAGGAAAAGATGGGGCAATGCTGGTGCAGCCTCTCACTGGCCAGCGGGCTCTTCTCCACAAGACATGTGAATGATCGGTTTTTTCCTCCACTGCTTTCGCGAGGGCTTCTTTTGGGCACAGCAAGAAATCCCTGAGGGGCCGTATGTTTGCCCATCCGTTCCTTGAGGGGTGTTGCCCATGGCCTGGAAACAGCATTTGGAGAGCTGCCAGGTGGCCACTCAGCAGGTCACTCAGGCCCCTCTGCAGCTTTGGAAATCTCCACCCATGTGTGGGTCCCAGGTCATGACCTGGCCTGCCTCCAGTCACTGAAAAGAAGTGGATCACAACATCTAATGGAAACGTGCTTGATTACAGCTGTGCCTGTGGGCGATGGCTACCTGACCTCTCAGCCGGATCTTGTCCAGGAGCCTCGGGGCGATCCCACAGGTATGTCACTTGAGTGAATGAGCATTTAGGTTTTAATATTCTGTTCATATGAAATTTAACTTAATATTTTCTTGACCGATGCTCAAACAGCTCCGTGCATGGCTTGGTTTGAATCAGCATGGTCCAGGCACCCAGTAACTGTCTGCACAATGCACCTGAGTGCAAGGGAGAGACAAGTGCCATGGAGCAATCCCGCCTTTGAACTGCGTTCCTTGCTGTTCAGATCTGAAGAAGTATATTGAAATATTTCACGGGAGCTGCTCTGTTCTGTTTGTTTACAGACGTGGCTGGAGGCGATGGATATCCAGCTTCCCAGCTGGGTTCCAGAGCTGTTGCGCAGGGAGATCGCATGGGTACGTCATGGCTTTTTACTTCCTTTGAGAGCTGCCAGCTCAAAGCCCAAATGTGAGCGAGGCATCTCTCGCGGGAGTGAGAATACGGACCTGCAGTGTGTGTGCCACGTCATTTCGTGATCCCCTCATACGTTCTGCTGTTCAGCTATGAGGGTGTATATCACAATGGGTGACAAAAACTTCTCATGGGCGTTTGGTTGCAGATGTGGCTCCAGCTCCCTGGCTGGATCCTGCGCTGGAGCTCACCTCGCATCCCAGGGGTGAGTGGTCGGTCTTGACTGACTTCACAGACTAAGCACTCGTTAGGGAGAAATTTAACTTAATACTTTCTGTTAAGGTCCTCAAAGAGCAAAATATGAAGGCGAAAGAGGGAAATCTTCTCAGCGGTCATCGGAAATCCTAAATGAAATCCTGAAGGAATTGGAGAAAGCATCACGTGGTGGGTATATTTCCCTCTTAACCAGGAGACTGGGGAAGCTGAGGTTTTGGAGACATGTATGGACAAGCCGTAGCCACCACAAGCAGAAAGGGATCGATCAGAGCCTCGCTGCGCTGACACTCGATGACACACCTTGCAGGCGCTGGCAAGCCGCAGAGATGGTCCAGAGCCTCTGCTGCCAGTTGTGGTTCAAGCTGAGTCCCAGGGAAAGCAGCTGCCCCAGCTGTACCATGGCTGGCCAGAGCTGTTCCGGGCAGATGTTGGTATCCAGCTGGCAGGGGCTGGTTGTGCTCACGCCTTGCTGCCGGTCGCCGGAGGGGAGAGTGCCCTTGGGCAGCGGAGAGGATGCGCAGGCAGCTGGGGGTCGCTGAGGCTGGCAGACTTTGCCGGGGCTGCAGGCATGCCCTGGCCAGCATTGGAGCAGCCCCGGCTTCACAGCCTGGTCCAGCCCTGTTGTTCTCCTTGCTGTTCGAGGACGCTCAGTGACACCTCGAGGTCAGGGACAGGTGGAAGCTGGACACCCAGCTTGAGGCGGGACACCTAAGTTGAAGGCAGCTAAAATGAAGGGCTCTGAATTCAGCCTCGGGTGGTTTAGCTGTCTGTTTCTAGTTGTGTTTTAGAGAGCTTGGTTGTGGTCTTCCTCTTGCTTTGGGGGACTGTGGGCTCTTCACTGCCACTTGTGGAAGTGCCCAGAACATGGTTGCAAGAGCTTGGGGTTCAGTCCACTGTGTGTGTCTGTTACCCTTACCGTGTGATGGAGTTGGCATGATGCGAAGTGCTTCTCTGAGGGGCTCTTTCCCCAGCTGAATTGGCTGCAGTGTCTTCCTGCCCTCTCTGAAGGAAGTCCTTTACCATCGTCTTGCAGTTTGCCAAAAATGCACTAAGTGGAATGCAAACAAGCAGATGACATGCCATCTCCTAGTTTCTCAGCAGGTCAGGTTGTGCTCTCTACTGGTAATCTGGAAGTGTCTAGCTCTTAAATTGTTCTTTCTCCGTGAATGATCCATTGTTGGGACTAGTGACGAGGTGCACGCCCAAATGCCCAGGCTTGCTTTCTAAGTGTTAGTAATGCATTTTGGCTCCGAAAGATCCCACGTTCCTGATGAGGAATGGTTCCTTCTAATTAAACTGACCCTCTTTCTTTCTAAAGAGAGGGACCGTGAGACTGTGGAGAAGGAGGCGCTTCAGGAAGGAGGCAGTCACGCAGTGCCAGTCTCCGCTGAAAAACCAGGGCCAATTCAATCAACAGACGTGCCAGGTAATGGCTGTCCCTCGGGCATCCAGTGTCATAAACCGAAATCTCTGGGTGTCTGCAGGCTCTTCCCCTGGTGCCCGCTACTGCACGTGGTGTCAGCAGCCAAACTCTTAGTACAGAGCAAGCGTTCTGACCGGAGCCAGGAACGGCTCTCTGAGGACGACTGTCATCTCTGGGCTGTGCAGGTTATTGCCAGCAGTGTGTCAGAGAGACACTGGTAACCCTCTGTGGATGCAGTGCGATGCTCACCTCCCACCACACCCCGTTCACGGGAATTTCAGAACTCTGCCATTTTGGGAACGAGGCCATCCGAACCACGTTCAGTAGACGATGACTCTTGATCACAACTACCTCCCTCATACCTGCATCCCAGAGCTTGCCGTGAGTCCCTCGAGGTCCCAGGCAAAACAGAGGGGGATCCCTCCTGTGAACTGCGGTCCAAAGGGATTCGCTGACGGATCAGGCATGGGCTTAGCGGGAACCTGCACTGTCCTTCTGCATCCTCTGTGCCTGAGCCATGCTGAGGCTTTACCTTTCTCTGATTCTTGGCAGTGCTGTCCAACGCCGGGGAAGCCCACCATGCCGGGATATATGAATCTTTTCGAAAGAACCCAGGTACTGAGCAGTCTTTCAGGGGGCCGCAAGTGGGAGACAAGTCCTGAAAAGTGGAGGCCTGCAAGCGGTGCCCATGCTGGAGACAAGGCAAAGGGGGAGTGCAAGGTTCAGGTGGCTCCTGAGAGGACCTGACTCCGTCCCCTCGGAGTCTGGGTGCTGGGCTGGGGAGGGAGAGCTGGGGGTGGCAGTCCCTGTCGCACGCATGGTTTTTGTCCGTGTTGCTCAAAGGGACGACTGGTCAAACAGCTGCGCTCCCCCACATGCTCTCCATCTGGCCTCACGAGTTCTGTTCAGTGGGACAACTTGTCCCAAAGGGTCAGGGAGAGCCTCCACGCAGCAGCACTAGCAAGCCTTGGAACGGGAAGGTGGGTGAGCGCAAACCCAATTGTGCGCAAATGTGAAGGGTGGCCAAAAAGGGAGCGCCGAGCCATGACGCTGGGAAAACTGGAATAGGGCCATCCCAGAGTGTAAGCTAAGCTGAGACGCAGCAGAGAGGCTCCAGAGTGCATTGATTCACAGTGGCTTTGGGAGTTGCCTTTGTTTCTGCTGAAACCACGGAAATGTTGCAGCCCCAGGATGTTCAGTGCTTCAGAGATGCTAACAAAGCCAGAAAGAACATTTCCTGGCAATGTCAGACCTCCTGGGAGATTACAAGAGTGCGCAGGACACACTAATGTGCAGAATTGTTCCTCCAGGTGTGGATGGCAAGAGAAACGCAAAAGCTATGGATCCGAACGATTTCCGGAAGTACTGCATCGAAGGCGCCGTGGCGGTCTTGGGCTCCATGCTGTTTGGGATGGCATTGTGTTGTGCGATCTGTGTGTGGAGGAAGAGAAAAGAGTGAGTTGTTGGGAGGGTTTTTTTGCCAAACTTCTGTATGAGATGGCTGCTATTAGCCATGAAGCATTTCGAGGCAGGGTATTCTGGAGTGCCGAGATAGGTACAGACCAGACTCTACTGAGATCTCTGCTGTAAGATGTTTTAACTGGCCTCTCAATTCATGGGCATTCTTTTCTGAAAGGCCTTCTCACTGTTGCAAGTGCTAGTTAAAAGTGACCCTGCCTGGACAAGAGCAGACCCAGTGACAGGTGTAGGCACATCAAGGTCAGAAAGTAAAGACAACATGGGATAACACGGCCATAGAAAGTGAGAATTGCAAGAGTGACATCTCCCTACCAGTGAACCTCCCTGCAGAAATCACCCTGTTAGGTGATGCCGTAAATCCCAGATGTTCACCTCAGCAACTCCGACCGTGGCGAAGAACCTTCGCAGCTACCGGCCTTGCTTTGGAGAAAGAGAGGCAGTCTGTCCCATCTGCACCCCAGCACTGCCAGCGTGCGTGTTCTCAGCACGGACGGGGTTGAGTCTGTGCAGGGCTATGTATCTCTTTGGCTACGTATTCTGAAGAGAGGATGGGGAGCACCTCACCGAACAGAGAGCTGAGGCCCCAGCAGTGGGCAGGGGAGCCGAGTGCTGGTCTCTGCCAGACACGTGGAGAAAGGAGAGCAGGAGGCTCTCCTGGCCCCGCAGTGCCGTGCCCAGCTTTGGTCCCCTTGGTCTGTCGGGGTCAGGCCTCCTTCCCAGCACGTGCAGAGCAGGCAGGTCAGGACGGTCAGGGCCGAGAGGAGATGAGTCACGGGCAGGCGAGCAGAGCCCCAGCCGAGGGGTGCGAGACGCCTCATTTTCTGCATGGAGCTCTCCGTGCCCACAGCTCCCATGTGCAGCCAGGTGCCCGCACCCCACGGTGCGCCCAGCGCTGCCCTGCACCCTCGCACCCACCTGGCACCGCAGCCACGGCGGTGCCTCAGCAGCCTCTTCTGTTTGCAGGCGACTCTCCGCAGCTTCGCGATCCTGGCCCGAAACCAACAGCTGCCCCTCACGCCCGGACAGCCGTCCTGCGTGCTCCAGCGCCCCTGAGAGCTGGACCCGACACCAGCAGCCACCGCGTGTGCCTGGAAAAGCGGACCGCCTTCCACAGAGAACTGGGGAACCCACCCCTGCCAGCTCGGACACCCGCCCGGACCGCCCGCTCCGCACACCGCCAGCCCGCCCGCCCCCACCCCGGGTCTCACGGCTGTCCAACTCAGCCAGCCCTTGAGGGACTGGCCCAGCGACCTCCAGCCCCCTGAGGAACTGAAACCATCCCCCCACCCCCCAAGCCCATGGCCCTGATCCTCCTGCAAGGGCTTGAGGTGGCCCCACCAGGGTCCAGGTCGGGGGTGCGATGAGAGAGTCCCGACGGACAGCTTCACGGATCGACCATTTGCTTCTGAATAACAGTATAGCAATAAATAGAGAGCAGTAGCACAATTGTCCGGGTCGTTATGGCAGCAAACCCAGGAATTCACCAAGTCTGGGCTGAACTTCATACCGGGGCACGCAGGGACGTGGATGCCTGTGGTGTCAGCAGGCAGGGAGCTGGGCATGGCACGCGCCGAGCATAAAAAAGAGGGTCTGGACCATAAAAAGGAAGTTGTGAACTCTAGAAGCAAAGCTTTGGGCCCTGGAAATGAGGCTTTGGGCCCTACGCGAGGGGTTTGGAGCATAAAAAAGAGGGTTTGGAGACTCAGGATGTGGCTTGGACCCTAAAAACCACTGGATGGATCCTAAAAATGCCGCTTTGGAGCCTGAAAATGAGGTTTTGGAAACTAAAAAAGCGGCCTTGGACTCTAGAAAGGAGACTTTGCAATCTGAAATGGAGCCTTTGGACCCTGAAATGAGGATTTGATTTGTAGAAGTGAGGCTTTGGGCCATAAAAATGTGGGTTTGGAGCCTCAAATGAGGTTTCCTGCCATGAAAGTGACGGTTTAGACCCTAGAAAGAAAAGTGAGTGGCCTGAAACAAAGGCTGTCCTTAGTAAAAGACAGGTTTGGACCCTATAAGTAAGGCTTTGAACTCTCAAACTGAGGCTTTGGACCTTCAAAATCTGACTTCAGGCTTTGAAAGTGATGCTGTCGGCCCTTGAAATGAGTCTTCGGACCTTCAAAGGCGGGTTTGGAATTGTAAAGGGGGGTTCGTACCCTAAAAGTGAGGCTGGGGGACCTAAAAATGAGGCTTTCAACCCTAGAATCAAAGCTTTGGACCCTGAAAATGAGGCTTTGGGCCCTAAAAGAGGGGTTTGGAGCATCAAAATGAGGGTTTGGACATTCAAGATGTGGCTTAGACCCCCAAAATGACTGGATGGATCCTAAAAATGACGCTGCTCTCTAAAAATGAGAGACCTGCTCCTGCGCTTGCAGCACCCCTGGCCCTGGCCCTGGCCCTGGCCCTGGCCCTGGCGCTGGTCCCCCCTCGCCCCGGCTGCCCCCAGCCCGTCTCTCCTCTCTTTCTCCTCAGGCTGCTCGGCCTCCGCCTCCTCCGGCCCCGCCCCAGGCCGTCTGTGACTGACAGGCCGCATCTGGCTCCACTTATTGGCTCAGCCGTGACCAATGGCACTGCTGTTGCCGGGCGGGCGGGGGCAGCCCGGGCCTCTCCCCACAGAGCCACCCTGCGCCCGCTGCCCAGCCCCACGGCCACAGACCCCGGGGTTTGGGCTGGGTGGTGGGGGGTTGATTTCGGGCAGCCGCGGCCCTGGGCAGGAGGAGCTGCCTGTTATTGTCCTGTGGCCTTGTGACATCCCTTGCTGGATGCAGGATGTCACCAAGGATGAGGAAAAGGCTGAGGTACTTAATGCCTTCTTTGCCTCAGTCTTTAATTGCCACACCAGGTATCCTCAGGGTATTCAGCTCCCTGAGCTGGAAGACAAGGATGGAGAGCAAAATAAACTCCCTGTGATCCACAAGGAAGCAGTTAACGACCTGCTACGCCACCTGGACACTCACAAGTCCATGGGGCCTGACGGCAACCACCCAAGGGTGCTGAGGGAGCTGGTGGAGGAGCTTGCCAAGCCGCTCTCCAGCATTTATCAACAGTCCTGGTTGACAGGGGAGGTCCCGGACGCCTGGAGGCTTGCCAACGTGACGCCCATCTGATATGTAAAAATAGAAAGACACTTGTAATTAGCTCATATTTGCTGAATCAATATGTACAATATGTAGCTTGTCTAAGCCTTAGATAGTGACCATATCTATTGTAGAATCCTTAAGAGACTCGTTAAGAAAACCCGTGCTCATGATGTTCACTAAGGGCCAAGGTTGTTGAGGAACGAACGCGTCAATCAAAAAAAATGGTAGCAGGAACACTAACCTTGAGACCGGCTAAAGCTAGTTAGAAAATGCAGAATTTGCCAAGCGTCGAAGAATATGTATTAATGGCCAATAGTTCGTCCAAAGGATAAGAGAGGAAGAAGAAGATGAGACCCTCTGAGGAAGTAAACGACCACCGGAACCAGGCCCGAGCATGCGCAAAGATAATGTGGACATTTTTAGAAGTAATGACATAAGTATTTTAATTACTCCACCCCATTTATGAATATGCATGGTTTGTCTTATGTAATCTCATTAATATGTATACTTTTGTGTAATAAATAATTGCTTGCTTGCCCAAGAAGTGTGCAAGCTTTGAGGAACAATCCCCTTGCACCCTGGCGCCAAAGTAAACATACCTGCTTTATAACTCTTTGTGAGTTGTGAAGTTTGTTTCCGTGCGTCACATCTACAAGAAGGGCCAGAAGGAGGGTCCAGGGAACTACAGGCCTGTCAGCCTGACCTCAGTGCCGGGGAAGATTATGGAGAGGTTCATCTCATAAGTCTATAGGGCCTGATGGCATCCACCCAAGGGTGCTGAGGGAGCTGGCGGAGGAGCTTGCCAAGCCACTCTCCATCATTTATCAACAGTCCTGGTCAACGGGGGAGGTCCCGGATGACTGGAGGCTTGCCAACGTGACGCCCATCTACAAGAAGGGTCGGAAGGAGGATCCGGGGAACTACAGGCCTGTCAGCCTGACCTCGGTGCCGGGGAAGGTTATGGAGAGGCTCATCTTGAGGGCGCTCACGGGACACGTGCAGGATAACCAAGGGATCAGGCCCAGCCAGCACGGGTTCATGAAAGGCAGGTCCTGCTTGACCAACCTGATCTCCTTCTATGACCAGGTGACCCGCCTAGTGGATGAGGGAAAGGCTGTTGATGTTGTCTACCTGGACTTCAGCAAAGCCTTTGACACTGTTCCCCACAGTATTCTCCTAGAGAAGCTGGCGGCCCGTGGTTTAGACAGGTACACTCTTCGCTGGGTAAAAAAATGGCTGGATGGCCGAGCCCAGAGAGTTGTAGAGAATGGGGTGAAATCCAGCTGGCGGCCGGTCACAAGCGGAGTCCCCCAGGGCTCAGTTTTGGGACCGGTCTTGTTTAATGTCTTTATTGATGATCTGGATGAGGGGATAGAGTGCTCCCTCAGCAAGTTTGCAGACGACACCAAGTTGGGAGGGAGTGTTGATCTGCTTGAGGGTAGGAAGGCTCTGCAGAGGGATCTGGACAGGCTGGATCGATGGGCTGAGGCCAACTGGATGAAGTTAAATAAGGCCAAGTGCCGGGTTCTACACTTTGGCCACAACAACCCCAGGCAACGCTACAGGCTTGGGGACGAGTGGCTGGAAAGCTCCCCCGCAGAAAAGGACCTGGGGGTGTTGATCGACAGCCGGCTGAATATGAGCCAGCAGTGTGCCCAGGTGGCCAAGAAGGCCAACGGCATCCTGGCTTGTATCAGAAATGGTGTGGCCAGCAGGAGCAGGGAGGTGATCATGCCTCTGTACTCGGCTCTGGTAAGGCCGTACCTCGAATACTGTGTTCAGTTTTGGGCCCCTCACTACAAGAAAGACATTGAGGTGCTGGAGCGTGTCCAGAGAAGGGCGACGAAGCTGGTGAGGGGTCTGGAACACAAGTCTTATGAGGAGCGGCTGAGGGAGCTGGGGTTGTTTAGCCTGGAGAAGAGGAGGCTGAGGGGAGACCTTATCGCTCTCTACAACTACCTGAAAGGGGGTTGCAGAGAGGTGGGTGTTGGTCTCTTCTCCCAAGTGACTAGTGACAGGACTAGAGGAAATGGCCTCAAGTTGCGCCAGGGGAGGTTCAGGCTAGATATTAGGAAAAAGTTCTTTACTGAGAGAGTAGTGAAACATTGGAATAGGCTGCCCAGGGAGGTGGTAGAGTCAGCCTCCCTGGAGCTATTCAAGGAGCGTGTGGATGTGGCATTGTGGCATGTAGCTTGATGGACATGGTGCTGTGTGGTGTTGGGTGGGTTGTGGCTTGTTGTTGTTGTGTGGTGGTTTTTTTGTTTTTTTTTTTTTTTTCCCCCAGGTTGGACTTGATGATCTTACAGGTCTTTTCCAACCGTAGTGATTCTGTGATTCTGTGATTCTGTGATTCTGAGGGCGCTCACAGGGCACGTGCAGGACAACCAAGGGATCAGGCCCAGCCAGCACGGGTTCATGAAAGGCAGGTCCTGCTTGACCAACCTGAGCTCCTTCTATGACCAGGTGACCTGCCTAGTGGACGAGGGAAAGGCTGTCGATGTTGTCTACCAGGACTTTAGTAAAGCCTTCGGCACTGTCTCCCACAGTATTCTCCTGGAGAAGCTGGCGACTCGTGGCTCAGAGAGGTGCACTATTCGCTGGGTAAAAAACTGGCCGGACGGCCGAGCCCAGAGAGTCGTGGTGGATGGAGCGAAATCCAGTTGGCGGCCGGTCACAAGCGGAGTCCCCCAGGGCTCAGTTTTGGGACCGGTCTTGCCCCTTTTGTTGCTGACGTATTTACAGAAACATTTTTTATTGCCTTCTACGGCAGCAGCCAGCTTAAGTTCTAGCTGGGCAGCCTCAGTCTCCCTCCCTTTCGGGAGCCCCGCCCTCCCAAGGTGACATGTGGTGACAGGGCGTGCCGGGGGGGCAGTGCGTGGGGGAGGGGCAGCACTACAGGGGCGTGGTCATGGTGGGGAGGCCAGGCTGTGAGGTCACAGAGCCCCTCTATGCCATGTCGTGATATGCTCTGCTGTGCGGACATCGCTCCAGCAGTGCCAGCAGCAGCGGTAGCAGCAGCAGCAGCAGCAGCAGCAGCAGCAGCAGAACGGTGCAGGCACAGGGGGCCATGGCCCCCACCCGCCTCCTTCTCCTCCTCCTGGTGGCCCTGCAAATCCGGGATGCCCAGGCTGCTCCGTGGCGAGCGCGGGGGTTAGGTAGGTGGGCAGGCGAGGGCCGTCACCAAGGCCTTGGGGTGGCAGTGGGGCCGGGGTTGTGGTGGGGCAGGGCCAGGAGAGCAGCAGGGCTGAGCTGGGCTTGGGGAGCTGTGGCCAGCTCCATGGGCAAGTGGGAGGCAGATGCCCTACGGGGAGGCACAGGGGGCTGTGGCCGCTGCGGGGTCATTTTCCAGGTGAACAGTGGGGCCAGAGCTGCACGGCAGGGCCAGGCAATAGCCCACGGGAGCGCCTCTCCCCTAGGATGATCACAGCTGTGTCCGGTGGCTCCGGCTCTGCGGCTCCCTGGCTGGGTCGCGGCTTTCAGCCTCGGGGAGGTCCGTCCTTGGGAGATGTCCGCTCAGGAAAACAGGAGCATTCCTGCTGTAGCCCTGCAGAGCTCTCCTTGGGCAACGCCAGGTCCCCGACACACAGCCCCAGCCCGCAGCCCAGAGGAAAAGATGGGGCAATGCTGGTGCAGCCTCTCACTGGCCAGCGGGCTCTTCTCCACAAGACATGTGAATGATCGGTTTTTTCCTCCACTGCTTTCGCGAGGGCTTCTTTTGGGCACAGCAAGAAATCCCTGAGGGGCCGTATGTTTGCCCATCCGTTCCTTGAGGGGTGTTGCCCATGGCCTGGAAACAGCATTTGGAGAGCTGCCAGGTGGCCACTCAGCAGGTCACTCAGGCCCCTCTGCAGCTTTGGAAATCTCCACCCATGGGTGGGTCCCAGGTCATGACCTGGCCTGCCTCCAGTCACTGAAAAGAAGTGGATCACAACATCTAATGGAAACGTGCTTGATTACAGCTGTGCCTGTGGGCGATGGCTACCTGACCTCTCAGCCGGATCTTGTCCAGGAGCCTCGGGGCGATCCCACAGGTATGTCACTTGAGTGAATGAGCATTTAGGTTTTAATATTCTGTTCATATGAAATTTAACTTAATATTTTCTTGACCGATGCTCAAACAGCTCCGTGCATGGCTTGGTTTGAATCAGCATGGTCCAGGCACCCAGTAACTGTCTGCACAATGCACCTGAGTGCAAGGGAGAGACAAGTGCCATGGAGCAATCCCGCCTTTGAACTGCGTTCCTTGCCGTTCAGATCTGAAGAAGTATATTGAAATATTTCACGGGAGCTGCTCTGTTCTGTTTGTTTACAGACGTGGCTGGAGGCGATGGATATCCAGCTTCCCAGCTGGGTTCCAGAGCTGTTGCGCAGGGAGATCGCATGGGTACGTCATGGCTTTTTACTTCCTTTGAGAGCTGCCAGCTCAAAGCCCAAATGTGAGCGAGGCATCTCTCGCGGGAGTGAGAATACGGACCTGCAGTGTGTGTGCCACGTCATTTCGTGATCCCCTCATACGTTCTGCTGTTCAGCTATGAGGGTGTATATCACAATGGGTGACAAAAACTTCTCATGGGCGTTTGGTTGCAGATGTGGCTCCAGCTCCCTGGCTGGATCCTGCGCTGGAGCTCACCTCGCATCCCAGGGGTGAGTGGTCGGTTTTGACTGACTTCACAGACTAAGCACTCGTTAGGGAGAAATTTAACTTAATACTTTCTGTTAAGGTCCTCAAAGAGCAAAATATGAAGGCGAAAGAGGGAAATCTTCTCAGCGGTCATCGGAAATCCTAAAGGAAATCCTGAAGGAATTGGAGAAAGCATCACGTGGTGGGTATATTTCCCTCTTAACCAGGAGACTGGGGAAGCTGAGGTTTTGGAGACGTGTATGGACAAGCCGTAGCCACCACAAGCAGAAAGGGATCGATCAGAGCCTCGCTGCGCTGACACTCCGTTACACACCTTGCAGGCGCTGGCAAGCCGCAGAGATGGTCCAGAGCCTCTGCTGCCAGTTGTGGTTCAAGCTGAGTCCCAGGGAAAGCAGCTGCCCCAGCTGTACCATGGCTGGCCAGAGCTGTTCCGGGCAGATGTTGGTATCCAGCTGGCAGGGGCTGGTTGTGCTCACGCCTTGCTGCCGGTCGCCGGAGGGGAGTGTGCCCTTGGGCAGCGGAGAGGATGCACAGGCAGCTGGGGGTCGCTGAGGCTGGCAGACTTTGCCGGGGCTGCAGGCATGCCCTGGCCAGCATTGGAGCAGCCCCGGCTTCACAGCCTGGTCCAGCCCTGTTGTTCTCCTTGATGTTCGAGGACGCTCAGTGACACCTCGAGGTCAGGGACAGGTGGAAGCTGGACACCCAGCTTGAGGCGGGACACCTAAGTTGAAGGCAGCTAAAATGAAGGGCTCTGAATTCAGCCTCGGGTGGTTTAGCTGTCTGTTTCTAGTTGTGTTTTAGAGAGCTTGGTTGTGGTCTTCCTCTTGCTTTGGGGGACTGTGGGCTCTTCACTGCCACTTGTGGAAGTGCCCAGAACATGGCTGCAAGAGCTTGGGGTTCAGCTTGGGGCTCTTTCCGCAGCTGAATTGGCTGCAGTGTCTTCTTGCCCTCTCTGAAGGAAGTCCTTTACCATCGTCTTGCAGTTTGCCAAAAATGCACTAAGTGGAATGCAAACAAGCAGATGACATGCCATCTCCTAGTTTCTCAGCAGGTCAGGTTGTGCTGTCTACTGGTAAACTGGAAGAGTCTAGCTCTTAAATTGTTCTTTCTCCGTGAATGACCCATTGTTGGGACTAGTGACGAGGTGCACGCCCAAATGCCCAGGCTTGCTTTCTAAGTGTTAGTAATGCATTTTGGCTCCGAAAGATCCCACGTTCCTGATGAGGAACGGTTCCTTCTAATTAAACTGACCCTCTTTCTTTCTAAAGAGAGGGACCGTGAGACTGTGGAGAAGGAGGCGCTTCAGGAAGGAGGCAGTCACGCAGTGCCAGTCTCCGCTGAAAAACCAGGGCCAATTCAATCAACAGGCGTGCCAGGTAATGGCTGTCCCTCGGGCATCCAGTGTCATAAACCGAAATCTCTGGGTGTCTGCAGGCTCTTCCCCTGGTGCCCGCTACTGCACGTGGTGTCAGCAGCCAAACTCTTAGTACAGAGCAAGAGTTCTGACCGGAGCCAGGAACGGCTCTCTGAGGACGACTGTCATCTCTGGGCTGTGCAGGTTATTGCCAGCAGTGTGTCAGAGAGACACTGGTAACCCTCTGTGGATGCAGTGCGATGCTCACCTCCCACCACACCCCGTTCACGGGAATTTCAGAACTCTGCCATTTTGGGAACGAGGCCATCCGAACCACGTTCAGTAGACGATGGGAAATATGACTCTTGATCGCATGTACCTCCCTCATACCTGCATCCCAGAGCTTGCCGTGAGTCCCTCGAGGTCCCAGGCAAAACAGAGGGGGATCCCTCCTGTGAACTGCGGTCCAAAGGGATTCGCTGACGGATCAGGCATGGGCTTAGCGGGAACCTGCACTGTCCTGCATCCTCTGTGCCTGAGCCATGCTGAGGCTTTACCTTTCTCTGATTCTTGGCAGTGCTGTCCAACGCCGGGGAAGCCCACCATGCCGGGATATATGAATCTTTTCGAAAGAACCCAGGTACTGAGCAGTCTTTCAGGGGGCCGTAAGTGGGAGACAAGTCCTGAAAAGTGGAGGCCTGCAAGCGGTGCCCATGCTGGAGACAAGGCAAAGGGGGAGTGCGAGGTTCAGGTGGCTCCTGAGAGGACCTGACTCCGTCCCCTCGGAGTGTGGGTGCTGGGCTGGGGAGGGAGAGCTGGGGGTGGCAGTCCCTGTCGCACGCATGGTTTTTGTCCGTGTTGCTCAAAGGGACGACTGGTCAAACAGCTGCGCTCCCCCACATGCTCTCCATCTGGCCTCACGAGTTCTGTTCAGTGGGACAACTTGTCCCAAAGGGTCAGGGAGAGCCTCCACGCAGCAGCACTAGCAAGCCTTGGAACGGGAAGGTGGGTGAGCGCAAACCCAATTGTGCGCAAATGTGAAGGGTGCCCAAAAAGGGAGCGCCAAGCCATGACGCTGGGAAAACTGGAATAGGACCATCCCAGAGTGTAAGCTAAGCTGAGACGCAGCAGAGAGGCTCCAGAGTGCATTGATTCACAGTGGCTTTAGGAGTTTCCTTTGTTTCTGCTGAAACCACGGAAATGTTGCAGCCCCAGGATGTTCAGTGCTTCAGAGATGCTAACAAAGCCAGAAAGAACATTTCCTGGCAATGTCAGACCTCCTGGGAGATTACAAGAGTGCGCAGGACACACTAATGTGCAGAATTGTTCCTCCAGGTGTGGATGGCAAGAGAAACGCAAAAGCTATGGATCCGAACGATTTCCGGAAGTACTGCATCGAAGGCGCCGTGGCGGTCTTGGGCTCCATGCTGTTTGGGATGGCATTGTGTTGTGCGATCTGTGTGTGGAGGAAGAGAAAAGAGTGAGTTGTTGGGAGGGTTTTTTTGCCAAACTTCTGTATGAGATGGCTGCTATTAGCCATGAAGCATTTCGAGGCAGGGTATTCTGGAGTGCCGAGATAGGTACAGACCAGACTCTACTGAGATCTCTGCTGTAAGATGTTTTAACTGGCCTCTCAATTCATGGGCATTCTTTTCTGAAAGGCCTTCTCACTGTTGCAAGTGCTAGTTAAAAGTGACCCTGCCTGGACAAGAGCAGACCCAGTGACAGGTGTAGGCACAGCAAGGTCAGAAAGTAAAGACAACATGGGATAACACGGCCATAGAAAGTGAGAACTGCAAGAGTGACATCTCCCTACCAGTGAACCTCCCTGCAGAAATCACCCTGTTAGGTGATGCCGTAAATCCCAGATGTTCACCTCAGCAACTCCGACCGTGGCGAAGAACCTTCGCAGCTACCGGCCTTGCTTTGGAGAAAGAGAGGCAGTCTGTCCCATCTGCACCCCAGCACTGCCAGCGTGCGTGTTCTCAGCACGGACGGGGTTGAGTCTGTGCAGGGCTATGTATCTCTTTGGCTACGTATTCTGAAGAGAGGATGGGGAGCACCTCACCGAACAGAGAGCTGAGGCCCCAGCAGTGGGCAGGGGAGCCGAGTGCTGGTCTCTGCCAGGCACGTGGAGAAAGGAGAGCAGGAGGCTCTCCTGGCCCCGCAGTGCCATGCCCAGCTTTGGTCCCCTTGGTCTGTCGGGGTCAGGCCTCCTTCCCAGCACGTGCAGAGCAGGCAGGTCAGGACGGTCAGGGCCGAGAGGAGATGAGTCACGGGCAGGCGAGCAGAGCCCCAGCCGAGGGGTGCGAGACGCCTCATTTTCTGCATGGAGCTCTCCGTGCCCACAGCTCCCATGTGCAGCCAGGTGCCCGCACCCCACGGTGCGCCCAGCGCTGCCCTGCACCCTCGCACCCACCTGGCACCGCAGCCACGGCGGTGCCTCAGCAGCCTCTTCTGTTTGCAGGCGACTCTCCGCAGCTTCGCGATCCTGGCCCGAAACCAACAGCTGCCCCTCACGCCCGGACAGCCGTCCTGCGTGCTCCAGCGCCCCTGAGAGCTGGACCCGACACCAGCAGCCACCGCGTGTGCCTGGAAAAGCGGACCGCCTTCCACAGAGAACTGGGGAACCCACCCCTGCCAGCTCGGACACCCGCCCGGACCGCCCGCTCCGCACACCGCCAGCCCGCCCGCCCCCACCCCGGGTCTCACGGCTGTCCAACTCAGGCAGCCCTTGAGGGACTGGCCCAGCGACCTCCAGCCCCCTGAGGAACTGAAACCATCCCCCCACCCCCCAAGCCCATGGCCCTGATCCTCCTGCAAGGGCTTGAGGTGGCCCCACCAGGGTCCAGGTCGGGGGTGCGATGAGAGAGTCCCGACGGACAGCTTCACGGATCGACCATTTGCTTCTGAATAACAGTATAGCAATAAATAGAGAGCAGTAGCACAATTGTCCGGGTCGTTATGGCAGCAAACCCAGGAATTCACCAAGTCTGGGCTGAACTTCATACCGGGGCACGCAGGGACGTGGATGCCTGTGGTGTCAGCAGGCAGGGAGCTGGGCATGGCACGCGCCGAGCATAAAAAAGAGGGTCTGGACCATAAAAAGGAAGTTGTGAACTCTAGAAGCAAAGCTTTGGGCCCTGGAAATGAGGCTTTGGGCCCTACGCGAGGGGTTTGGAGCATAAAAAAGAGGGTTTGGAGACTCAGGATGTGGCTTGGACCCTAAAAACCACTGGATGGATCCTAAAAATGCCGCTTTGGAGCCTGAAAATGAGGTTTTGGAAACTAAAAAAGCGGCCTTGGACTCTAGAAAGGAGACTTTGCAATCTGAAATGGAGCCTTTGGACCCTGAAATGAGGATTTGATTTGTAGAAGTGAGGCTTTGGGCCATAAAAATGTGGGTTTGGAGCCTCAAATGAGGTTTCCTGCCATGAAAGTGACGGTTTAGACCCTAGAAAGAAAAGTGAGTGGCCTGAAACAAAGGCTGTCCTTAGTAAAAGACAGGTTTGGACCCTATAAGTAAGGCTTTGAACTCTCAAACTGAGGCTTTGGACCTTCAAAATCTGACTTCAGGCTTTGAAAGTGATGCTGTCGGCCCTTGAAATGAGTCTTCGGACCTTCAAAGGCGGGTTTGGAATTGTAAAGGGGGGTTCGTACCCTAAAAGTGAGGCTGGGGGACCTAAAAATGAGGCTTTCAACCCTAGAATCAAAGCTTTGGACCCTGAAAATGAGGCTTTGGGCCCTAAAAGAGGGGTTTGGAGCACCAAAATGAGGGTTTGGACATTCAAGATGTGGCTTAGATCCTCAAAATGACTGGATGGATCCTAAAAATGACTCTGCTCTCTAGAAATGAGAGACCTGCTCCTGCGCTTGCAGCACCCCTGGCCCTGGCCCTGGCCCTGGCCCTGGCGCTGGTCCCCCCTCTCCCCGGCTGCCCCCAGCCCGTCTCTCCTCTCTTTCTCCTCAGGCTGCTCGGCCTCCGCCTCCTCCGGCCCCGCCCCAGGCCGTCTGTGACTGACAGGCCGCATCTGGCTCCACTTATTGGCTCAGCCGTGACCAATGGCACTGCTGTTGCCGGGCGGGCGGGGGCAGCCCGGGCCTCTCCCCACAGAGCCACCCTGCGCCCGCTGCCCAGCCCCACGGCCACAGACCCCGGGGTTTGGGCTGGGTGGTGGGGGGTTGATTTCGGGCAGCCGCGGCCCTGGGCAGGAGGAGCTGCCTGTTATTGTCCTGTGGCCTTGTGGGGGTTTTCATTCAGGCACCTTCGGAGGACTAAACCAAAAAGGCCGATGGCAGAAGCTTCTGTCCAGGCCCTCCCCTGAGGAGACAGGCCGTCCTGGAAAGGGCCCTGTCGCGCTCACCCAACCCAGCCCGCCGGCCGCAGCATCTCGCCCCCTGAGCGCAGCTCACGCCTCAGCCAGCCGGGACACTGGGCCTGCGGAGAGAGGGCCTTCACGAAGGGCCGTTGCACCTGGAGCTGTGCTCTCAGCAGCACAAGGTGTGTGCAGAGCTCGGCCGTCCCTCGGTCCGCTCATGAGGTCTGGGCCTGCTCAGGGAGGGAGGGAAGGGAAGGGGGCACGGGAGGGAAGAGGAAGGAAGGGGACCTGCCCTGGATTTGTTCTGGATCAGCAGGTCTTTCCCAAAATGCGAGTCATGCAGAGGTGGAATTAGAAAGGCCAGGCTTGGGGAGCTGTGGCCAGCTCCATGGGCAAGTGGGAGGCAGATGCCCTACGGGGAGGCACAGGGGGCTTTGGCTGCTGCGGGGTCATTTTCCAGGTGAACAGTGGAGCCAGAACTGCACGGCAGGGCCAGGCAATAGCCCACGGGAGCGCCTCTCCCCTAGGATGATCACAGCTGTGTCCGGTGGCTCCGGTTCTGCGGCTCCCTGGCTGGGTCGCGGCTTTCAGCCTCGGGGAGGTCCGTCCTTGGGAGATGTCCGCTCAGGAAAACAGGAGCATTCCTGCTGTAGCCCTGCAGAGCTCTCCTTGGGCAACGCCAGGTCCCCGACACACAGCCCCAGCCCGCAGCCCAGAGGAAAAGAGGGGCAATGCTGGTGCAGCCTCTCACTGGCCAGCGGGCTCTTCTCCACAAGACATGTGAATGATCGTTTTTTTCCTCCACTGCTTTCGCGAGGGCTTCTTTTGGGCACAGCAAGAAATCCCTGAGGGGCCGTATGTTTGCCCATCCGTTCCTGGAGGGGTGTTGCCCATGGCCTGGAAACAGCATTTGGAGAGCTGCCAGGTGGCCACTCAGCAGGTCACTCAGGCCCCTCTGCAGCTTTGGAAATCTCCACCCATGTGTGGGTCCCAGGTCATGACCTGGCCTGCCTCCAGTCACTGAAAAGAAGTGGATCACAACATCTAATGGAAACGTGCTTGATTACAGCTGTGCCTGTGGGCGATGGCTACCTGACCTCTCAGCCGGATCTTGTCCAGGAGCCTCGGGGCGATCCCACAGGTATGTCACTTGAGTGAATGAGCATTTAGGTTTTAATATTCTGTTCATATGAAATTTAACTTAAAATTTTCTTGACCGATGCTCAAACAGCTCCGTGCATGGCTTGGTTTGAATCAGCATGATCCAGGCACCCAGTAACTGTCTGCACAATGCACCTGAGTGCAAGGGAGAGACAAGTGCCATGGAGCAATCCCGCCTTTGAACTGCGTTCCTTGCCGTTCAGATCTGAAGAAGTATATTGAAATATTTCACGGGAGCTGCTCTGTTTTGTTTGTTTACAGACGTGGCTGGAGGCGATGGATATCCAGCTTCCCAGCTGGGTTCCAGAGCTGTTGCGCAGGGAGATCGCATGGGTACGTCATGGCTTTTTACTTCCTTTGAGAGCTGCCAGCTCAAAGCCCAAATGTGAGCGAGGCATCTCTCGCGGGAGTGAGAATACGGACCTGCAGTGTGTGTGCCACGTCATTACGTGATCCCCTCATACGTTCTGCTGTTCAGCTATGAGGGTGTATATCACAATGGGTGACAAAAACTTCTCATGGGCGTTTGGTTGCAGATGCGGCTCCAGCTCCCTGGCTGGATCCTGCGCTGGAGCTCACCTTGCAGCCCAGGGGTGAGTGGTCGGTCTTGACTGACTTCACAGACTAAGCACTCGTTAGGGAGAAATTTAACTTAATACTTTCTGTTAAGGTCCTCAAAGAGCAAAATATGAAGGCGAAAGAGGGAAATCTTCTCAGCGGTCATCGGAAATCCTAAAGGAAATCCTGAAGGAATTGGAGAAAGCATCACATGGTGGGTATATTTCCCTCTTAACCAGGAGACTGGGGAAGCTGAGGTTTTGGAGACGTGTATGGACAAGCCGTAGCCACCACAAGCAGAAAGGGATCGATCAGAGCCTCGCTGCGCTGACACTCCGTTACACACCTTGCAGGCGCTGGCAAGCCGCAGAGATGGTCCAGAGCCTCTGCTGCCAGTTGTGGTTCAAGCTGAGTCCCAGGGAAAGCAGCTGCCCCAGCTGTACCATGGCTGGCCAGAGCTGTTCCGGGCAGATGTTGGTATCCAGCTGGCAGGGGCTGGTTGTGCTCACGCCTTGCTGCCGGTCGCCGGAGGGGAGAGTGCCCTTGGGCAGCGGAGAGGATGCGCAGGCAGCTGGGGGTCGCTGAGGCTGGCAGACTTTGCCAGGGCTGCAGGCATGCCCTGGCCAGCATTGGAGCAGCCCCGGCTTCACAGCCTGGTCCAGCCCTGTTGTTCTCCTTGATGTTCGAGGACGCTCAGTGACACCTCGAGGTCAGGGACAGGTGGAAGCTGGACACCCAGCTTGAGGCGGGACACCTAAGTTGAAGGCAGCTAAAATGAAGGGCTCTGAATTCAGCCTCGGGTGGTTTAGCTGTCTGTTTCTAGTTGTGTTTTAGAGAGCTTGGTTGTGGTCTTCCTCTTGCTTTGGGAGACTGTGGGCTCTTCACTGCCACTTGTGGAAGTGCCCAGAACATGGTTGCAAGAGCTTGGGGTTCAGTCCACTGTGTGTGTCTGTTACCCTTACCGTGTGATGGAGTTGGCATGATGCGAAGTGCTTCTCTGAGGGGCTCTTTCCCCAGCTGAATTGGCTGCAGTGTCTTCCTGCCCTCTCTGAAGGAAGTCCTTTACCATCGTCTTGCAGTTTGCCAAAAATGCACTAAGTGGAATGCAAACAAGCAGATGACATGCCATCTCCTAGTTTCTCAGCAGGTCAGGTTGTGCTCTCTACTGGTAATCTGGAAGTGTCTAGCTCTTAAATTGTTCTTTCTCCGTGAATGATCCATTGTGGGGACTAGGGACGAGGGGCACGCCCAAATGCCCAGGCTTGCTTTCTAAGTGTTAGTAATGCATTTTGGCTCCGAAAGATCCCACGTTCCTGATGAGGAACGGTTCCTTCTAATTAAACTGACCCTCTTTCTTTCTAAGGAAAGGGACCGTGAGACTGTGGAGAAGGAGGCGCTTCAGGAAGGAGGCAGTCACGCAGTGCCAGTCTCCGCTGAAAAACCAGGGCCAATTCAATCAACAGGCGTGCCAGGTAATGGCTGTCCCTCGGGCATCCAGTGTCATAAACCAAAATCTCTGGGTGTCTGCAGGCTCTTCCCCTGGTGCCCGCTACTGCACGTGGTGTCAGCAGCCAAACTCTTAGTACAGAGCAAGCGTTCTGACCAGAGCCAGGAACGGCTCTCTGAGGACGACTGTCATCTCTGGGCTGTGCAGGTTATTGCCAGCAGTGTGTCAGAGAGACACTGGTAACCCTCTGTGGATGCAGTGCGATGCTCACCTCCCACCACACCCCGTTCACGGGAATTTCAGAACTCTGCCATTTTGGGAACGAGGCCATCCGAACCACGTTCAGTAGACGATGGGAAATATGACTCTTGATCGCATGTACCTCCCTCATACCTGCATCCCAGAGCTTGCCGTGAGTCCCTCGAGGTCCCAGGCAAAACAGAGGGGGATCCCTCCTGTGAACTGCGGTCCAAAGGGATTCGCTGACGGATCAGGCATGGGCTTAGCGGGAACCTGCACTGTCCTTCTGCATCCTCTGTGCCTGAGCCATGCTGAGGCTTTACCTTTCTCTGATTCTTGGTAGTGCTGTCCAACGCCGGGGAAGCCCACCATGCCGGGATATATGAATCTTTTTGAAAGAACCCAGGTCCTGAGCAGTCTTTCAGGGGGCCGTAAGTGGGAGACAAGTCCTGAAAAGTGGAGGCCTGCAAGCGGTGCCCATGCTGGAGACAAGGCAAAGGGGGAGTGCGAGGTTCAGGTGGCTCCTGAGAGGACCTGACTCCGTCCCCTCGGAGTGTGGGTGCTGGGCTGGGGAGGGAGAGCTGGGGGTGGCAGTCCCTGTCGCACGCATGGTTTTTGTCCGTGTTGCTCAAAGGCACGACTGGTCAAACAGCTGCGCTCCCCCACATGCTCTCCATCTGGCCTCACGAGTTCTGTTCAGTGGGACAACTTGTCCCAAAGGGTCAGGGAGAGCCTCCACGCAGCAGCACTAGCAAGCCTTGGAACGGGAAGGTGGGTGAGCGCAAACCCAATTGTGCGCAAATGTGAAGGGTGCCCAAAAAGGGAGAGCCGAGCCATGACGCTGGGAAAACTGGACTAGGGCCATCCCAGAGTGTAAGCTAAGCTGAGACGCAGCAGAGAGGCTCCAGAGTGCATTGATTCACAGTGGCTTTGGGAGTTGCCTTTGTTTCTGTCTAAAACCACGGAAATGTTGCAGCCCCAGGATGTTCAGTGCTTCAGAGATGCTAACAAAGCCAGAAAGAACCTTTCCTGGCAATGTCAGACCTCCTGGGAGATTACAAGAGTGCGCAGGACACGCTAATGTGCAGAATTGTTCCTCCAGGTGTGGATGGCAAGAGAAACTCAAAAGCTATGGATCCGAACGATTTCCAGAAGTACTGCATCGAAGGCGCCGTGGCGGTCTTGGGCTCCATGCTGTTTGGGATGGCATTGTGTTGTGCGATCTGTGTGTGGAGGAAAAGAGTGAGTTGTTGGGAGGTTTTTTTTGCCAAACTTCTGTATGAGATGGCTGCTATTAGCCATGAAGCATTTCGAGGCAGGGTATTCTGGAGTGCCGAGATAGGTACAGACCAGACTCTACTGAGATCTCTGCTGTAAGATGTTTTAACTGGCCTCTCAATTCATGGGCATTCTTTTCTGAAAGGCCTTCTCACTGTTGCAAGTGCTAGTTAAAAGTGACCCTGCCTGGACAAGAGCAGACCCAGTGACAGGTGTAGGCACAGCAAGGTCAGAAAGTAAAGACAACATGGGATAACACGGCCATAGAAAGTGAGAACTGCAAGAGTGACATCTCCCTACCAGTGAACCTCCCTGCAGAAATCACCCTGTTAGGTGATGCCATAAATCCCAGATGTTCACCTCAGCAACTGCGACCGTGGCGAAGAACCTTCGCAGCTACCGGCCTTGCTTTGGAGAAAGAGAGGCAGTCTGTCCCATCTGCACCCCAGCACTGCCAGCGTGCGTGTTCTCAGCACGGACGGGGTTGAGTCTGTGCAGGGCTATGTATCTCTTTGGCTACATATTCTGAAGAGAGGATGGGGAGCACCTCACCGAACAGAGAGCTGAGGCCCCAGCAGTGGGCAGGGGAGCCGAGTGCTGGTCTCTGCCAGGCACGTGGAGAAAGGAGAGCAGGAGGCTCTCCTGGCCCCGCAGTGCCGTGCCCAGCTTTGGTCCCCTTGGTCTGTCGGGGTCAGGCCTCCTTCCCAGCACGTGCAGAGCAGGCAGGTCAGGACGGTCAGGGCCGAGAGGAGATGAGTCACGGGCAGGCGAGCAGAGCCCCAGCCGAGGTGTGCGAGACGCCTCATTTTCTGCATGGAGCTCTCCGTGCCCACAGCTCCCATGTGCAGCCAGGTGCCCGCACCCCACGGTGCGCCCAGCGCTGCCCTGCACCCTCGCACCCACCTGGCACTGCAGCCACGGCGGTGCCTCAGCAGCCTCTTCTGTTTGCAGGCGACTCTCCGCAGCTTCGCGATCCTGGCCCGAAACCAACAGCTGCCCCTCACGCCCGGACAGCTGTCCTGCGTGCTCCAGCGCCCCTGAGAGCTGGACCCGACACCAGCAGCCACCGCGTGTGCCTGGAAAAGTGGACCGCCTTCCACAGAGAACTGGGGAACCCACCCCTGCCAGCTCGGACACCCGCCCGGACCGCCCGCTCCGCACACCGCCAGCCCGCCCGCCCCCACCCCGGGTCTCATGGCTGTCCAACTCAGCCAGCCCTTAAGGGACTGGCCCAGCGACCTCCAGCCCCCTGAGGAACTGAAACCATCCCCCCACCCCTCAAGCCCATGGCCCTGATCCTCCTGCAAGGGCTTGAGGTGGCCCCACCAGGGTCCAGGTCGGGGGTGCGATGAGAGAGTCCCGACGGACAGCTTCACGGATCGACCATTTGCTTCTGAATAACAGTATAGCAATAAATAGAGAGCAGTAGCACAATTGTCCGGGTCGTTATGGCAGCAAACCCAGGAATTCACCAAGTCTGGGCTGAACTTCATACCGGGGCACGCAGGGACGTGGATGCCTGCGGTGTCAGCAGGCAGGGAGCTGGGCATGGTACGCGCCGAGCATAAAAAAGAGGGTCTGGACCATAAAAAGGAAGTTGTGAACTCTAGAAGCAAAGCTTTGGGCCCTGGAAATGAGGCTTTGGGCCCTACGCGAGGGGTTTGGAGCATAAAAAAGAGGGTTTGGAGACTCAGGATGTGGCTTGGACCCTAAAAACCACTGGATGGATCCTAAAAATGCCGCTTTGGAGCCTGAAAATGAGGTTTTGGAAACTAAAAAAGCGGCCTTGGACTCTAGAAAGGAGACTTTGCAATCTGAAATGGAGCCTTTGGACCCTGAAATGAGGATTTGATTCGTAGAAGTGAGGCTTTGGGCCATAAAAATGTGGGTTTGGAGCCTCAAATGAGGTTTCCTGCCATGAAAGTGACGGTTTAGACCCTAGAAAGAAAAGTGAGTGGCCTGAAACAAAGGCTGTCCTTAGTAAAAGACAGGTTTGGACCCTATAAGTAAGGCTTTGAACTCTCAAACTGAGGCTTTGGACCTTCAAAATCTGACTTCAGGCTTTGAAAGTGATGCTGTCGGCCCTTGAAATGAGTCTTCGGACCTTCAAAGGAGGGTTTGGAATTGTAAAGGGGGGTTCGTACCCTAAAAGTGAGGCTGGGGGACCTAAAAATGAGGCTTTCAACCCTAGAATCAAAGCTTTGGACCCTGAAAATGAGGCTTTGGGCCCTAAAAGAGGGGTTTGGAGCATCAAAATGAGGGTTTGGACATTCAAGATGTGGCTTAGATCCTCAAAATGACTGGATGGATCCTAAAAATGACGCTGCTCTCTAAAAATGAGAGACCTGCTCCTGCGCTTGCAGCACCCCTGGCCCTGGCCCTGGCCCTGGCCCTGGCCCTGGCGCTGGTCCCCCCTCACCCCGGCTGCCCCCAGCCCATCTCTCCTCTCTTTCTCCTCAGGCTGCTCGGCCTCCGCCTCCTCCGGCCCCGCCCCAGGCCGTCTGTGACTGACAGGCTGCATCTGGCTCCACTTATTGGCTCAGCCGTGAGCAATGGCACTGCTGTTGCCGGGCGGGCGGGGGCAGCCCGGGCCTCTTCCCACAGAGCCACCCTGCGCCCGCTGCCCAGCCCCACGGCCACAGACCCCGGGGTTTGGGCTGGGTGGTGGGGGGTTGATTTCGGGCAGCCGCGGCCCTGGGCAGGAGGAGCTGCCTGTTATTGTCCTGTGGCCTTGTGGGGGTTTTCATTCAGGCACCTTCGGAGGACTAAACCAAAAAGGCCGGTGGCAGAAGCTTCTGTCCAGGCCCTCCCCTGAGGAGACAGGCCGTCCTGGAAAGGGCCCTGTCGCGCTCACCCAACCCAGCCCGCCGGCCGCAGCATCTCGCCCCCTGAGCGCAGCTCACGCCTCAGCCAGCCGGGACACTGGGCCTGCGGAGAGAGGGCCTTCACGAAGGGCCGTTGCACCTGGAGCTGTGCTCTCAGCAGCACAAGGTGTGTGCAGAGCTCGGCCGTCCCTCGGTCCGCTCATGAGGTCTGGGCCTGCTCAGGGAGGGAGGGAAGGGAAGGGAAGGGGGCACGGGAGGGAAGAGGAAGGAAGGGGACCTGCCCTGGATTTGTTCTGGATCAGCAGGTCTTTCCCAAAATGCGAGTCATGCAGAGATGGAATTAGAAAGGCCAGGCTTGGGGAGCTGTGGCCAGCTCCATGGGCAAGTGGGAGGCAGATGCCCTACGGGGAGGCACAGGGGGCTGTGGCTGCTGCGGGGTCATTTTCCAGGTGAACAGTGGAGCCAGAACTGCACGGCAGGGCCAGGCAATAGCCCACGGGAGCGCCTCTCCCCTAGGATGATCACAGCTGTGTCCGGTGGCTCCGGTTCTGCGGCTCCCTGGCTGGGTCGCGGCTTTCAGCCTCGGGGAGGTCCGTCCTTGGGAGATGTCCGCTCAGGAAAACAGGAGCATTCCTGCTGTAGCCCTGCAGAGCTCTCCTTGGGCAACGCCAGGTCCCCGACACACAGCCCCAGCCCGCAGCCCAGAGGAAAAGAGGGGCAATGCTGGTGCAGCCTCTCACTGGCCAGCGGGCTCTTCTCCACAAGACATGTGAATGATCATTTTTTTCCTCCACTGCTTTCACGAGGGCTTCTTTTGGGCACAGCAAGAAATCCCTGAGGGGCCGTATGTTTGCCCATCCGTTCCTGGAGGGGTGTTGCCCATGGCCTGGAAACAGCATTTGGAGAGCTGCCAGGTGGCCACTCAGCAGGTCACTCAGGCCCCTCTGCAGCTTTGGAAATCTCCACCCATGTGTGGGTCCCAGGTCATGACCTGGCCTGCCTCCAGTCACTGAAAAGAAGTGGATCACAACATCTAATGGAAACGTGCTTGATTACAGCTGTGCCTGTGGGCGATGGCTACCTGACCTCTCAGCCGGATCTTGTCCAGGAGCCTCGGGGCGATCCCACAGGTATGTCACTTGAGTGAATGAGCATTTAGGTTTTAATATTCTGTTCATATGAAATTTAACTTAATATTTTCTTGACCGATGCTCAAACAGCTCCGTGCATGGCTTGGTTTGAATCAGCATGATCCAGGCACCCAGTAACTGTCTGCACAATGCACCTGAGTGCAAGGGAGAGACAAGTGCCATGGAGCAATCCCGCCTTTGAACTGCGTTCCTTGCCGTTCAGATCTGAAGAAGTATATTGAAATATTTCACGGGAGCTGCTCTGTTTTGTTTGTTTACAGACGTGGCTGGAGGCGATGGATATCCAGCTTCCCAGCTGGGTTCCAGAGCTGTTGCGCAGGGAGATCGCATGGGTACGTCATGGCTTTTTACTTCCTTTGAGAGCTGCCAGCTCAAAGCCCAAATGTGAGCGAGGCATCTCTCGCGGGAGTGAGAATACAGACCTGCAGTGTGTGTGCCACGTCATTACGTGATCCCCTCATACGTTCTGCTGTTCAGCTATGAGGGTGTATATCACAATGGGTGACAAAAACTTCTCATGGGCGTTTGGTTGCAGATGTGGCTCCAGCTCCCTGGCTGGATCCTGCGCTGGAGCTCACCTCGCATCCCAGGGGTGAGTGGTCGGTCTTGACTGACTTCACAGACTAAGCACTCGTTAGGGAGAAATTTAACTTAATACTTTCTGTTAAGGTCCTCAAAGAGCAAAATATGAAGGCGAAAGAGGGAAATCTTCTCAGCGGTCATCGGAAATCCTAAAGGAAATCCTGAAGGAATTGGAGAAAGCATCACGTGGTGGGTATATTTCCCTCTTAACCAAGAGACTGGGGAAGCTGAGGTTTTGGAGACATGTATGGACAAGCCGTAGCCACCACAAGCAGAAAGGGATCGATCAGAGCCTCGCTGCGCTGACACTCGATGACACACCTTGCAGGCGCTGGCAAGCCGCAGAGATGGTCCAGAGCCTCTGCTGCCAGTTGTGGTTCAAGCTGAGTCCCAGGGAAAGCAGCTGCCCCAGCTGTACCATGGCTGGCCAGAGCTGTTCCGGGCAGATGTTGGTATCCAGCTGGCAGGGGCTGGTTGTGCTCACGCCTTGCTGCCGGTCGCCGGAGGGGAGAGTGCCCTTGGGCAGCGGAGAGGATGCGCAGGCAGCTGGGGGTCGCTGAGGCTGGCAGACTTTGCCGGGGCTGCAGGCATGCCCTGGCCAGCATTGGAGCAGCCCCGGCTTCACAGCCTGGTCCAGCCCTGTTGTTCTCCTTGATGTTCGAGGACGCTCAGTGACACCTCGAGGTCAGGGACAGGTGGAAGCTGGACACCCAGCTTGAGGCGGGACACCTAAGTTGAAGGCAGCTAAAATGAAGGGCTCTGAATTCAGCCTCGGGTGGTTTAGCTGTCTGTTTCTAGTTGTGTTTTAGAGAGCTTGGTTGTGGTCTTCCTCTTGCTTTGGGGGACTGTGGGCTCTTCACTGCCACTTGTGGAAGTGCCCAGAACATGGTTGCAAGAGCTTGGGGTTCAGTCCACTGTGTGTGTCTGTTACCCTTACCGTGTGATGGAGTTGGCATGATGCGAAGTGCTTCTCTGAGGGGCTCTTTCCGCAGCTGAATTGGCTGCAGTGTCTTCCTGCCCTCTCTGAAGGAAGTCCTTTACCATCGTCTTGCAGTTTGCCAAAAATGCACTAAGTGGAATGCAAACAAGCAGATGACATGCCATCTCCTAGTTTCTCAGCAGGTCAGGTTGTGCTCTCTACTGGTAATCTGGAAGTGTCTAGCTCTTAAATTGTTCTTTCTCCGTGAATGATCCATTGTGGGGACTAGTGACGAGGTGCACGCCCAAATGCCCAGGCTTGCTTTCTAAGTGTTAGTAATGCATTTTGGCTCCGAAAGATCCCACGTTCCTGATGAGGAACGGTTCCTTCTAATTAAACTGACCCTCTTTCTTTCTAAAGAGAGGGACCGTGAGACTGTGGAGAAGGAGGCGCTTCAGGAAGGAGGCAGTCACGCAGTGCCAGTCTCCGCTGAAAAACCAGGGCCAATTCAATCAACAGGCGTGCCAGGTAATGGCTGTCCCTCGGGCATCCAGTGTCATAAACCGAAATCTCTGGGTGTCTGCAGGCTCTTCCCCTGGTGCCCGCTACTGCACGTGGTGTCAGCAGCCAAACTCTTAGTACAGAGCAAGCGTTCTGACCGGAGCCAGGAACGGCTCTCTGAGGACGACTGTCATCTCTGGGCTGTGCAGGTTATTGCCAGCAGTGTGTCAGAGAGACACTGGTAACCCTCTGTGGATGCAGTGCGATGCTCACCTCCCACCACACCCCGTTCACGGGAATTTCAGAACTCTGCCATTTTGGGAACGAGGCCATCCGAACCACGTTCAGTAGACGATGGGAAATATGACTCTTGATCGCATGTACCTCCCTCATACCTGCATCCCAGAGCTTGCCGTGAGTCCCTCGAGGTCCCAGGCAAAACAGAGGGGGATCCCTCCTGTGAACTGCGGTCCAAAGGGATTCGCTGACGGATCAGGCATGGGCTTAGCGGGAACCTGCACTGTCCTTCTGCATCCTCTGTGCCTGAGCCATGCTGAGGCTTTACCTTTCTCTGATTCTTGGCAGTGCTGTCCAACGCCGGGGAAGCCCACCATGCCGGGATATATGAATCTTTTCGAAAGAACCCAGGTACTGAGCAGTCTTTCAGGGGGCCGTAAGTGGGAGACAAGTCCTGAAAAGTGGAGGCCTGCAAGCGGTGCCCATGCTGGAGACAAGGCAAAGGGGGAGTGCGAGGTTCAGGTGGCTCCTGAGAGGACCTGACTCCGTCCCCTCGGAGTGTGGGTGCTGGGCTGGGGAGGGAGAGCTGGGGGTGGCAGTCCCTGTCGCACGCATGGTTTTTGTCCGTGTTGCTCAAAGGCACGACTGGTCAAACAGCTGCGCTCCCCCACGTGCTCTCCATCTGGCCTCACGAGTTCTGTTCAGTGGGACAACTTGTCCCAAAGGGTCAGGGAGAGCCTCCACGCAGCAGCACTAGCAAGCCTTGGAACGGGAAGGTGGGTGAGCGCAAACCCAATTGTGCGCAAATGTGAAGGGTGGCCAAAAAGGGAGAGCCGAGCCATGACGCTGGGAAAACTGGACTAGGACCATCCCAGAGTGTAAGCTAAGCTGAGACGCAGCAGAGAGGCTCCAGAGTGCATTGATTCATAGTGGCTTTGGGAGTTGCCTTTGTTTCTGCTGAAACCACGGAAATGTTGCAGCCCCAGGATGTTCAGTGCTTCAGAGATGCTAACAAAGCCAGAAAGAACATTTCCTGGCAATGTCAGACCTCCTGGGAGATTACAAGAGTGCGCAGGACACACTAATGTGCAGAATTGTTCCTCCAGGTGTGGATGGCAAGAGAAACGCAAAAGCTATGGATCCGAACGATTTCCGGAAGTACTGCATCGAAGGCGCCGTGGCGGTCTTGGGCTCCATGCTGTTTGGGATGGCATTGTGTTGTGCGATCTGTGTGTGGAGGAAGAGAAAAGAGTGAGTTGTTGGGAGGGTTTTTTTGCCAAACTTCTGTATGAGATGGCTGCTATTAGCCATGAAGCATTTCGAGGCAGGGTATTCTGGAGTGCCGAGATAGGTACAGACCAGACTCTACTGAGATCTCTGCTGTAAGATGTTTTAACTGGCCTCTCAATTCATGGGCATTCTTTTCTGAAAGGCCTTCTCACTGTTGCAAGTGCTAGTTAAAAGTGACCCTGCCTGGACAAGAGCAGACCCAGTGACAGGTGTAGGCACAGCAAGGTCAGAAAGTAAAGACAACATGGGATAACACGGCCATAGAAAGTGAGAACTGCAAGAGTGACATCTCCCTACCAGTGAACCTCCCAGCAGAAATCACCCTGTTAGGTGATGCCGTAAATCCCAGATGTTCACCTCAGCAACTCCGACCGTGGCGAAGAACCTTCGCAGCTACCGGCCTTGCTTTGGAGAAAGAGAGGCAGTCTGTCCCATCTGCACCCCAGCACTGCCAGCGTGCGTGTTCTCAGCACGGACGGGGTTGAGTCTGTGCAGGGCTATGTATCTCTTTGGCTACGTATTCTGAAGAGAGGATGGGGAGCACCTCACCGAACAGAGAGCTGAGGCCCCAGCAGTGGGCAGGGGAGCCGAGTGCTGGTCTCTGCCAGGCATGTGGAGAAAGGAGAGCAGGAGGCTCTCCTGGCCCCGCAGTGCCGTGCCCAGCTTTGGTCCCCTTGGTCTGTCGGGGTCAGGCCTCCTTCCCAGCACGTGCAGAGCAGGCAGGTCAGGACGGTCAGGGCCGAGAGGAGATGAGTCACGGGCAGGCGAGCAGAGCCCCAGCCGAGGGGTGCGAGACGCCTCATTTTCTGCATGGAGCTCTCCGTGCCCACAGCTCCCATGTGCAGCCAGGTGCCCGCACCCCACGGTGCGCCCAGCGCTGCCCTGCACCCTCGCACCCACCTGGCACCGCAGCCACGGCGGTGCCTCAGCAGCCTCTTCTGTTTGCAGGCGACTCTCCGCAGCTTCGCGATCCTGGCCCGAAACCAACAGCTGCCCCTCACGCCCGGACAGCCGTCCTGCGTGCTCCAGCGCCCCTGAGAGCTGGACCCGACACCAGCAGCCACCGCGTGTGCCTGGAAAAGCGGACCGCCTTCCACAGAGAACTGGGGAACCCACCCCTGCCAGCTCGGACACCCGCCCGGACCGCCCGCTCCGCACACCGCCAGCCCGCCCGCCCCCACCCCGGGTCTCACGGCTGTCCAACTCAGGCAGCCCTTGAGGGACTGGCCCAGCGACCTCCAGCCCCCTGAGGAACTGAAACCATCCCCCCACCCCCCAAGCCCATGGCCCTGATCCTCCTGCAAGGGCTTGAGGTGGCCCCACCAGGGTCCAGGTCGGGGGTGCGATGAGAGAGTCCCGACGGACAGCTTCACGGATCGACCATTTGCTTCTGAATAACAGTATAGCAATAAATAGAGAGCAGTAGCACAATTGTCCGGGTCGTTATGGCAGCAAACCCAGGAATTCACCAAGTCTGGGCTGAACTTCATACCGGGGCACGCAGGGACGTGGATGCCTGTGGTGTCAGCAGGCAGGGAGCTGGGCATGGCACGCGCCGAGCATAAAAAAGAGGGTCTGGACCATAAAAAGGAAGTTGTGAACTCTAGAAGCAAAGCTTTGGGCCCTGGAAATGAGGCTTTGGGCCCTACGCGAGGGGTTTGGAGCATAAAAAAGAGGGTTTGGAGACTCAGGATGTGGCTTGGACCCTAAAAACCACTGGATGGATCCTAAAAATGCCGCTTTGGAGCCTGAAAATGAGGTTTTGGAAACTAAAAAAGCGGCCTTGGACTCTAGAAAGGAGACTTTGCAATCTGAAATGGAGCCTTTGGACCCTGAAATGAGGATTTGATTTGTAGAAGTGAGGCTTTGGGCCATAAAAATGTGGGTTTGGAGCCTCAAATGAGGTTTCCTGCCATGAAAGTGACGGTTTAGACCCTAGAAAGAAAAGTGAGTGGCCTGAAACAAAGGCTGTCCTTAGTAAAAGACAGGTTTGGACCCTATAAGTAAGGCTTTGAACTCTCAAACTGAGGCTTTGGACCTTCAAAATCTGACTTCAGGCTTTGAAAGTGATGCTGTCAGCCCTTGAAATGAGTCTTCGGACCTTCAAAGGCGGGTTTGGAATTGTAAAGGGGGGTTCGTACCCTAAAAGTGAGGCTGGGGGACCTAAAAATGAGGCTTTCAACCCTAGAATCAAAGCTTTGGACCCTGAAAATGAGGCTTTGGGCCCTAAAAGAGGGGTTTGGAGCACCAAAATGAGGGTTTGGACATTCAAGATGTGGCTTAGATCCTCAAAATGACTGGATGGATCCTAAAAATGACGCTGCTCTCTAAAAATGAGAGACCTGCTCCTGCGCTTGCAGCACCCCTGGCCCTGGCCCTGGCCCTGGCCCTGGCCCTGGCGCTGGTCCCCCCTCGCCCCGGCTGCCCCCAGCCCGTCTCTCCTCTCTTTCTCCTCAGGCTGCTCGGCCTCCGCCTCCTCCGGCCCCACCCCAGGCCGTCTGTGACTGACAGGCCGCATCTGGCTCCACTTATTGGCTCAGCCGTGACCAATGGCACTGCTGTTGCCGGGCGGGCGGGGGCAGCCCGGGCCTCTCCCCACAGAGCCACCCTGCGCCCGCTGCCCAGCCCCACGGCCACAGACCCCGGGGTTTGGGCTGGGTGGTGGGGGGTTGATTTCGGGCAGCCGCGGCCCTGGGCAGGAGGAGCTGCCTGTTATTGTCCTGTGGCCTTGTGGGGGTTTTCATTCAGGCACCTTCGGAGGACTAAACCAAAAAGGCCGATGGCAGAAGCTTCTGTCCAGGCCCTCCCCTGAGGAGACAGGCCGTCCTGGAAAGGGCCCTGTCGCGCTCACCCAACCCAGCCCGCCGGCCGCAGCATCTCGCCCCCTGAGCGCAGCTCACGCCTCAGCCAGCCGGGACACTGGGCCTGCGGAGAGAGGGCCTTCACGAAGGGCCGTTGCACCTGGAGCTGTGCTCTCAGCAGCACAAGGTGTGTGCAGAGCTCGGCCGTCCCTCGGTCCGCTCATGAGGTCTGGGCCTGCTCAGGGAGGGAGGGAAGGGAAGGGGGCACGGGAGGGAAGAGGAAGGAAGGGGACCTGCCCTGGATTTGTTCTGGATCAGCAGGTCTTTCCCAAAATGCGAGTCATGCAGAGATGGAATTAGAAAGGCCAGGCTTGGGGAGCTGTGGCCAGCTCCATGGGCAAGTGGGAGGCAGATGCCCTACGGGGAGGCACAGGGGGCTGTGGCTGCTGCGGGGTCATTTTCCAGGTGAACAGTGGAGCCAGAACTGCACAGCAGGGCCAGGCAATAGCCCACGGGAGCGCCTCTCCCCTAGGATGATCACAGCTGTGTCCGGTGGCTCCGGTTCTGCGGCTCCCTGGCTGGGTCGCGGCTTTCAGCCTCGGGGAGGTCCGTCCTTGGGAGATGTCCGCTCAGGAAAACAGGAGCATTCCTGCTGTAGCCCTGCAGAGCTCTCCTTGGGCAACGCCAGGTCCCCGACACACAGCCCCAGCCCGCAGCCCAGAGGAAAAGAGGGGCAATGCTGGTGCAGCCTCTCACTGGCCAGCGGGCTCTTCTCCACAAGACATGTGAATGATCGTTTTTTTCCTCCACTGCTTTCGCGAGGGCTTCTTTTGGGCACAGCAAGAAATCCCTGAGGGGCCGTATGTTTGCCCATCCGTTCCTGGAGGGGTGTTGCCCATGGCCTGGAAACAGCATTTGGAGAGCTGCCAGGTGGCCACTCAGCAGGTCACTCAGGCCCCTCTGCAGCTTTGGAAATCTCCACCCATGTGTGGGTCCCAGGTCATGACCTGGCCTGCCTCCAGTCACTGAAAAGAAGTGGATCACAACATCTAATGGAAACGTGCTTGATTACAGCTGTGCCTGTGGGCGATGGCTACCTGACCTCTCAGCCGGATCTTGTCCAGGAGCCTCGGGGCGATCCCACAGGTATGTCACTTGAGTGAATGAGCATTTAGGTTTTAATATTCTGTTCATATGAAATTTAACTTAAAATTTTCTTGACCGATGCTCAAACAGCTCCGTGCATGGCTTGGTTTGAATCAGCATGATCCAGGCACCCAGTAACTGTCTGCACAATGCACCTGAGTGCAAGGGAGAGACAAGTGCCATGGAGCAATCCCGCCTTTGAACTGCGTTCCTTGCCGTTCAGATCTGAAGAAGTATATTGAAATATTTCACGGGAGCTGCTCTGTTTTGTTTGTTTACAGACGTGGCTGGAGGCGATGGATATCCAGCTTCCCAGCTGGGTTCCAGAGCTGTTGCGCAGGGAGATCGCATGGGTACGTCATGGCTTTTTACTTCCTTTGAGAGCTGCCAGCTCAAAGCCCAAATGTGAGCGAGGCATCTCTCGCGGGAGTGAGAATACGGACCTGCAGTGTGTGTGCCACGTCATTACGTGATCCCCTCATACGTTCTGCTGTTCAGCTATGAGGGTGTATATCACAATGGGTGACAAAAACTTCTCATGGGCGTTTGGTTGCAGATGCGGCTCCAGCTCCCTGGCTGGATCCTGCGCTGGAGCTCACCTTGCAGCCCAGGGGTGAGTGGTCGGTTTTGACTGACTTCACAGACTAAGCACTCGTTAGGGAGAAATTTAACTTAATACTTTCTGTTAAGGTCCTCAAAGAGCAAAATATGAAGGCGAAAGAGGGAAATCTTCTCAGCGGTCATCGGAAATCCTAAAGGAAATCCTGAAGGAATTGGAGAAAGCATCACATGGTGGGTATATTTCCCTCTTAACCAGGAGACTGGGGAAGCTGAGGTTTTGGAGACGTGTATGGACAAGCCGTAGCCACCACAAGCAGAAAGGGATCGATCAGAGCCTCGCTGCGCTGACACTCCGTTACACACCTTGCAGGCGCTGGCAAGCCGCAGAGATGGTCCAGAGCCTCTGCTGCCAGTTGTGGTTCAAGCTGAGTCCCAGGGAAAGCAGCTGCCCCAGCTGTACCATGGCTGGCCAGAGCTGTTCCGGGCAGATGTTGGTATCCAGCTGGCAGGGGCTGGTTGTGCTCACGCCTTGCTGCCGGTCGCCGGAGGGGAGAGTGCCCTTGGGCAGCGGAGAGGATGCGCAGGCAGCTGGGGGTCGCTGAGGCTGGCAGACTTTGCCAGGGCTGCAGGCATGCCCTGGCCAGCATTGGAGCAGCCCCGGCTTCACAGCCTGGTCCAGCCCTGTTGTTCTCCTTGATGTTCGAGGACGCTCAGTGACACCTCGAGGTCAGGGACAGGTGGAAGCTGGACACCCAGCTTGAGGCGGGACACCTAAGTTGAAGGCAGCTAAAATGAAGGGCTCTGAATTCAGCCTCGGGTGGTTTAGCTGTCTGTTTCTAGTTGTGTTTTAGAGAGCTTGGTTGTGGTCTTCCTCTTGCTTTGGGAGACTGTGGGCTCTTCACTGCCACTTGTGGAAGTGCCCAGAACATGGTTGCAAGAGCTTGGGGTTCAGTCCACTGTGTGTGTCTGTTACCCTTACCGTGTGATGGAGTTGGCATGATGCGAAGTGCTTCTCTGAGGGGCTCTTTCCCCAGCTGAATTGGCTGCAGTGTCTTCCTGCCCTCTCTGAAGGAAGTCCTTTACCATCGTCTTGCAGTTTGCCAAAAATGCACTAAGTGGAATGCAAACAAGCAGATGACATGCCATCTCCTAGTTTCTCAGCAGGTCAGGTTGTGCTCTCTACTGGTAATCTGGAAGTGTCTAGCTCTTAAATTGTTCTTTCTCCGTGAATGATCCATTGTGGGGACTAGGGACGAGGGGCACGCCCAAATGCCCAGGCTTGCTTTCTAAGTGTTAGTAATGCATTTTGGCTCCGAAAGATCCCACATTCCTGATGAGGAACGGTTCCTTCTAATTAAACTGACCCTCTTTCTTTCTAAGGAAAGGGACCGTGAGACTGTGGAGAAGGAGGCGCTTCAGGAAGGAGGCAGTCACGCAGTGCCAGTCTCCGCTGAAAAACCAGGGCCAATTCAATCAACAGGCGTGCCAGGTAATGGCTGTCCCTCGGGCATCCAGTGTCATAAACCAAAATCTCTGGGTGTCTGCAGGCTCTTCCCCTGGTGCCCGCTACTGCACGTGGTGTCAGCAGCCAAACTCTTAGTACAGAGCAAGCGTTCTGACCAGAGCCAGGAACGGCTCTCTGAGGACGACTGTCATCTCTGGGCTGTGCAGGTTATTGCCAGCAGTGTGTCAGAGAGACACTGGTAACCCTCTGTGGATGCAGTGCGATGCTCACCTCCCACCACACCCCGTTCACGGGAATTTCAGAACTCTGCCATTTTGGGAACGAGGCCATCCGAACCACGTTCAGTAGACGATGGGAAATATGACTCTTGATCGCATGTACCTCCCTCATACCTGCATCCCAGAGCTTGCCGTGAGTCCCTCGAGGTCCCAGGCAAAACAGAGGGGGATCCCTCCTGTGAACTGCGGTCCAAAGGGATTCGCTGACGGATCAGGCATGGGCTTAGCGGGAACCTGCACTGTCCTTCTGCATCCTCTGTGCCTGAGCCATGCTGAGGCTTTACCTTTCTCTGATTCTTGGTAGTGCTGTCCAACGCCGGGGAAGCCCACCATGCCGGGATATATGAATCTTTTTGAAAGAACCCAGGTACTGAGCAGTCTTTCAGGGGGCCGTAAGTGGGAGACAAGTCCTGAAAAGTGGAGGCCTGCAAGCGGTGCCCATGCTGGAGACAAGGCAAAGGGGGAGTGCGAGGTTCAGGTGGCTCCTGAGAGGACCTGACTCCGTCCCCTCGGAGTGTGGGTGCTGGGCTGGGGAGGGAGAGCTGGGGGTGGCAGTCCCTGTCGCACGCATGGTTTTTGTCCGTGTTGCTCAAAGGGACGACTGGTCAAACAGCTGCGCTCCCCCACATGCTCTCCATCGGGCCTCACGAGTTCTGTTCAGTGGGACAACTTGTCCCAAAGGGTCAGGGAGAGCCTCCACGCAGCAGCACTAGCAAGCCTTGGAACGGGAAGGTGGGTGAGCGCAAACCCAATTGTGCGCAAATGTGAAGGGTGCCCAAAAAGGGAGAGCCGAGCCATGACGCTGGGAAAACTGGACTAGGGCCATCCCAGAGTGTAAGCTAAGCTGAGACGCAGCAGAGAGGCTCCAGAGTGCATTGATTCACAGTGGCTTTAGGAGTTGCCTTTGTTTCTGCTGAAACCACGGAAATGTTGCAGCCCCAGGATGTTCAGTGCTTCAGAGATGCTAACAAAGCCAGAAAGAACATTTCCTGGCAATGTCAGACCTCCTGGGAGATTACAAGAGTGCGCAGGACACACTAATGTGCAGAATTGTTCCTCCAGGTGTGGATGGCAAGAGAAACTCAAAAGCTATGGATCCGAACGATTTCCAGAAGTACTGCATCGAAGGCGCCGTGGCGGTCTTGGGCTCCATGCTGTTTGGGATGGCATTGTGTTGTGCGATCTGTGTGTGGAGGAAAAGAGTGAGTTGTTGGGAGGTTTTTTTTGCCAAACTTCTGTATGAGATAGCTGCTATTAGCCATGAAGCATTTCGAGGCAGGGTATTCTGGAGTGCCGAGATAGGTACAGACCAGACTCTACTGAGATCTCTGCTGTAAGATGTTTTAACTGGCCTCTCAATTCATGGGCATTCTTTTCTGAAAGGCCTCCTCACTGTTGCAAGTGCTAGTTAAAAGTGACCCTGCCTGGACAAGAGCAGACCCAGTGACAGGTGTAGGCACAGCAAGGTCAGAAAGTAAAGACAACATGGGATAACACGGCCATAGAAAGTGAGAACTGCAAGAGTGACATCTCCCTACCAGTGAACCTCCCAGCAGAAATCACCCTGTTAGGTGATGCCATAAATCCCAGATGTTCACCTCAGCAACTCCGACCGTGGCGAAGAACCTTCGCAGCTACCGGCCTTGCTTTGGAGAAAGAGAGGCAGCCTGTCCCATCTGCACCCCAGCACTGCCAGCGTGCGTGTTCTCAGCACGGACGGGGTTGAGTCTGTGCAGGGCTATGTATCTCTTTGGCTACATATTCTGAAGAGAGGATGGGGAGCACCTCACCGAACAGAGAGCTGAGGCCCCAGCAGTGGGCAGGGGAGCCGAGTGCTGGTCTCTGCCAGGCACGTGGAGAAAGGAGAGCAGGAGGCTCTCCTGGCCCCGCAGTGCCGTGCCCAGCTTTGGTCCCCTTGGTCTGTCGGGGTCAGGCCTCCTTCCCAGCACGTGCAGAGCAGGCAGGTCAGGACGGTCAGGGCCGAGAGGAGATGAGTCACGGGCAGGCGAGCAGAGCCCCAGCCGAGGGGTGCGAGACGCCTCATTTTCTGCATGGAGCTCTCCGTGCCCACAGCTCCCATGTGCAGCCAGGTGCCCGCACCCCACGGTGCGCCCAGCGCTGCCCTGCACCCTCGCACCCACCTGGCACCGCAGCCACGGCGGTGCCTCAGCAGCCTCTTCTGTTTGCAGGCGACTCTCCGCAGCTTCGCGATCCTGGCCCGAAACCAACAGCTGCCCCTCACGCCCGGACAGCTGTCCTGCGTGCTCCAGCGCCCCTGAGAGCTGGACCCGACACCAGCAGCCACCGCGTGTGCCTGGAAAAGTGGACCGCCTTCCACAGAGAACTGGGGAACCCACCCCTGCCAGCTCGGACACCCGCCCGGACCGCCCGCTCCGCACACCGCCAGCCCGCCCGCCCCCACCCCGGGTCTCATGGCTGTCCAACTCAGCCAGCCCTTAAGGGACTGGCCCAGCGACCTCCAGCCCCCTGAGGAACTGAAACCATCCCCCCACCCCCCAAGCCCATGGCCCTGATCCTCCTGCAAGGGCTTGAGGTGGCCCCACCAGGGTCCAGGTCGGGGGTGTGATGAGAGAGTCCCGACGGACAGCTTCACGGATCGACCATTTGCTTCTGAATAACAGTATAGCAATAAATAGAGAGCAGTAGCACAATTGTCCGGGTCGTTATGGCAGCAAACCCAGGAATTCACCAAGTCTGGGCTGAACTTCATACCGGGGCACGCAGGGACGTGGATGCCTGCGGTGTCAGCAGGCAGGGAGCTGGGCATGGTACGCGCCGAGCATAAAAAAGAGGGTCTGGACCATAAAAAGGAAGTTGTGAACTCTAGAAGCAAAGCTTTGGGCCCTGGAAATGAGGCTTTGGGCCCTAAGCGAGGGGTTTGGAGCATAAAAAAGAGGGTTTGGAGACTCAGGATGTGGCTTGGACCCTAAAAACCACTGGATGGATCCTAAAAATGCCGCTTTGGAGCCGGAAAATGAGGTTTTGGAAACTAAAAAAGCGGCCTTGGACTCTAGAAAGGAGACTTTGCAATCTGAAATGGAGCCTTTGGACCCTGAAATGAGGATTTGATTCGTAGAAGTGAGGCTTTGGGCCATAAAAATGTGGGTTTGGAGCCTCAAATGAGGTTTCCTGCCATGAAAGTGACGGTTTAGACCCTAGAAAGAAAAGTGAGTGGCCTGAAACAAAGGCTGTCCTTAGTAAAAGACAGGTTTGGACCCTATAAGTAAGGCTTTGAACTCTCAAACTGAGGCTTTGGACCTTCAAAATCTGACTTCAGGCTTTGAAAGTGATGCTGTCGGCCCTTGAAATGAGTCTTCGGACCTTCAAAGGAGGGTTTGGAATTGTAAAGGGGGGTTCGTACCCTAAAAGTGAGGCTGGGGGACCTAAAAATGAGGCTTTCAACCCTAGAATCAAAGCTTTGGACCCTGAAAATGAGGCTTTGGGCCCTAAAAGAGGGGTTTGGAGCACCAAAATGAGGGTTTGGACATTCAAGATGTGGCTTAGATCCTCAAAATGACTGGATGGATCCTAAAAATGACGCTGCTCTCTAAAAATGAGAGACCTGCTCCTGCGCTTGCAGCACCCCTGGCCCTGGCCCTGGCCCTGGCCCTGGCCCTGGCGCTGGTCCCCCCTCGCCCCGGCTGCCCCCAGCCCGTCTCTCCTCTCTTTCTCCTCAGGCTGCTCGGCCTCCGCCTCCTCCGGCCCCGCCCCAGGCCGTCTGTGACTGACAGGCCGCATCTGGCTCCACTTATTGGCTCAGCCGTGACCAATGGCACTGCTGTTGCCGGGCGGGCGGGGGCAGCCCGGGCCTCTCCCCACAGAGCCACCCTGCGCCCGCTGCCCAGCCCCACGGCCACAGGCCCCGGGGTTTGGGCTGGGTGGTGGGGGGTTGATTTCGGGCAGCCGCGGCCCTGGGCAGGAGGAGCTGCCTGTTATTGTCCTGTGGCCTTGTGGGGGTTTTCATTCAGGCACCTTCGGAGGACTAAACCAAAAAGGCCGATGGCAGAAGCTTCTGTCCAGGCCCTCCCCTGAGGAGACAGGCCGTCCTGGAAAGGGCCCTGTCGCGCTCACCCAACCCAGCCCGCCGGCCGCAGCATCTCGCCCCCTGAGCGCAGCTCACGCCTCAGCCAGCCGGGACACTGGGCCTGCGGAGAGAGGGCCTTCACGAAGGGCCGTTGCACCTGGAGCTGTGCTCTCAGCAGCACAAGGTGTGTGCAGAGCTCGGCCGTCCCTCGGTCCGCTCATGAGGTCTGGGCCTGCTCAGGGAGGGAGGGAAGGGAAGGGAAGGGGGCACGGGAGGGAAGAGGAAGGAAGGGGACCTGCCCTGGATTTGTTCTGGATCAGCAGGTCTTTCCCAAAATGCGAGTCATGCAGAGATGGAATTAGAAAGGCCAGGCTTGGGGAGCTGTGGCCAGCTCCATGGGCAAGTGGGAGGCAGATGCCCTACGGGGAGGCACAGGGGGCTGTGGCTGCTGCGGGGTCATTTTCCAGGTGAACAGTGGAGCCAGAACTGCACGGCAGGGCCAGGCAATAGCCCACGGGAGCGCCTCTCCCCTAGGATGATCACAGCTGTGTCCGGTGGCTCCGGTTCTGCGGCTCCCTGGCTGGGTCGCGGCTTTCAGCCTCGGGGAGGTCCGTCCTTGGGAGATGTCCGCTCAGGAAAACAGGAGCATTCCTGCTGTAGCCCTGCAGAGCTCTCCTTGGGCAACGCCAGGTCCCCGACACACAGCCCCAGCCCGCAGCCCAGAGGAAAAGAGGGGCAATGCTGGTGCAGCCTCTCACTGGCCAGCGGGCTCTTCTCCACAAGACATGTGAATGATCATTTTTTTCCTCCACTGCTTTCACGAGGGCTTCTTTTGGGCACAGCAAGAAATCCCTGAGGGGCCGTATGTTTGCCCATCCGTTCCTGGAGGGGTGTTGCCCATGGCCTGGAAACAGCATTTGGAGAGCTGCCAGGTGGCCACTCAGCAGGTCACTCAGGCCCCTCTGCAGCTTTGGAAATCTCCACCCATGTGTGGGTCCCAGGTCATGACCTGGCCTGCCTCCAGTCACTGAAAAGAAGTGGATCACAACATCTAATGGAAACGTGCTTGATTACAGCTGTGCCTGTGGGCGATGGCTACCTGACCTCTCAGCCGGATCTTGTCCAGGAGCCTCGGGGCGATCCCACAGGTATGTCACTTGAGTGAATGAGCATTTAGGTTTTAATATTCTGTTCATATGAAATTTAACTTAATATTTTCTTGACCGATGCTCAAACAGCTCCGTGCATGGCTTGGTTTGAATCAGCATGATCCAGGCACCCAGTAACTGTCTGCACAATGCACCTGAGTGCAAGGGAGAGACAAGTGCCATGGAGCAATCCCGCCTTTGAACTGCGTTCCTTGCCGTTCAGATCTGAAGAAGTATATTGAAATATTTCACGGGAGCTGCTCTGTTTTGTTTGTTTACAGACGTGGCTGGAGGCGATGGATATCCAGCTTCCCAGCTGGGTTCCAGAGCTGTTGCGCAGGGAGATCGCATGGGTACGTCATGGCTTTTTACTTCCTTTGAGAGCTGCCAGCTCAAAGCCCAAATGTGAGCGAGGCATCTCTCGCGGGAGTGAGAATACAGACCTGCAGTGTGTGTGCCACGTCATTACGTGATCCCCTCATACGTTCTGCTGTTCAGCTATGAGGGTGTATATCACAATGGGTGACAAAAACTTCTCATGGGCGTTTGGTTGCAGATGTGGCTCCAGCTCCCTGGCTGGATCCTGCGCTGGAGCTCACCTCGCATCCCAGGGGTGAGTGGTCGGTCTTGACTGACTTCACAGACTAAGCACTCGTTAGGGAGAAATTTAACTTAATACTTTCTGTTAAGGTCCTCAAAGAGCAAAATATGAAGGCGAAAGAGGGAAATCTTCTCAGCGGTCATCGGAAATCCTAAAGGAAATCCTGAAGGAATTGGAGAAAGCATCACGTGGTGGGTATATTTCCCTCTTAACCAAGAGACTGGGGAAGCTGAGGTTTTGGAGACATGTATGGACAAGCCGTAGCCACCACAAGCAGAAAGGGATCGATCAGAGCCTCGCTGCGCTGACACTCGATGACACACCTTGCAGGCGCTGGCAAGCCGCAGAGATGGTCCAGAGCCTCTGCTGCCAGTTGTGGTTCAAGCTGAGTCCCAGGGAAAGCAGCTGCCCCAGCTGTACCATGGCTGGCCAGAGCTGTTCCGGGCAGATGTTGGTATCCAGCTGGCAGGGGCTGGTTGTGCTCACGCCTTGCTGCCGGTCGCCGGAGGGGAGAGTGCCCTTGGGCAGCGGAGAGGATGCGCAGGCAGCTGGGGGTCGCTGAGGCTGGCAGACTTTGCCGGGGCTGCAGGCATGCCCTGGCCAGCATTGGAGCAGCCCCGGCTTCACAGCCTGGTCCAGCCCTGTTGTTCTCCTTGATGTTCGAGGACGCTCAGTGACACCTCGAGGTCAGGGACAGGTGGAAGCTGGACACCCAGCTTGAGGCGGGACACCTAAGTTGAAGGCAGCTAAAATGAAGGGCTCTGAATTCAGCCTCGGGTGGTTTAGCTGTCTGTTTCTAGTTGTGTTTTAGAGAGCTTGGTTGTGGTCTTCCTCTTGCTTTGGGGGACTGTGGGCTCTTCACTGCCACTTGTGGAAGTGCCCAGAACATGGTTGCAAGAGCTTGGGGTTCAGTCCACTGTGTGTGTCTGTTACCCTTACCGTGTGATGGAGTTGGCATGATGCAAAGTGCTTCTCTGAGGGGCTCTTTCCGCAGCTGAATTGGCTGCAGTGTCTTCCTGCCCTCTCTGAAGGAAGTCCTTTACCATCGTCTTGCAGTTTGCCAAAAATCCACTAAGTGGAATGCAAACAAGCAGATGACATGCCATCTCCTAGTTTCTCAGCAGGTCAGGTTGTGCTCTCTACTGGTAATCTGGAAGTGTCTAGCTCTTAAATTGTTCTTTCTCCGTGAATGATCCATTGTGGGGACTAGTGACGAGGTGCACGCCCAAATGCCCAGGCTTGCTTTCTAAGTGTTAGTAATGCATTTTGGCTCCGAAAGATCCCACGTTCCTGATGAGGAACGGTTCCTTCTAATTAAACTGACCCTCTTTCTTTCTAAAGAGAGGGACCGTGAGACTGTGGAGAAGGAGGCGCTTCAGGAAGGAGGCAGTCACGCAGTGCCAGTCTCCGCTGAAAAACCAGGGCCAATTCAATCAACAGGCGTGCCAGGTAATGGCTGTCCCTCGGGCATCCAGTGTCATAAACCGAAATCTCTGGGTGTCTGCAGGCTCTTCCCCTGGTGCCCGCTACTGCACGTGGTGTCAGCAGCCAAACTCTTAGTACAGAGCAAGCGTTCTGACCGGAGCCAGGAACGGCTCTCTGAGGACGACTGTCATCTCTGGGCTGTGCAGGTTATTGCCAGCAGTGTGTCAGAGAGACACTGGTAACCCTCTGTGGATGCAGTGCGATGCTCACCTCCCACCACACCCCGTTCACGGGAATTTCAGAACTCTGCCATTTTGGGAACGAGGCCATCCGAACCACGTTCAGTAGACGATGGGAAATATGACTCTTGATCGCATGTACCTCCCTCATACCTGCATCCCAGAGCTTGCCGTGAGTCCCTCGAGGTCCCAGGCAAAACAGAGGGGGATCCCTCCTGTGAACTGCGGTCCAAAGGGATTCGCTGACGGATCAGGCATGGGCTTAGCGGGAACCTGCACTGTCCTTCTGCATCCTCTGTGCCTGAGCCATGCTGAGGCTTTACCTTTCTCTGATTCTTGGCAGTGCTGTCCAACGCCGGGGAAGCCCACCATGCCGGGATATATGAATCTTTTCGAAAGAACCCAGGTACTGAGCAGTCTTTCAGGGGGCCGTAAGTGGGAGACAAGTCCTGAAAAGTGGAGGCCTGCAAGCGGTGCCCATGCTGGAGACAAGGCAAAGGGGGAGTGCGAGGTTCAGGTGGCTCCTGAGAGGACCTGACTCCGTCCCCTCGGAGTGTGGGTGCTGGGCTGGGGAGGGAGAGCTGGGGGTGGCAGTCCCTGTCGCACGCATGGTTTTTGTCCGTGTTGCTCAAAGGCACGACTGGTCAAACAGCTGCGCTCCCCCACGTGCTCTCCATCTGGCCTCACGAGTTCTGTTCAGTGGGACAACTTGTCCCAAAGGGTCAGGGAGAGCCTCCACGCAGCAGCACTAGCAAGCCTTGGAACGGGAAGGTGGGTGAGCGCAAACCCAATTGTGCGCAAATGTGAAGGGTGGCCAAAAAGGGAGAGCCGAGCCATGACGCTGGGAAAACTGGACTAGGACCATCCCAGAGTGTAAGCTAAGCTGAGACGCAGCAGAGAGGCTCCAGAGTGCATTGATTCATAGTGGCTTTGGGAGTTGCCTTTGTTTCTGCTGAAACCACGGAAATGTTGCAGCCCCAGGATGTTCAGTGCTTCAGAGATGCTAACAAAGCCAGAAAGAACATTTCCTGGCAATGTCAGACCTCCTGGGAGATTACAAGAGTGCGCAGGACACACTAATGTGCAGAATTGTTCCTCCAGGTGTGGATGGCAAGAGAAACGCAAAAGCTATGGATCCGAACGATTTCCGGAAGTACTGCATCGAAGGCGCCGTGGCGGTCTTGGGCTCCATGCTGTTTGGGATGGCATTGTGTTGTGCGATCTGTGTGTGGAGGAAGAGAAAAGAGTGAGTTGTTGGGAGGGTTTTTTTGCCAAACTTCTGTATGAGATGGCTGCTATTAGCCATGAAGCATTTCGAGGCAGGGTATTCTGGAGTGCCGAGATAGGTACAGACCAGACTCTACTGAGATCTCTGCTGTAAGATGTTTTAACTGGCCTCTCAATTCATGGGCATTCTTTTCTGAAAGGCCTTCTCACTGTTGCAAGTGCTAGTTAAAAGTGACCCTGCCTGGACAAGAGCAGACCCAGTGACAGGTGTAGGCACAGCAAGGTCAGAAAGTAAAGACAACATGGGATAACACGGCCATAGAAAGTGAGAACTGCAAGAGTGACATCTCCCTACCAGTGAACCTCCCAGCAGAAATCACCCTGTTAGGTGATGCCGTAAATCCCAGATGTTCACCTCAGCAACTCCGACCGTGGCGAAGAACCTTCGCAGCTACCGGCCTTGCTTTGGAGAAAGAGAGGCAGTCTGTCCCATCTGCACCCCAGCACTGCCAGCGTGCGTGTTCTCAGCACGGACGGGGTTGAGTCTGTGCAGGGCTATGTATCTCTTTGGCTACGTATTCTGAAGAGAGGATGGGGAGCACCTCACCGAACAGAGAGCTGAGGCCCCAGCAGTGGGCAGGGGAGCCGAGTGCTGGTCTCTGCCAGGCATGTGGAGAAAGGAGAGCAGGAGGCTCTCCTGGCCCCGCAGTGCCGTGCCCAGCTTTGGTCCCCTTGGTCTGTCGGGGTCAGGCCTCCTTCCCAGCACGTGCAGAGCAGGCAGGTCAGGACGGTCAGGGCCGAGAGGAGATGAGTCACGGGCAGGCGAGCAGAGCCCCAGCCGAGGGGTGCGAGACGCCTCATTTTCTGCATGGAGCTCTCCGTGCCCACAGCTCCCATGTGCAGCCAGGTGCCCGCACCCCACGGTGCGCCCAGCGCTGCCCTGCACCCTCGCACCCACCTGGCACCGCAGCCACGGCGGTGCCTCAGCAGCCTCTTCTGTTTGCAGGCGACTCTCCGCAGCTTCGCGATCCTGGCCCGAAACCAACAGCTGCCCCTCACGCCCGGACAGCCGTCCTGCGTGCTCCAGCGCCCCTGAGAGCTGGACCCGACACCAGCAGCCACCGCGTGTGCCTGGAAAAGCGGACCGCCTTCCACAGAGAACTGGGGAACCCACCCCTGCCAGCTCGGACACCCGCCCGGACCGCCCGCTCCGCACACCGCCAGCCCGCCCGCCCCCACCCCGGGTCTCACGGCTGTCCAACTCAGGCAGCCCTTGAGGGACTGGCCCAGCGACCTCCAGCCCCCTGAGGAACTGAAACCATCCCCCCACCCCCCAAGCCCATGGCCCTGATCCTCCTGCAAGGGCTTGAGGTGGCCCCACCAGGGTCCAGGTCGGGGGTGCGATGAGAGAGTCCCGACGGACAGCTTCACGGATCGACCATTTGCTTCTGAATAACAGTATAGCAATAAATAGAGAGCAGTAGCACAATTGTCCGGGTCGTTATGGCAGCAAACCCAGGAATTCACCAAGTCTGGGCTGAACTTCATACCGGGGCACGCAGGGACGTGGATGCCTGTGGTGTCAGCAGGCAGGGAGCTGGGCATGGCACGCGCCGAGCATAAAAAAGAGGGTCTGGACCATAAAAAGGAAGTTGTGAACTCTAGAAGCAAAGCTTTGGGCCCTGGAAATGAGGCTTTGGGCCCTACGCGAGGGGTTTGGAGCATAAAAAAGAGGGTTTGGAGACTCAGGATGTGGCTTGGACCCTAAAAACCACTGGATGGATCCTAAAAATGCCGCTTTGGAGCCTGAAAATGAGGTTTTGGAAACTAAAAAAGCGGCCTTGGACTCTAGAAAGGAGACTTTGCAATCTGAAATGGAGCCTTTGGACCCTGAAATGAGGATTTGATTTGTAGAAGTGAGGCTTTGGGCCATAAAAATGTGGGTTTGGAGCCTCAAATGAGGTTTCCTGCCATGAAAGTGACGGTTTAGACCCTAGAAAGAAAAGTGAGTGGCCTGAAACAAAGGCTGTCCTTAGTAAAAGACAGGTTTGGACCCTATAAGTAAGGCTTTGAACTCTCAAACTGAGGCTTTGGACCTTCAAAATCTGACTTCAGGCTTTGAAAGTGATGCTGTCAGCCCTTGAAATGAGTCTTCGGACCTTCAAAGGCGGGTTTGGAATTGTAAAGGGGGGTTCGTACCCTAAAAGTGAGGCTGGGGGACCTAAAAATGAGGCTTTCAACCCTAGAATCAAAGCTTTGGACCCTGAAAATGAGGCTTTGGGCCCTAAAAGAGGGGTTTGGAGCACCAAAATGAGGGTTTGGACATTCAAGATGTGGCTTAGATCCTCAAAATGACTGGATGGATCCTAAAAATGACGCTGCTCTCTAAAAATGAGAGACCTGCTCCTGCGCTTGCAGCACCCCTGGCCCTGGCCCTGGCCCTGGCGCTGGTCCCCCCTCGCCCCGGCTGCCCCCAGCCCGTCTCTCCTCTCTTTCTCCTCAGGCTGCTCGGCCTCCGCCTCCTCCGGCCCCACCCCAGGCCGTCTGTGACTGACAGGCCGCATCTGGCTCCACTTATTGGCTCAGCCGTGACCAATGGCACTGCTGTTGCCGGGCGGGCGGGGGCAGCCCGGGCCTCTCCCCACAGAGCCACCCTGCGCCCGCTGCCCAGCCCCACGGCCACAGGCCCCGGGGTTTGGGCTGGGTGGTGGGGGGTTGATTTCGGGCAGCCGCGGCCCTGGGCAGGAGGAGCTGCCTGTTATTGTCCTGTGGCCTTGTGGGGGTTTTCATTCAGGCACCTTTGGAGGACTAAACCAAAAAGGCCGATGGCAGAAGCTTCTGTCCAGGCCCTCCCCTGAGGAGACAGGCCGTCCTGGAAAGGGCCCTGTCGCGCTCACCCAACCCAGCCCGCCGGCCGCAGCATCTCGCCCCCTGAGCGCAGCTCACGCCTCAGCCAGCCGGGACACTGGGCCTGCGGAGAGAGGGCCTTCACGAAGGGCCGTTGCACCTGGAGCTGTGCTCTCAGCAGCACAAGGTGTGTGCAGAGCTCGGCCGTCCCTCGGTCCGCTCATGAGGTCTGGGCCTGCTCAGGGAGGGAGGGAAGGGAAGGGGGCACGGGAGGGAAGAGGAAGGAAGGGGACCTGCCCTGGATTTGTTCTGGATCAGCAGGTCTTTCCCAAAATGCTGGTCATGCAGAGATGGAATTAGAAAGGCCAGGCTTGGGGAGCTGTGGCCAGCTCCATGGGCAAGTGGGAGGCAGATGCCCTACGGGGAGGCACAGGGGGCTGTGGCCGCTGCGGGGTCATTTTCCAGGTGAACAGTGGGGCCAGAGCTGCACAGCAGGGCCAGGCAATAGCCCACGGGAGCGCCTCTCCCCTAGGATGATCACAGCTGTGTCCGGTGGCTCCGGCTCTGCGGCTCCCTGGCTGGGTCGCGGCTTTCAGCCTCGGGGAGGTCCGTCCTTGGGAGATGTCTGCTCAGGAAAACAGGAGCATTCCTGCTGTAGCCCTGCAGAGCTCTCCTTGGGCAACGCCAGGTCCCCGACACACAGCCCCAGCCCACAGCCCAGAGGAAAAGACGGGGCAATGCTGGTGCAGCCTCTCACTGGCCAGCGGGCTCTTCTCCACAAGACATGTGAATGATCGGTTTTTTCCTCCACTGCTTTCGCGAGGGCTTCTTTTGGGCACAGCAAGAAATCCCTGAGGGGCCGTATGTTTGCCCATCCGTTCCTGGAGGGGTGTTGCCCATGGCCTGGAAACAGCATTTGGAGAGCTGCCAGGTGGCCAGTCAACAGGTCACTCAGGCCCCTCTGCAGCTTTGGAAATCTCCACCCATGTGTGGGTCCCAGGTCATGACCTGGCCTGCCTCCAGTCACTGAAAAGAAGTGGATCACAACATCTAATGGAAACGTGCTTGATTACAGCTGTGCCTGTGGGCGATGGCTACCTGACCTCTCAGCCGGATCTTGTCCAGGAGCCTCGGGGCGATCCCACAGGTATGTCACTTGAGTGAATGAGCATTTAGGTTTTAATATTCTGTTCATATGAAATTTAACTTAAAATTTTCTTGACCGATGCTCAAACAGCTCCGTGCATGGCTTGGTTTGAATCAGCATGGTCCAGGCACCCAGTAACTGTCTGCACAATGCACCTGAGTGCAAGGGAGAGACAAGTGCCATGGAGCAATCCCGCCTTTGAACTGCGTTCCTTGCCGTTCAGATCTGAAGAAGTATATTGAAATATTTCACGGGAGCTGCTCTGTTCTGTTTGTTTACAGACGTGGCTGGAGGCGATGGATATCCAGCTTCCCAGCTGGGTTCCAGAGCTGTTGCGCAGGGAGATCGCATGGGTACGTCATGGCTTTTTACTTCCTTTGAGAGCTGCCAGCTCAAAGCCCAAATGTGAGCGAGGCATCGCTCGCGGGAGTGAGAATACAGACCTGCAGTGTGTGTGCCACGTCATTACGTGATCCCCTCATACGTTCTGCTGTTCAGCTATGAGGGTGTATATCACAATGGGTGACAAAAACTTCTCATGGGCGTTTGGTTACAGATGTGGCTCCAGCTCCCTGGCTGGATCCTGCGCTGGAGCTCACCTCGCATCCCAGGGGTGAGTGGTCGGTTTTGACTGACTTCACAGACTAAGCACTCGTTAGGGAGAAATTTAACTTAATACTTTCTGTTAAGGTCCTCAAAGAGCAAAATATGAAGGCGAAAGAGGGAAATCTTCTCAGCGGTCATCGGAAATCCTAAAGGAAATCCTGAAGGAATTGGAGAAAGCATCACATGGTGGGTATATTTCCCTCTTAACCAGGAGACTGGGGAAGCTGAGGTTTTGGAGACGTGTATGGACAAGCCATAGCCACCACAAGCAGAAAGGGATCGATCAGAGCCTCGCTGCGCTGACACTCCATTACACACCTTGCAGTCGCTGGCAAGCCGCAGAGATGGTCCAGAGCCTCTGCTGCCAGTTGTGGTTCAAGCTGAGTCCCAGGGAAAGCAGCTGCCCCAGCTGTACCATGGCTGGCCAGAGCTGTTCCGGGCAGATGTTGGTATCCAGCTGGCAGGGGCTGGTTGTGCTCACGCCTTGCTGCCGGTCGCCGGAGGGGAGTGTGCCCTTGGGCAGCGGAGAGGATGCGCAGGCAGCTGGGGGTCGCTGAGGCTGGCAGACTTTGCCGGGGCTGCAGGCATGCCCTGGCCAGCATTGGAGCAGCCCCGACTTCACAGCCTGGTCCAGCCCTGTTGTTCTCCTTGATGTTCGAGGACGCTCAGTGACACCTCGAGGTCAGGGACAGGTGGAAGCTGGACACCCAGCTTGAGGCGGGACACCTAAGTTGAAGGCAGCTAAAATGAAGGGCTCTGAATTCAGCCTCGGGTGGTTTAGCTGTCTGTTTCTAGTTGTGTTTTAGAGAGCTTGGTTGTGGTCTTCCTCTTGCTTTGGGGGACTGTGGGCTCTTCACTGCCACTTGTGGAAGTGCCCAGAACATGGTTGCAAGAGCTTGGGGTTCAGCTTGGGGCTCTTTCCGCAGCTGAATTGGCTGCAGTGTCTTCTTGCCCTCTCTGAAGGAAGTCCTTTACCATCGTCTTGCAGTTTGCCAAAAATGCACTAAGTGGAATGCAAACAAGCAGATGACATGCCATCTCCTAGTTTCTCAGCAGGTCAGGTTGTGCTGTCTACTGGTAAACTGGAAGAGTCTAGCTCTTAAATTGTTCTTTCTCCGTGAATGACCCATTGTTGGGACTAGTGACGAGGTGCACGCCCAAATGCCCAGGCTTGCTTTCTAAGTGTTAGTAATGCATTTTGGCTCCGAAAGATCCCACGTTCCTGATGAGGAACGGTTCCTTCTAATTAAACTGACCCTCTTTCTTTCTAAAGAGAGGGACCGTGAGACTGTGGAGAAGGAGGCGCTTCAGGAAGGAGGCAGTCACGCAGTGCCAGTCTCCGCTGAAAAACCAGGGCCAATTCAATCAACAGGCGTGCCAGGTAATGGCTGTCCCTCGGGCATCCAGTGTCATAAACCGAAATCTCTGGGTGTCTGCAGGCTCTTCCCCTGGTGCCCGCTACTGCACGTGGTGTCAGCAGCCAAAATCTTAGTACAGAGCAAGAGTTCTGACCGGAGCCAGGAACGGCTCTCTGAGGACGACTGTCATCTCTGGGCTGTGCAGGTTATTGCCAGCAGTGTGTCAGAGAGACACTGGTAACCCTCTGTGGATGCAGTGCGATGCTCACCTCCCACCACACCCCGTTCACGGGAATTTCAGAACTCTGCCATTTTGGGAACGAGGCCATCCGAACCACGTTCAGTAGACGATGGGAAATATGACTCTTGATCGCATGTACCTCCCTCATACCTGCATCCCAGAGCTTGCCGTGAGTCCCTCGAGGTCCCAGGCAAAACAGAGGGGGATCCCTCCTGTGAACTGCGGTCCAAAGGGATTCGCTGACGGATCAGGCATGGGCTTAGCGGGAACCTGCACTGTCCTGCATCCTCTGTGCCTGAGCCATGCTGAGGCTTTACCTTTCTCTGATTCTTGGCAGTGCTGTCCAACGCCGGGGAAGCCCACCATGCCGGGATATATGAATCTTTTCGAAAGAACCCAGGTACTGAGCAGTCTTTCAGGGGGCCGTAAGTGGGAGACAAGTCCTGAAAAGTGGAGGCCTGCAAGCGGTGCCCATGCTGGAGACAAGGCAAAGGGGGAGTGCGAGGTTCAGGCGGCTCCTGAGAGGACCTGACTCCGTCCCCTCGGAGTGTGGGTGCTGGGCTGGGGAGGGAGAGCTGGGGGTGGCAGTCCCTGTCGCACGCATGGTTTTTGTCCGTGTTGCTCAAAGGGACGACTGGTCAAACAGCTGCGCTCCCCCACATGCTCTCCATCTGGCCTCACGAGTTCTGTTCAGTGGGACAACTTGTCCCAAAGGGTCAGGGAGAGCCTCCACGCAGCAGCACTAGCAAGCCTTGGAACGGGAAGGTGGGTGAGCGCAAACCCAATTGTGCGCAAATGTGAAGGGTGGCCAAAAAGGGAGCGCCAAGCCATGACGCTGGGAAAACTGGACTAGGACCATCCCAGAGTGTAAGCTAAGCTGAGACGCAGCAGAGAGGCTCCAGAGTGCATTGATTCACAGTGGCTTTAGGAGTTTCCTTTGTTTCTGCTGAAACCACGGAAATGTTGCAGCCCCAGGATGTTCAGTGCTTCAGAGATGCTAACAAAGCCAGAAAGAACATTTCCTGGCAATGTCAGACCTCCTGGGAGATTACAAGAGTGCGCAGGACACACTAATGTGCAGAATTGTTCCTCCAGGTGTGGATGGCAAGAGAAACGCAAAAGCTATGGATCCGAACGATTTCCGGAAGTACTGCATCGAAGGCGCCGTGGCGGTCTTGGGCTCCATGCTGTTTGGGATGGCATTGTGTTGTGCGATCTGTGTGTGGAGGAAGAGAAAAGAGTGAGTTGTTGGGAGGGTTTTTTTGCCAAACTTCTGTATGAGATGGCTGCTATTAGCCATGAAGCATTTCGAGGCAGGGTATTCTGGAGTGCCGAGATAGGTACAGACTGAGATCTCTGCTGTAAGATGTTTTAACTGGCCTCTCAATTCATGGGCATTCTTTTCTGAAAGGCCTTCTCACTGTTGCAAGTGCTAGTTAAAAGTGACCCTGCCTGGACAAGAGCAGACCCAGTGACAGGTGTAGGCACAGCAAGGTCAGAAAGTAAAGACAACATGGGATAACACGGCCATAGAAAGTGAGAACTGCAAGAGTGACATCTCCCTACCAGTGAACCTCCCTGCAGAAATCACCCTGTTAGGTGATGCCGTAAATCCCAGATGTTCACCTCAGCAACTGCGACCGTGGTGAAGAACCTTCGCAGCTACCGGCCTTGCTTTGGAGAAAGAGAGGCAGTCTGTCCCATCTGCACCCCAGCACTGCCAGCGTGCGTGTTCTCAGCACGGACGGGGTTGAGTCTGTGCAGGGCTATGTATCTCTTTGGCTACGTATTCTGAAGAGAGGATGGGGAGCACCTCACCGAACAGAGAGCTGAGGCCCCAGCAGTGGGCAGGGGAGCCGAGTGCTGGTCTCTGCCAGACACGTGGAGAAAGGAGAGCAGGAGGCTCTCCTGGCCCCGCAGTGCCGTGCCCAGCTTTGGTCCCCTTGGTCTGTCGGGGTCAGGCCTCCTTCCCAGCACGTGCAGAGCAGGCAGGTCAGGACGGTCAGGGCCGAGAGGAGATGAGTCACGGGCAGGCGAGCAGAGCCCCAGCCGAGGGGTGCGAGACGCCTCATTTTCTGCATGGAGCTCTCCGTGCCCACAGCTCCCATGTGCAGCCAGGTGCCCGCACCCCACGGTGCGCCCAGCGCTGCCCTGCACCCTCGCACCCACCTGGCACCGCAGCCACGGCGGTGCCTCAGCAGCCTCTTCTGTTTGCAGGCGACTCTCCGCAGCTTCGCGATCCTGGCCCGAAACCAACAGCTGCCCCTCACGCCCGGACAGCCGTCCTGCGTGCTCCAGCGCCCCTGAGAGCTGGACCTGACACCAGCAGCCACCGCGTGTGCCTGGAAAAGCGGACCGCCTTCCACAGAGAACTGGGGAACCCACCCCTGCCAGCTCGGACACCCGCCCGGACCGCCCGCTCCGCACACCGCCAGCCCGCCCGCCCCCACCCCGGGTCTCATGGCTGTCCAACTCAGGCAGCCCTTGAGGGACTGGCCCAGCGACCTCCAGCCCCCTGAGGAACTGAAACCATCCCCCCACCCCCCAAGCCCATGGCCCTGATCCTCCTGCAAGGGCTTGAGGTGGCCCCACCAGGGTCCAGGTCGGGGGTGCGATGAGAGAGTCCCGACGGACAGCTTCACGGATCGACCATTTGCTTCTGAATAACAGTATAGCAATAAATAGAGAGCAGTAGCACAATTGTCCGGGTCGTTATGGCAGCAAACCCAGGAATTCACCAAGTCTGGGCTGAACTTCATACCGGGGCACGCAGGGACGTGGATGCCTGCGGTGTCAGCAGGCAGGGAGCTGGGCATGGTACGCGCCGAGCATAAAAAAGAGGGTCTGGACCATAAAAAGGAAGTTGTGAACTCTAGAAGCAAAGCTTTGGGCCCTGGAAATGAGGCTTTGGGCCCTAAGCGAGGGGTTTGGAGCATAAAAAAGAGGGTTTGGAGACTCAGGATGTGGCTTGGACCCTAAAAACCACTGGATGGATCCTAAAAATGCCGCTTTGGAGCCTGAAAATGAGGTTTTGGAAACTAAAAAAGCGGCCTTGGACTCTAGAAAGGAGACTTTGCAATCTGAAATGGAGCCTTTGGACCCTGAAATGAGGATTTGATTCGTAGAAGTGAGGCTTTGGGCCATAAAAATGTGGGTTTGGAGCCTCAAATGAGGTTTCCTGCCATGAAAGTGACGGTTTAGACCCTAGAAAGAAAAGTGAGTGGCCTGAAACAAAGGCTGTCCTTAGTAAAAGACAGGTTTGGACCCTATAAGTAAGGCTTTGAACTCTCAAACTGAGGCTTTGGACCTTCAAAATCTGACTTCAGGCTTTGAAAGTGATGCTGTCGGCCCTTGAAATGAGTCTTCGGACCTTCAAAGGCGGGTTTGGAATTGTAAAGGGGGGTTCGTACCCTAAAAGTGAGGCTGGGGGACCTAAAAATGAGGCTTTCAACCCTAGAATCAAAGCTTTGGACCCTGAAAATGAGGCTTTGGGCCCTAAAAGAGGGGTTTGGAGCATCAAAATGAGGGTTTGGACATTCAAGATGTGGCTTAGACCCTCAAAACGACTGGATGGATCCTAAAAATGACTGCTCTCTAAAAATGAGAGACCTGCTCCTGCGCTTGCAGCACCCCTGGCCCTGGCCCTGGCCCTGGCCCTGGCGCTGGTCCCCCCCTCGCCCCGGCTGCCCCCAGCCCGTCTCTCCTCTCTTTCTCCTCAGGCTGCTCAGCCTCCGCCTCCTCCGGCCCCGCCCCAGGCCGTCTGTGACTGACAGGCCGCATCTGGCTCCACTTATTGGCTCAGCCGTGACCAATGGCACTGCTGTTGCCGGGCGGGCGGGGGCAGCCCGGGCCTCTCCCCACAGAGCCACCCTGCGCCCGCTGCCCAGCCCCACGGCCACAGGCCCCGGGGTTTGGGCTGGGTGGTGGGGGGTTGATTTCGGGCAGCCGCGGCCCTGGGCAGGAGGAGCTGCCTGTTATTGTCCTGTGGCCTTGTGGGGGTTTTCATTCAGGCACCTTCGGAGGACTAAACCAAAAAGGCCGATGGCAGAAGCTTCTGTCCAGGCCCTCCCCTGAGGAGACAGGCCGTCCTGGAAAGGGCCCTGTCGCGCTCACCCAACCCAGCCCGCCGGCCGCAGCATCTCGCCCCCTGAGCGCAGCTCACGCCTCAGCCAGCCGGGACACTGGGCCTGCGGAGAGAGGGCCTTCACGAAGGGCCGTTGCACCTGGAGCTGTGCTCTCAGCAGCACAAGGTGTGTGCAGAGCTCGGCCGTCCCTCGGTCCGCTCATGAGGTCTGGGCCTGCTCAGGGAGGGAGGGAAGGGAAGGGGGCACGGGAGGGAAGAGGAAGGAAGGGGACCTGCCCTGGATTTGTTCTGGATCAGCAGGTCTTTCCCAAAATGCTGGTCATGCAGAGATGGAATTAGAAAGGCCAGGCTTGGGGAGCTGTGGCCAGCTCCATGGGCAAGTGGGAGGCAGATGCCCTACGGGGAGGCACAGGGGGCTGTGGCCGCTGCGGGGTCATTTTCCAGGTGAACAGTGGGGCCAGAGCTGCACGACAGGGCCAGGCAATAGCCCACGGGAGCACCTCTCCCCTAGGATGATCACAGCTGTGTCCGGTGGCTCCGGCTCTGCGGCTCCCTGGCTGGGTCGCGGCTTTCAGCCTCGGGGAGGTCCGTCCTTGGGAGATGTCTGCTCAGGAAAACAGGAGCATTCCTGCTGTAGCCCTGCAGAGCTCTCCTTGGGCAACGCCAGGTCCCCGACACACAGCCCCAGCCCGCAGCCCAGAGGAAAAGAGGGGCAATGCTGGTGCAGCCTCTCACTGGCCAGCGGGCTCTTCTCCACAAGACATGTGAATGATCGTTTTCTCCTCCACTGCTTTCGCGAGGGCTTCTTTTGGGCACAGCAAGAAATCCCTGAGGGGCCGTATGTTTGCCCATCCGTTCCTGGAGGGGTGTTGCCCATGGCCTGGAAACAGCATTTGGAGAGCTGCCAGGTGGCCACTCAGCAGGTCACTCAGGCCCCTCTGCAGCTTTGGAAATCTCCACCCATGTGTGGGTCCCAGGTCATGACCTGGCCTGCCTCCAGTCACTGAAAAGAAGTGGATCACAACATCTAATGGAAACGTGCTTGATTACAGCTGTGCCTGTGGGCGATGGCTACCTGACCTCTCAGCCGGATCTTGTCCAGGAGCCTCGGGGCGATCCCACAGGTATGTCACTTGAGTGAATGAGCATTTAGGTTTTAATATTCTGTTCATATGAAATTTAACTTAAAATTTTCTTGACCGATGCTCAAACAGCTCCGTGCATGGCTTGGTTTGAATCAGCATGATCCAGGCACCCAGTAACTGTCTGCACAATGCACCTGAGTGCAAGGGAGAGACAAGTGCCATGGAGCAATCCCGCCTTTGAACTGCGTTCCTTGCTGTTCAGATCTGAAGAAGTATATTGAAATATTTCACGGGAGCTGCTCTGTTCTGTTTGTTTACAGACGTGGCTGGAGGCGATGGATATCCAGCTTCCCAGCTGGGTTCCAGAGCTGTTGCGCAGGGAGATCGCATGGGTACGTCATGGCTTTTTACTTCCTTTGAGAGCTGCCAGCTCAAAGCCCAAATGTGAGCGAGGCATCTCTCGCGGGAGTGAGAATACGGACCTGCAGTGTGTGTGCCACGTCATTTCGTGATCCCCTCATACGTTCTGCTGTTCAGCTATGAGGGTGTATATCACAATGGGTGACAAAAACTTCTCATGGGCGTTTGGTTGCAGATGTGGCTCCAGCTCCCTGGCTGGATCCTGCGCTGGAGCTCACCTCGCATCCCAGGGGTGAGTGGTCGGTCTTGACTGACTTCACAGACTAAGCACTCGTTAGGGAGAAATTTAACTTAATACTTTCTGTTAAGGTCCTCAAAGAGCAAAATATGAAGGCGAAAGAGGGAAATCTTCTCAGCGGTCATCGGAAATCCTAAAGGAAATCCTGAAAGAATTGGAGAAAGCATCACGTGGTGGGTATATTTCCCTCTTAACCAGGAGACTGGGGAACCTGAGGTTTTGGAGACGTGTATGGACAAGCCGTAGCCACCACAAGCAGAAAGGGATCGATCAGAGCCTCGCTGCGCTGACACTCCATGACACACCTTGCAGGCGCTGGCAAGCCGCAGAGATGGTCCAGAGCCTCTGCTGCCAGTTGTGGTTCAAGCTGAGTCCCAGGGAAAGCAGCTGCCCCAGCTGTACCATGGCTGGCCAGAGCTGTTCCGGGCAGATGTTGGTATCCAGCTGGCAGGGGCTGGTTGTGCTCACGCCTTGCTGCCGGTCGCCGGAGGGGAGAGTGCCCTTGGGCAGCGGAGAGGATGCGCAGGCAGCTGGGGGTCGCTGAGGCTGGCAGACTTTGCCGGGGCTGCAGGCATGCCCTGGCCAGCATTGGAGCAGCCCCGGCTTCACAGCCTGGTCCAGCCCTGTTGTTCTCCTTGATGTTCGAGGACGCTCAGTGACACCTCGAGGTCAGGGACAGGTGGAAGCTGGACACCCAGCTTGAGGCGGGACACCTAAGTTGAAGGCAGCTAAAATGAAGGGCTCTGAATTCAGCCTCTGGTGGTTTAGCTGTCTGTTTCTAGTTGTGTTTTAGAGAGCTTGGTTGTGGTCTTCATCTTGCTTTGGGGGACTGTGGGCTCTTCACTGCCACTTGTGGAAGTGCCCAGAACATGGTTGCAAGAGCTTGGGGTTCAGCTTGGGGCTCTTTCCGCAGCTGAATTGGCTGCAGTGTCTTCTTGCCCTCTCTGAAGGAAGTCCTTTACCATCGTCTTGCAGTTTGCCAAAAATGCACTAAGTGGAATGCAAACAAGCAGATGACATGCCATCTCCTAGTTTCTCAGCAGGTCAGGTTGTGCTGTCTACTGGTAAACTGGAAGAGTCTAGCTCTTAAATTGTTCTTTCTCCTTGAATGACCCATTGTTGGGACTAGTGACGAGGTGCACGCCCAAATGCCCAGGCTTGCTTTCTAAGTGTTAGTAATGCATTTTGGCTCCGAAAGATCCCACGTTCCTGATGAGGAACGGTTCCTTCTAATTAAACTGACCCTCTTTCTTTCTAAAGAGATGGACCGTGAGACTGTGGAGAAGGAGGCGCTTCAGGAAGGAGGCAGTCACGCAGTGCCAGTCTCCGCTGAAAAACCAGGGCCAATTCAATCAACAGGCGTGCCAGGTAATGGCTGTCCCTCGGGCATCCAGTGTCATAAACCGAAATCTCTGGGTGTCTGCAGGCTCTTCCCCTGGTGCCCGCTACTGCACGTGGTGTCAGCAGCCAAACTCTTAGTACAGAGCAAGCGTTCTGACCGGAGCCAGGAACGGCTCTCTGAGGACGACTGTCATCTCTGGGTTGTGCAGGTTATTGGCAGCAGTGTGTCAGAGAGACACTGGTAACCCTCTGTGGATGCAGTGCGATGCTCACCTCCCACCACACCCCGTTCACGGGAATTTCAGAACTCTGCCATTTTGGGAACGAGGCCATCCGAACCACGTTCAGTAGACGATGGGAAATATGACTCTTGATCGCATGTACCTCCCTCATACCTGCATCCCAGAGCTTGCCGTGAGTCCCTCGAGGTCCCAGGCAAAACAGAGGGGGATCCCTCCTGTGAACTGCGGTCCAAAGGGATTCGCTGACGGATCAGGCATGGGCTTAGCGGGAACCTGCACTGTCCTTCTGCATCCTCTGTGCCTGAGCCATGCTGAGGCTTTACCTTTCTCTGATTCTTGGCAGTGCTGTCCAACGCCGGGGAAGCCCACCATGCCGGGATATATGAATCTTTTCGAAAGAACCCAGGTACTGAGCAGTCTTTCAGGGGGCCGCAAGTGGGAGACAAGTCCTGAAAAGTGGAGGCCTGCAAGCGGTGCCCATGCTGGAGACAAGGCAAAGGGGGAGTGCAAGGTTCAGGTGGCTCCTGAGAGGACCTGACTCCGTCCCCTCGGAGTCTGGGTGCTGGGCTGGGGAGGGAGAGCTGGGGGTGGCAGTCCCTGTCGCACGCATGGTTTTTGTCCGTGTTGCTCAAAGGGACGACTGGTCAAACAGCTGCGCTCCCCCACATGCTCTCCATCTGGCCTCACGAGTTCTGTTCAGTGGGACAACTTGTCCCAAAGGGTCAGGGAGAGCCTCCACGCAGCAGCACTAGCAAGCCTTGGAACGGGAAGGTGGGTGAGCGCAAACCCAATTGTGCGCAAATGTGAAGGGTGGCCAAAAAGGGAGCGCCGAGCCATGACGCTGGGAAAACTGGAATAGGGCCATCCCAGAGTGTAAGCTAAGCTGAGACGCAGCAGAGAGGCTCCAGAGTGCATTGATTCACAGTGGCTTTGGGAGTTGCCTTTGTTTCTGCTGAAACCACGGAAATGTTGCAGCCCCAGGATGTTCAGTGCTTCAGAGATGCTAACAAAGCCAGAAAGAACATTTCCTGGCAATGTCAGACCTCCTGGGAGATTACAAGAGTGCGCAGGACACACTAATGTGCAGAATTGTTCCTCCAGGAGTGGATGGCAAGAGAAACGCAAAAGCTATGGATCCGAACGATTTCCGGAAGTACTGCATCGAAGGCGCCGTGGCGGTCTTGGGCTCCATGCTGTTTGGGATGGCATTGTGTTGTGCGATCTGTGTGTGGAGGAAGAGAAAAGAGTGAGTTGTTGGGAGGGTTTTTTTGCCAAACTTCTGTATGAGATGGCTGCTATTAGCCATGAAGCATTTCGAGGCAGGGTATTCTGGAGTGCCGAGATAGGTACAGACTGAGATCTCTGCTGTAAGATGTTTTAACTGGCCTCTCAATTCATGGGCATTCTTTTCTGAAAGGCCTTCTCACTGTTGCAAGTGCTAGTTAAAAGTGACCCTGCCTGGACAAGAGCAGACCCAGTGACAGGTGTAGGCACAGCAAGGTCAGAAAGTAAAGACAACATGGGATAACACGGCCATAGAAAGTGAGAACTGCAAGAGTGACATCTCCCTACCAGTGAACCTCCCAGCAGAAATCACCCTGTTAGGTGATGCCGTAAATCCCAGATGTTCACCTCAGCAACTGCGACCGTGGCGAAGAACCTTCGCAGCTACCGGCCTTGCTTTGGAGAAAGAGAGGCAGTCTGTCGCATCTGCACCCCAGCACTGCCAGCGTGCGTGTTCTCAGCACGGACGGGGTTGAGTCTGTGCAGGGCTATGTATCTCTTTGGCTACGTATTCTGAAGAGAGGATGGGGAGCACCTCACCGAACAGAGAGCTGAGGCCCCAGCAGTGGGCAGGGGAGCCGAGTGCTGGTCTCTGCCAGGCACGTGGAGAAAGGAGAGCAGGAGGCTCTCCTGGCCCCGCAGTGCCGTGCCCAGCTTTGGTCCCCTTGGTCTGTCGGGGTCAGGCCTCCTTCCCAGCACGTGCAGAGCAGGCAGGTCAGGACGGTCAGGGCCGAGAGGAGATGAGTCACGGGCAGGCGAGCAGAGCCCCAGCCGAGGGGTGCGAGACACCTCTTTTTCTGCATGGAGCTCTCCGTGCCCACAGCTCCCATGTGCAGCCAGGTGCCCGCACCCCACGGTGCGCCCAGCGCTGCCCTGCACCCTCGCACCCACCTGGCACCGCAGCCACGGCGGTGCCTCAGCAGCCTCTTCTGTTTGCAGGCGACTCTCCGCAGCTTCGCGATCCTGGCCCGAAACCAACAGCTGCCCCTCACGCCCGGACAGCCGTCCTGCGTGCTCCAGCGCCCCTGAGAGCTGGACCCGACACCAGCAGCCACCGCGTGTGCCTGGAAAAGCGGACCGCCTTCCACAGAGAACTAGGGAACCCACCCCTGCCAGCTCGGACACCCGCCCGGACCGCCCGCTCCGCACACCGCCAGCCCGCCCGCCCCCACCCCGGGTCTCATGGCTGTCCAACTCAGGCAGCCCTTGAGGGACTGGCCCAGCGACCTCCAGCCCCCTGAGGAACTGAAACCATCCCCCCACCCCCCAAGCCCATGGCCCTGATCCTCCTGCAAGGGCTTGAGGTGGCCCCACCAGGGTCCAGGTCGGGGGTGCGATGAGAGAGTCCCGACGGACAGCTTCACGGATCGACCATTTGCTTCTGAATAACAGTATAGCAATAAATAGAGAGCAGTAGCACAATTGTCCGGGTTGTTATGGCAGCAAACCCAGGAATTCACCAAGTCTGGGCTGAACTTCATACCGGGGCACGCAGGGACGTGGATGCCTGCGGTGTCAGCAGGCAGGGAGCCGGGCATGGTACGCGCCGAGCATAAAAAAGAGGGTCTGGACCATAAAAAGGAAGTTGTGAACTCTAGAAGCAAAGCTTTGGGCCCTGGAAATGAGGCTTTGGGCCCTAAGCGAGGGGTTTGGAGCATAAAAAAGAGGGTTTGGAGACTCAGGATGTGGCTTGGACCCTAAAAACCACTGGATGGATCCTAAAAATGCCGCTTTGGAGCCGGAAAATGAGGTTTTGGAAACTAAAAAAGCGGCCTTGGACTCTAGAAAGGAGACTTTGCAATCTGAAATGGAGCCTTTGGACCCTGAAATGAGGATTTGATTCGTAGAAGTGAGGCTTTGGGCCATAAAAATGTGGGTTTGGAGCCTCAAATGAGGTTTCCTGCCATGAAAGTGACGGTTTAGACCCTAGAAAGAAAAGTGAGTGGCCTGAAACAAAGGCTGTCCTTAGTAAAAGACAGGTTTGGACCCTATAAGTAAGGCTTTGAACTCTCAAACTGAGGCTTTGGACCTTCAAAATCTGACTTCAGGCTTTGAAAGTGATGCTGTCGGCCCTTGAAATGAGTCTTCGGACCTTCAAAGGCGGGTTTGGAATTGTAAAGGGGGGTTCGTACCCTAAAAGTGAGGCTGGGGGACCTAAAAATGAGGCTTTCAACCCTAGAATCAAAGCTTTGGACCCTGAAAATGAGGCTTTGGGCCCTAAAAGAGGGGTTTGGAGCATCAAAATGAGGGTTTGGACATTCAAGATGTGGCTTAGACCCTCAAAATGACTGGATGGACCCTAAAAATGACGCTGCTCTCTAAAAATGAGAGACCTGCTCCTGCGCTTGCAGCACCCCTGGCCCTGGCCCTGGCCCTGGCCCTGGCCCTGGTCCCCCCTCTCCCCGGCTGCCCCCAGCCCGTCTCTCCTCTCTTTCTCCTCAGGCTGCTCGGCCTCCGCCTCCTCCGGCCCCGCCCCAGGCCGTCTGTGACTGACAGGCCGCATCTGGCTCCACTTATTGGCTCAGCCGTGACCAATGGCGCTGCTGTTGCTGGGCGGGCGGGGGCAGCCCGGGCCTCTCCCCACAGAGCCACCCTGCGCCCGCTGCCCAGCCCCACGGCCACAGACCCCGGGGTTTGGGCTGGGTGGTGGGGGGTTGATTTCGGGCAGCCGCGGCCCTGGGCAGGAGGAGCTGCCTGTTATTGTCCTGTGGCCTTGTGGGGGTTTTCATTCAGGCACCTTCGGAGGACTAAACCAAAAAGGCCGATGGCAGAAGCTTCTGTCCAGGCCCTCCCCTGAGGAGACAGGCCGTCCTGGAAAGGGCCCTGTCGCGCTCACCCAACCCAGCCCGCCGGCCGCAGCATCTCGCCCCCTGAGCGCAGCTCACGCCTCAGCCAGCCGGGACACTGGGCCTGCGGAGAGAGGGCCTTCACGAAGGGCCGTTGCACCTGGAGCTGTGCGCTCAGCAGCACAAGGTGTGTGCAGAGCTCGGCCGTCCCTCGGTCCGCTCATGAGGTCTGGGCCTGCTCAGGGAGGGAGGGAAGGGAAGGGGGCACGGGAGGGAAGAGGGAGGAAGGGGACCTGCCCTGGATTTGTTCTGGATCAGCAGGTCTTTCCCAAAATGCGAGTCATGCAGAGATGGAATTAGAAAGGCCAGGCTTGGGGAGCTGTGGCCAGCTCCATGGGCAAGTGGGAGGCAGATGCCCTACGGGGAGGCACAGGGGGCTGTGGCCGCTGCGGGGTCATTTTCCAGGTGAACAGTGGGGCCAGAGCTGCACGGCAGGGCCAGGCAATAGCCCACGGGAGCGCCTCTCCCCTAGGATGATCACAGCTGTGTCCGGTGGCTCCGGCTCTGCGGCTCCCTGGCTGGGTCGCGGCTTTCAGCCTCGGGGAGGTCCGTCCTTGGGAGATGTCTGCTCAGGAAAACAGGAGCATTCCTGCTGTAGCCCTGCAGAGCTCTCCTTGGGCAACGCCAGGTCTCCGACACACAGCCCCAGCCCGCAGCCCAGAGGAAAAGAGGGGCAATGCTGGTGCAGCCTCTCACTGGCCAGCGGGCTCTTCTCCACAAGACATGTGAATGATCGTTTTTTTCCTCCACTGCTTTCGTGAGGGCTTCTTTTGGGCACAGCAAGAAATCCCTGAGGGGCCGTATGTTTGCCCATCCGTTCCTGGAGGGGTGTTGCCCATGGCCTGGAAACAGCATTTGGAGAGCTGCCAGGTGGCCACTCAGCAGGTCACTCAGGCCCCTCTGCAGCTTTGGAAATCTCCACCCATGTGTGGGTCCCAGGTCATGACCTGGCCTGCCTCCAGTCACTGAAAAGAAGTGGATCACAACATCTAATGGAAACGTGCTTGATTACAGCTGTGCCTGTGGGCGATGGCTACCTGACCTCTCAGCCGGATCTTGTCCAGGAGCCTCGGGGCGATCCCACAGGTATGTCACTTGAGTGAATGAGCATTTAGGTTTTAATATTCTGTTCATATGAAATTTAACTTAATATTTTCTTGACCGATGCTCAAACAGCTCCGTGCATGGCTTGGTTTGAATCAGCATGGTCCAGGCACCCAGTAACTGTCTGCACAATGCACCTGAGTGCAAGGGAGAGACAAGTGCCATGGAGCAATCCCGCCTTTGAACTGCGTTCCTTGCCGTTCAGATCTGAAGAAGTATATTGAAATATTTCACGGGAGCTGCTCTGTTCTGTTTGTTTACAGACGTGGCTGGAGGCGATGGATATCCAGCTTCCCAGCTGGGTTCCAGAGCTGTTGCGCAGGGAGATCGCATGGGTACGTCATGGCTTTTTACTTCCTTTGAGAGCTGCCAGCTCAAAGCCCAAATGTGAGCGAGGCATCTCTCGCGGGAGTGAGAATACGGACCTGCAGTGTGTGTGCCACGTCATTTCGTGATCCCCTCATACGTTCTGCTGTTCAGCTATGAGGGTGTATATCACAATGGGTGACAAAAACTTCTCATGGGCGTTTGGTTGCAGATGTGGCTCCAGCTCCCTGGCTGGATCCTGCGCTGGAGCTCACCTCGCATCCCAGGGGTGAGTGGTCGGTCTTGACTGACTTCACAGACTAAGCACTCGTTAGGGAGAAATTTAACTTAATACTTTCTGTTAAGGTCCTCAAAGAGCAAAATATGAAGGCGAAAGAGGGAAATCTTCTCAGCGGTCATCGGAAGTCCTAAATGAAATCCTGAAAGAATTGGAGAAAGCATCACGTGGTGGGTATATTTCCCTCTTAACCAAGAGACTGGGGAAGCTGAGGTTTTGGAGACATGTATGGACAAGCCGTAGCCACCACAAGCAGAAAGGGATCGATCAGAGCCTCGCTGCGCTGACACTCCATGACACACCTTGCAGGCGCTGGCAAGCCGCAGAGATGGTCCAGAGCCTCTGCTGCCAGTTGTGGTTCAAGCTGAGTCCCAGGGAAAGCAGCTGCCCCAGCTGTACCATGGCTGGCCAGAGCTGTTCCGGGCAGATGTTGGTATCCAGCTGGCAGGGGCTGGTTGTGCTCACGCCTTGCTGCCGGTCGCCGGAGGGGAGAGTGCCCTTGGGCAGCGGAGAGGATGCGCAGGCAGCTGGGGGTCGCTGAGGCTGGCAGACTTTGCCGGGGCTGCAGGCATGCCCTGGCCAGCATTGGAGCAGCCCCGGCTTCACAGCCTGGTCCAGCCCTGTTGTTCTCCTTGATGTTTGAGGACGCTCAGTGACACCTCGAGGTCAGGGACAGGTGGAAGCTGGACACCCAGCTTGAGGCGGGACACCTAAGTTGAAGGCAGCTAAAATGAAGGGCTCTGAATTCAGCCTCGGGTGGTTTAGCTGTCTGTTTCTAGTTGTGTTTTAGAGAGCTTGGTTGTGGTCTTCCTCTTGCTTTGGGGGACTGTGGGCTCTTCACTGCCACTTGTGGAAGTGCCCAGAACATGGTTGCAAGAGCTTGGGGTTCAGCTTGGGGCTCTTTCCCCAGCTGAATTGGCTGCAGTGTCTTCCTGCCCTCTCTGAAGGAAGTCCTTTACCATCGTCTTGCAGTTTGCCAAAAATGCACTAAGTGGAATGCAAACAAGCAGATGACATGCCATCTCCTAGTTTCTCAGCAGGTCAGGTTGTGCTCTCTACTGGTAATCTGGAAGTGTCTAGCTCTTAAATTGTTCTTTCTCCGTGAATGATCCATTGTGGGGACTAGTGACGAGGTGCACGCCCAAATGCCCAGGCTTGCTTTCTAAGTGTTAGTAATGCATTTTGGCTCCGAAAGATCCCACGTTCCTGATGAGGAACGGTTCCTTCTAATTAAACTGACCCTCTTTCTTTCTAAAGAGAGGGACCGTGAGACTGTGGAGAAGGAGGCGCTTCAGGAAGGAGGCAGTCACGCAGTGCCAGTCTCCGCTGAAAAACCAGGGCCAATTCAATCAACAGACGTGCCAGGTAATGGCTGTCCCTCGGGCATCCAGTGTCATAAACCGAAATGTCTGGGTGTCTGCAGGCTCTTCCCCTGGTGCCCGCTACTGCACGTGGTGTCAGCAGCCAAAATCTTAGTACAGAGCAAGAGTTCTGACCGGAGCCAGGAACGGCTCTCTGAGGACGACTGTCATCTCTGGGCTGTGCAGGTTATTGCCAGCAGTGTGTCAGAGAGACACTGGTAACCCTCTGTGGATGCAGTGCGATGCTCGCCTCCCACCACACCCCGTTCACGGGAATTTCAGAACTCTGCCATTTTGGGAACGAGGCCATCCGAACCACGTTCAGTAGACGATGGGAAATATGACTCTTGATCGCATGTACCTCCCTCATACCTGCATCCCAGAGCTTGCCGTGAGTCCCTCGAGGTCCCAGGCAAAACAGAGGGGGATCCCTCCTGTGAACTGCGGTCCAAAGGGATTCGCTGAGGGATCAGGCATGGGCTTAGCGGGAACCTGCACTGTCCTTCTGCATCCTCTGTGCCTGAGCCATGCTGAGGCTTTACCTTTCTCTGATTCTTGGCAGTGCTGTCCAACGCCGGGGAAGCCCACCATGCCGGGATATATGAATCTTTTCGAAAGAACCCAGGTACTGAGCAGTCTTTCAGGGGGCCGTAAGTGGGAGACAAGTCCTGAAAAGTGGAGGCCTGCAAGCGGTGCCCATGCTGGAGACAAGGCAAAGGGGGAGTGCGAGGTTCAGGTGGCTCCTGAGAGGACCTGACTCCGTCCCCTCGGGGTGTGGGTGCTGGGCTGGGGAGGGAGAGCTGGGGGTGGCAGTCCCTGTCGCACGCATGGTTTTTGTCCGTGTTGCTCAAAGGGACGACTGGTCAAACAGCTGCGCTCCCCCACATGCTCTCCATCTGGCCTCATGAGTTCTGTTCAGTGGGACAACTTGTCCCAAAGGGTCAGGGAGAGCCTCCACGCAGCAGCACTAGCAAGCCTTGGAACGGGAAGGTGGGTGAGCGCAAACCCAATTGTGCGCAAATGTGAAGGGTGGCCAAAAAGGGAGCGCCGAGCCATGACGCTGGGAAAACTGGACTAGGGCCATCCCAGAGTGTAAGCTAAGCTGAGAGGCAGCAGAGAGGCTCCAGAGTGCATTGATTCACAGTGGCTTTGGGAGTTTCCTTTGTTTCTGCTGAAACCACGGAAATGTTGCAGCCCCAGGATGTTCAGTGCTTCAGAGATGCTAACAAAGCCAGAAAGAACATTTCCTGGCAATGTCAGACCTCCTGGGAGATTACAAGAGTGCGCAGGACACACTGATGTGCAGAATTGTTCCTCCAGGTGTGGATGGCAAGAGAAACTCAAAAGCTATGGATCCGAACGATTTCCGGAAGTACTGCATCGAAGGCGCCGTGGCGGTCTTGGGCTCCATGCTGTTTGGGATGGCATTGTGTTGTGCGATCTGTGTGTGGAGGAAGAGAAAAGAGTGAGTTGTTGGGAGGGTTTTTTTGCCAAACTTCTGTATGAGATAGCTGCTATTAGCCATGAAGCATTTCGAGGCAGAGTATTCTGGAGTGCCGAGATAGGTACAGACCAGACTCTACTGAGATCTCTGCTGTAAGATGTTTTAACTGGCCTCTCAATTCATGGGCATTCTTTTCTGAAAGGCCTTCTCACTGTTGCAAGTGCTAGTTAAAAGTGACCCTGCCTGGACAAGAGCAGACCCAGTGACAGATGTAGGCACAGCAAGGTCAGAAAGTAAAGACAACATGGGATAACACAGCCATAGAAAGTGAGAACTGCAAGAGTGACATCTCCCTACCAGTGAACCTCCCAGCAGAAATCACCCTGTTAGGTGATGCCGTAAATCCCAGATGTTCACCTCAGCAACTGCGACCGTGGCGAAGAACCTTCGCAGCTACCGGCCTTGCTTTGGAGAAAGAGAGGCAGTCTGTCCCATCTGCACCCCAGCACTGCCAGCGTGCGTGTTCTCAGCACGGACGGGGTTGAGTCTGTGCAGGGCTATGTATCTCTTTGGCTACGTATTCTGAAGAGAGGATGGGGAGCACCTCACCGAACAGAGAGCTGAGGCCCCAGCAGTGGGCAGGGGAGCCGAGTGCTGGTCTCTGCCAGGCACGTGGAGAAAGGAGAGCAGGAGGCTCTCCTGGCCCCGCAGTGCCGTGCCCAGCTTTGGTCCCCTTGGTCTGTCGGGGTCAGGCCTCCTTCCCAGCACGTGCAGAGCAGGCAGGTCAGGACGGTCAGGGCCGAGAGGAGATGAGTCACGGGCAGGCGAGCAGAGCCCCAGCCGAGGGGTGCGAGACGCCTCATTTTCTGCATGGAGCTCTCCGTGCCCACAGCTCCCATGTGCAGCCAGGTGCCCGCACCCCACGGTGCGCCCAGCGCTGCCCTGCACCCTCGCACCCACCTGGCACCGCAGCCACGGCGGTGCCTCAGCAGCCTCTTCTGTTTGCAGGCGACTCTCCGCAGCTTCGCGATCCTGGCCCGAAACCAACAGCTGCCCCTCACGCCCGGACAGCCGTCCTGCGTGCTCCAGCGCCCCTGAGAGCTGGACCCGACACCAGCAGCCACCGCGTGTGCCTGGAAAAGCGGACCGCCTTCCACAGAGAACTGGGGAACCCACCCCTGCCAGCTCGGACACCCGCCCGGACCGCCCGCTCCGCACACCACCAGCCCGCCCGCCCCCACCCCGGGTCTCACGGCTGTCCAACTCAGCCAGCCCTTGAGGGACTGGCCCAGCGACCTCCAGCCCCCTGAGGAACTGAAACCATCCCCCCACCCCCCAAGCCCATGGCCCTGATCCTCCTGCAAGGGCTTGAGGTGGCCCCACCAGGGTCCAGGTCGGGGGTGCGATGAGAGAGTCCCGACGGACAGCTTCACGGATCGACCATTTGCTTCTGAATAACAGTATAGCAATAAATAGAGAGCAGTAGCACAATTGTCCGGGTCGTTATGGCAGCAAACCCAGGAATTCACCAAGTCTGGGCTGAACTTCATACCGGGGCACGCAGGGACGTGGATGCCTGTGGTGTCAGCAGGCAGGGAGCTGGGCATGGCACGCGCCGAGCATAAAAAAGAGGGTCTGGACCATAAAAAGGAAGTTGTGAACTCTAGAAGCAAAGCTTTGGGCCCTGGAAATGAGGCTTTGGGCCCTACGCGAGGGGTTTGGAGCATAAAAAAGAGGGTTTGGAGACTCAGGATGTGGCTTGGACCCTAAAAACCACTGGATGGATCCTAAAAATGCCGCTTTGGAGCCTGAAAATGAGGTTTTGGAAACTAAAAAAGCGGCCTTGGACTCTAGAAAGGAGACTTTGCAATCTGAAATGGAGCCTTTGGACCCTGAAATGAGGATTTGATTCGTAGAAGTGAGGCTTTGGGCCATAAAAATGTGGGTTTGGAGCCTCAAATGAGGTTTCCTGCCATGAAAGTGACGGTTTAGACCCTAGAAAGAAAAGTGAGTGGCCTGAAACAAAGGCTGTCCTTAGTAAAAGACAGGTTTGGACCCTATAAGTAAGGCTTTGAACTCTCAAACTGAGGCTTTGGACCTTCAAAATCTGACTTCAGGCTTTGAAAGTGATGCTGTCAGCCCTTGAAATGAGTCTTCGGACCTTCAAAGGCGGGTTTGGAATTGTAAAGGGGGGTTCGTACCCTAAAAGTGAGGCTGGGGGACCTAAAAATGAGGCTTTCAACCCTAGAATCAAAGCTTTGGACCCTGAAAATGAGGCTTTGGGCCCTAAAAGAGCGGTTTGGAGCATCAAAATGAGGGTTTGGACATTCAAGATGTGGCTTAGACCCTCAAAATGACTGGATGGATCCTAAAAATGACGCTGCTCTCTAAAATGAGAGACCTGCTCCTGCGCTTGCAGCACCCCTGGCCCTGGCCCTGGCCCTGGCCCTGGTCCCCCCTCGCCCCGGCTGCCCCCAGCCCGTCTCTCCTCTCTTTCTCCTCAGGCTGCTCGGCCTCCGCCTCCTCCGGCCCCGCCCCAGGCCGTCTGTGACTGACAGGCCGCATCTGGCTCCACTTATTGGCTCAGCCGTGACCAATGGCACTGCTGTTGCTGGGCGGGCGGGGGCAGCCCGGGCCTCTCCCCACAGAGCCACCCTGCGCCCGCTGCCCAGCCCCACGGCCACAGGCCCCGGGGTTTGGGCTGGGTGGTGGGGGGTTGATTTCGGGCAGCCGCGGCCCTGGGCAGGAGGAGCTGCCTGTTATTGTCCTGTGGCCTTGTGGGGGTTTTCATTCAGGCACCTTCGGAGGACTAAACCAAAAAGGCCGATGGCAGAAGCTTCTGTCCAGGCCCTCCCCTGAGGAGACAGGCCGTCCTGGAAAGGGCCCTGTCGCGCTCACCCAACCCAGCCCGCCGGCCGCAGCATCTCGCCCCCTGAGCGCAGCTCACGCCTCAGCCAGCCGGGACACTGGGCCTGCGGAGAGAGGGCCTTCACGAAGGGCCGTTGCACCTGGAGCTGTGCTCTCAGCAGCACAAGGTGTGTGCAGAGCTCGGCCGTCCCTCGGTCCGCTCATGAGGTCTGGGCCTGCTCAGGGAGGGAGGGAAGGGAAGGGGGCACGGGAGGGAAGAGGGAGGAAGGGGAGCTGCCCTGGATTTGTTCTGGATCAGCAGGTCTTTCCCAAAATGCTGGTCATGCAGAGATGGAATTAGAAAGGCCAGGCTTGGGGAGCTGTGGCCAGCTCCATGGGCAAGTGGGAGGCAGATGCCCTACGGGGAGGCACAGGGGGCTGTGGCCGCTGCGGGGTCATTTTCCAGGTGAACAGTGGAGCCAGAGCTGCACGGCAGGGCCAGGCAATAGCCCACGGGAGCGCCTCTCCCCTAGGATGATCACAGCTGTGTCCGGTGGCTCCGGCTCTGCGGCTCCCTGGCTGGGTCGCGGCTTTCAGCCTCGGGGAGGTCCGTCCTTGGGAGATGTCTGCTCAGGAAAACAGGAGCATTCCTGCTGTAGCCCTGCAGAGCTCTCCTTGGGCAACGCCAGGTCCCCGACACACAGCCCCAGCCCGCAGCCCAGAGGAAAAGAGGGGCAATGCTGGTGCAGCCTCTCACTGGCCAGCGGGCTCTTCTCCACAAGACATGTGAATGATCATTTTTTTCCTCCACTGCTTTCGCGAGGGCTTCTTTTGGGCACAGCAAGAAATCCCTGAGGGGCCGTATGTTTGCCCATCCGTTCCTGGAGGGGTGTTGCCCATGGCCTGGAAACAGCATTTGGAGAGCTGCCAGGTGGCCACTCAGCAGGTCACTCAGGCCCCTCTGCAGCTTTGGAAATCTCCACCCATGTGTGGGTCCCAGGTCATGACCTGGCCTGCCTCCAGTCACTGAAAAGAAGTGGATCACAACATCTAATGGAAACGTGCTTGATTACAGCTGTGCCTGTGGGCGATGGCTACCTGACCTCTCAGCCGGATCTTGTCCAGGAGCCTCGGGGCGATCCCACAGGTATGTCACTTGAGTGAATGAGCATTTAGGTTTTAATATTCTGTTCATATGAAATTTAACTTAATATTTTCTTGACCGATGCTCAAACAGCTCCGTGCATGGCTTGGTTTGAATCAGCATGATCCAGGCACCCAGTAACTGTCTGCACAATGCACCTGAGTGCAAGGGAGAGACAAGTGCCATGGAGCAATCCCGCCTTTGAACTGCGTTCCTTGCCGTTCAGATCTGAAGAAGTATATTGAAATATTTCACGGGAGCTGCTCTGTTCTGTTTGTTTACAGACGTGGCTGGAGGCGATGGATATCCAGCTTCCCAGCTGGGTTCCAGAGCTGTTGCGCAGGGAGATCGCATGGGTACGTCATGGCTTTTTACTTCCTTTGAGAGCTGCCAGCTCAAAGCCCAAATGTGAGCGAGGCATCTCTCGCGGGAGTGAGAATACAGACCTGCAGTGTGTGTGCCACGTCATTACGTGATCCCCTCATACGTTCTGCTGTTCAGCTATGAGGGTGTATATCACAATGGGTGACAAAAACTTCTCATGGGCGTTTGGTTGCAGATGTGGCTCCAGCTCCCTGGCTGGATCCTGCGCTGGAGCTCACCTCGCATCCCAGGGGTGAGTGGTCGGTTTTGACTGACTTCACAGAATAAGCACTCGTTAGGGAGAAATTTAACTTAATACTTTCTGTTAAGGTCCTCAAAGAGCAAAATATGAAGGCGAAAGAGGGAAATCTTCTCAGCGGTCATCGGAAATCCTAAAGGAAATCCTGAAAGAATTGGAGAAAGCATCACGTGGTGGGTATATTTCCCTCTTAACCAGGAGACTGGGGAAGCTGAGGTTTTGGAGACGTGTATGGACAAGCCGTAGCCACCACAAGCAGAAAGGGATCGATCAGAGCCTCGCTGCGCTGACACTCGATGACACACCTTGCAGGCGCTGGCAAGCCGCAGAGATGGTCCAGAGCCTCTGCTGCCAGTTGTGGTTCAAGCTGAGTCCCAGGGAAAGCAGCTGCCCCAGCTGTACCATGGCTGGCCAGAGCTGTTCCGGGCAGATGTTGGTATCCAGCTGGCAGGGGCTGGTTGTGCTCACGCCTTGCTGCCGGTCGCCGGAGGGGAGAGTGCCCTTGGGCAGCGGAGAGGATGCGCAGGCAGCTGGGGGTCGCTGAGGCTGGCAGACTTTGCCGGGGCTGCAGGCATGCCCTGGCCAGCATTGGAGCAGCCCCGGCTTCACAGCCTGGTCCAGCCCTGTTGTTCTCCTTGATGTTCGAGGACGCTCAGTGACACCTCGAGGTCAGGGACAGGTGGAAGCTGGACACCCAGCTTGAGGCGGGACACCTAAGTTGAAGGCAGCTAAAATGAAGGGCTCTGAATTCAACCTCGGGTGGTTTAGCTGTCTGTTTCTAGTTGTGTTTTAGAGAGCTTGGTTGTGGTCTTCCTCTTGCTTTGGGAGACTGTGGGCTCTTCACTGCCACTTGTGGAAGTGCCCAGAACATGGTTGCAAGAGCTTGGGGTTCAGTCCACTGTGTGTGTCTGTTACCCTTACCGTGTGATGGAGTTGGCATGATGCGAAGTGCTTCTCTGAGGGGCTCTTTCCCCAGCTGAATTGGCTGCAGTGTCTTCCTGCCCTCTCTGAAGGAAGTCCTTTACCATCGTCTTGCAGTTTGCCAAAAATGCACTAAGTGGAATGCAAACAAGCAGATGACATGCCATCTCCTAGTTTCTCAGCAGGTCAGGTTGTGCTCTCTACTGGTAATCTGGAAGTGTCTAGCTCTTAAATTGTTCTTTCTCCGTGAATGATCCATTGTGGGGACTAGTGACGAGGTGCACGCCCAAATGCCCAGGCTTGCTTTCTAAGTGTTAGTAATGCATTTTGGCTCCGAAAGATCCCACGTTCCTGATGAGGAACGGTTCCTTCTAATTAAACTGACGCTCTTTCTTTCTAAAGAGAGGGACCGTGAGACTGTGGAGAAGGAGGCGCTTCAGGAAGGAGGCAGTCACGCAGTGCCAGTCTCCGCTGAAAAACCAGGGCCAATTCAATCAACAGGCGTGCCAGGTAATGGCTGTCCCTCGGGCATCCAGTGTCATAAACCAAAATCTCTGGGTGTCTGCAGGCTCTTCCCCTGGTGCCCGCTACTGCACGTGGTGTCAGCAGACAAACTCTTAGTACAGAGCAAGCGTTCTGACCAGAGCCAGGAACGGCTCTCTGAGGACGACTGTCATCTCTGGGCTGTGCAGGTTATTGCCAGCAGTGTGTCAGAGAGACACTGGTAACCCTCTGTGGATGCAGTGCGATGCTCACCTCCCACCACACCCCGTTCACGGGAATTTCAGAACTCTGCCATTTTGGGAACGAGGCCATCCGAACCACGTTCAGTAGACGATGACTCTTGATCGCATGTACCTCCCTCATACCTGCATCCCAGAGCTTGCCGTGAGTCCCTCGAGGTCCCAGGCAAAACAGAGGGGGATCCCTCCTGTGAACTGCGGGCCAAAGGGATTCGCTGACGGATCAGGCATGGGCTTAGCGGGAACCTGCACTGTCCTTCTGCATCCTCTGTGCCTGAGCCATGCTGAGGCTTTACCTTTCTCTGATTCTTGGCAGTGCTGTCCAACGCCGGGGAAGCCCACCATGCCGGGATATATGAATCTTTTCGAAAGAACCCAGGTACTGAGCAGTCTTTCAGGGGGCCGTAAGTGGGAGACAAGTCCTGAAAAGTGGAGGCCTGCAAGCGGTGCCCATGCTGGAGACAAGGCAAAGGGGGAGTGCGAGGTTCAGGTGGCTCCTGAGAGGACCTGACTCCGTCCCCTCGGAGTGTGGGTGCTGGGCTGGGGAGGGAGAGCTGGGGGTGGCAGTCCCTGTCGCACGCATGGTTTTTGTCCGTGTTGCTCAAAGGGACGACTGGTCAAACAGCTGCGCTCCCCCACGTGCTCTCCATCTGGCCTCACGAGTTCTGTTCAGTGGGACAACTTGTCCCAAAGGGTCAGGGAGAGCCTCCACGCAGCAGCACTAGCAAGCCTTGGAACGGGAAGGTGGGTGAGCGCAAACCCAATTGTGCGCAAAAGTGAAGGGTGGCCAAAAAGGGAGCGCCGAGCCATGATGCTGGGAAAACTGGACTAGGGCCATCCCAGAGTGTAAGCTAAGCTGCGAGGCAGCAGAGAGGCTCCAGAGTGCATTGATTCACAGTGGCTTTGGGAGTTGCCTTTGTTTCTGCTAAAACCACGGAAATGTTGCAGCCTCAGGATGTTCAGTGCTTCAGAGATGCTAACAAAGCCAGAAAGAACATTTCCTGGCAATGTCAGACCTCCTGGGAGATTACAAGAGTGCGCAGGACACACTAATGTGCAGAATTGTTCCTCCAGATGTGGATGGCAAGAGAAACTCAAAAGCTATGGATCCGAACGATTTCCGGAAGTACTGCATCGAAGGCGCCGTGGCGGTCTTGGGCTCCATGCTGTTTGGGATGGCATTGTGTTGTGCGATCTGTGTGTGGAGGAAGAGAAAAGAGTGAGTTGTTGGGAGGGTTTTTTTGCCAAACTTCTGTATGAGATAGCTGCTATTAGCCATGAAGCATTTCGAGGCAGAGTATTCTGGAGTGCCGAGATAGGTACAGACCAGACTCTACTGAGATCTCTGCTGTAAGATGTTTTAACTGGCCTCTCAATTCATGGGCATTCTTTTCTGAAAGGCCTTCTCACTGTTGCAAGTGCTAGTTAAAAGTGACCCTGCCTGGACAAGAGCAGACCCAGTGACAGATGTAGGCACAGCAAGGTCAGAAAGTAAAGACAACATGGGATAACACAGCCATAGAAAGTGAGAACTGCAAGAGTGACATCTCCCTACCAGTGAACCTCCCAGCAGAAATCACCCTGTTAGGTGATGCCGTAAATCCCAGATGTTCACCTCAGCAACTGCGACCGTGGCGAAGAACCTTCGCAGCTACCAGCCTTGCTTTGGAGAAAGAGAGGCAGTCTGTCCCATCTGCACCCCAGCACTGCCAGCGTGCGTGTTCTCAGCACGGACGGGGTTGAGTCTGTGCAGGGCTATGTATCTCTTTGGCTACGTATTCTGAAGAGAGGATGGGGAGCACCTCACCGAACAGAGAGCTGAGGCCCCAGCAGTGGGCAGGGGAGCCGAGTGCTGGTCTCTGCCAGGCACGTGGAGAAAGGAGAGCAGGAGGCTCTCCTGGCCCCGCAGTGCCGTGCCCAGCTTTGGTCCCCTTGGTCTGTCGGGGTCAGGCCTCCTTCCCAGCACGTGCAGAGCAGGCAGGTCAGGACGGTCAGGGCCGAGAGGAGATGAGTCACGGGCAGGCGAGCAGAGCCCCAGCCGAGGGGTGCGAGACACCTCTTTTTCTGCATGGAGCTCTCCGTGCCCACAGCTCCCATGTGCAGCCAGGTGCCCGCACCCCACGGTGCGCCCAGCGCTGCCCTGCACCCTCGCACCCACCTGGCACCGCAGCCACGGCGGTGCCTCAGCAGCCTCTTCTGTTTGCAGGCGACTCTCCGCAGCTTCGCGATCCTGGCCCGAAACCAACAGCTGCCCCTCACGCCCGGACAGCCGTCCTGCGTGCTCCAGCGCCCCTGAGAGCTGGACCCGACACCAGCAGCCACCGCGTGTGCCTGGAAAAGCGGACCGCCTTCCACAGAGAACTAGGGAACCCACCCCTGCCAGCTCGGACACCCGCCCGGACCGCCCGCTCCGCACACCGCCAGCCCGCCCGCCCCCACCCCGGGTCTCATGGCTGTCCAACTCAGGCAGCCCTTGAGGGACTGGCCCAGCGACCTCCAGCCCCCTGAGGAACTGAAACCATCCCCCCACCCCCCAAGCCCATGGCCCTGATCCTCCTGCAAGGGCTTGAGGTGGCCCCACCAGGGTCCAGGTCGGGGGTGCGATGAGAGAGTCCCGACGGACAGCTTCACGGATCGACCATTTGCTTCTGAATAACAGTATAGCAATAAATAGAGAGCAGTAGCACAATTGTCGGGGTCGTTATGGCAGCAAACCCAGGAATTCACCAAGTCTGGGCTGAACTTCATACCGGGGCACGCAGGGACGTGGATGCCTGCGGTGTCAGCAGGCAGGGAGCCGGGCATGGTACGCGCCGAGCATAAAAAAGAGGGTCTGGACCATAAAAAGGAACTTTTGAACTCTAGAAGCAAAGCTTTGGGCCCTGGAAATGAGGCTTTGGGCCCTACGCGAGGGGTTTGGAGCATAAAAAAGAGGGTTTGGAGACTCAGGATGTGGCTTGGACCCTAAAAACCACTGGATGGATCCTAAAAATGCCGCTTTGGAGCCTGAAAATGAGGTTTTGGAAACTAAAAAAGCGGCCTTGGACTCTAGAAAGGAGACTTTGCAATCTGAAATGGAGCCTTTGGACCCTGAAATGAGGATTTGATTTGTAGAAGTGAGGCTTTGGGCCATAAAAATGTGGGTTTGGAGCCTCAAATGAGGTTTCCTGCCATGAAAGTGACGGTTTAGACCCTAGAAAGAAAAGTGAGTGGCCTGAAACAAAGGCTGTCCTTAGTAAAAGACAGGTTTGGACCCTATAAGTAAGGCTTTGAACTCTCAAACTGAGGCTTTGGACCTTCAAAATCTGACTTCAGGCTTTGAAAGTGATGCTGTCGGCCCTTGAAATGAGTCTTCGGACCTTCAAAGGCGGGTTTGGAATTGTAAAGGGGGGTTCGTACCCTAAAAGTGAGGCTGGGGGACCTAAAAATGAGGCTTTCAACCCTAGAATCAAAGCTTTGGACCCTGAAAATGAGGCTTTGGGCCCTAAAAGAGGGGTTTGGAGCATCAAAATGAGGGTTTGGACATTCAAGATGTGGCTTAGATCCTCAAAATGACTGGATGGATCCTAAAAATGACGCTGCTCTCTAAAAATGAGAGACCTGCTCCTGCGCTTGCAGCACCCCTGGCCCTGGCCCTGGCCCTGGCCCTGGCGCTGGTCCCCCCTCGCTCCGGCTGCCCCCAGCCCGTCTCTCCTCTCTTTCTCCTCAGGCTGCTCGGCCTCCGCCTCCTCCGGCCCCGCCCCAGGCCGTCTGTGACTGACAGGCCGCATCTGGCTCCACTTATTGGCTCAGCCGTGACCAATGGCACTGCTGTTGCCGGGCGGGCGGGGGCAGCCCGGGCCTCTCCCCACAGAGCCACCCTGCGCCCGCTGCCCAGCCCCACGGCCACAGGCCCCGGGGTTTGGGCTGGGTGGTGGGGGGTTGATTTCGGGCAGCCGCGGCCCTGGGCAGGAGGAGCTGCCTGTTATTGTCCTGTGGCCTTGTGGGGGTTTTCATTCAGGCACCTTCGGAGGACTAAACCAAAAAGGCCGATGGCAGAAGCTTCTGTCCAGGCCCTCCCCTGAGGAGACAGGCCGTCCTGGAAAGGGTCATGCAGAGGGGGAATTAGAAAGGCCAGAGCCCATCTAGAGCTCCATCTGGCCACGGTCGTAAGGGATAACAAAAAATGCTTCTATAAATACATTAACAACAAAAAGAGAGCCAAGGAGATTCTCCATCCCTTGCTGGATGCAGGATGTCACCAAGGATGAGGAAAAGGCTGAGGTACTTAATGCCTTCTTTGCCTCAGTCTTTAATTGCCACACCAGGTATCCTCAGGGTATTCAGCTCCCTGAGCTGGAAGACAAGGATGCAGAGCAAAATAAACTCCCTGTGATCCACAAGGAAGCAGTTAACGACCTGCTACACCACCTGGACACTCACAAGTCTATGGGGCCTGATGGCATCCACCCAAGGGTGCTGAGGGAGCTGGCGGAGGAGCTTGCCAAGCCGCTCTCCAGCATTTATCAACAGTCCTGGTTAACAGGGGAGGTCCCGGATGCCTGGAGGCTTGCCAACGTGACGCCCATCTACAGGAAGGGCCAGAAGGAGGATCCGGGGAACTACAGGCCTGTCAGCCTGACCTCGGTGCCGGGGAAGATTATGGAGAGGTTCATCCTGAGGGCGCTCACAGGGCACGTGCAGGACAACCAAGGGATCAGGCCCAGCCAGCACGGGTTCATGAAAGGCAGGTCCTGCTTGACCAACCTGAGCTCCTTCTATGACCAGGTGACCCGCCTAGTGGGTGAGGGAAAGGCTGTCGATGTTGTCTACCAGGACTTTAGTAAAGCCTTCGGCACTGTCTCCCACAGTATTCTCCTGGAGAAGCTGGCGACTCGTGGCTCAGAGAGGTGCACTATTCGCTGGGTAAAAAACTGGCCGGATGGCCGAGCCCAGAGAGTCGTGGTGGATGGAGCGAAATCCAGTTGGCGGCCGGTCACAAGCGGAGTCCCCCAGGGCTCAGTTTTGGGACCGGTCTTGCCCCTTTTGTTGCTGACGTATTTACAGAAACATTTTTTATTGCCTTCTACGGCAGCAGCCAGCTTAAGTTCTAGCTGGGCAGCCTCAGTCTCCCTCCCTTTCGGGAGCCCCGCCCTCCCAAGGTGACATGTGGTGACAGGGCGTGCCGGGGGGGCAGTGCGTGGGGGAGGGGCAGCACTACAGGGGCATGGTCATGGTGGGGAGGCCAGGCTGTGAGGTCACAGAGCCCCTCTATGCCATGTTGTGATATGCTCTGCTGTGCGGACACCGCTCCAGCAGTGCCAGCAGCAGCGGTAGCAGCAGCAGCAGCAGCAGCAGCAGCAGCAGCAGCAGAATGGTGCAGGCACAGGGGGCCATGGCCCCCACCCGCCTCCTTCTTCTCCTCCTCCTGGTGGCCCTGCAAATCCGGGATGCCCAGGCTGCTCCCTGGCGAGCGCGGGGGTTAGGTAGGTGGGCAGGCGAGGGCCGTCACCAAGGCCTTGGGGTGGCAGTGGGGCCGGGGTTGTGGTGGGGCAGGGCCAGGAGAGCAGCAGGGCTGAGCTGGGCTTGGGGAGCTGTGGCCAGCTCCATGGGCAAGTGGGAGGCAGATGCCCTACGGGGAGGCACAGGGGGCTGTGGCCGCTGCGGGGTCATTTTCCAGGTGAACAGTGGAGCCAGAGCTGCACGGCAGGGCCAGGCAATAGCCCACGGGAGCGCCTCTCCCCTAGGATGATCACAGCTGTGTCCGGTGGCTCCGGCTCTGCGGCTCCCTGGCTGGGTCGCGGCTTTCAGCCTTGGGGAGGTCCGTCCTTGGGAGATGTCTGCTCAGGAAAACAGGAGCATTCCTGCTGTAGCCCTGCAGAGCTCTCCTTGGGCAACGCCAGGTCCCCGACACACAGCCCCAGCCCGCAGCCCAGAGGAAAAGAGGGGCAATGCTGGTGCAGCCTCTCACTGGCCAGCAGGCTCTTCTCCACAAGACATGTGAATGATCGTTTTTTTCCTCCACTGCTTTCGCGAGGGCTTCTTTTGGGCACAGCAAGAAATCCCTGAGGGGCCGTATGTTTGCCCATCCGTTCCTGGAGGGGTGTTGCCCATGGCCTGGAAACAGCATTTGGAGAGCTGCCAGGTGGCCACTCAGCAGGTCACTCAGGCCCCTCTGCAGCTTTGGAAATCTCCACCCATGTGTGGGTCCCAGGTCATGACCTGGACTGCCTCCAGTCACTGAAAAGAAGTGGATCACAACATCTAATGGAAACGTGCTTGATTACAGCTGTGCCTGTGGGCGATGGCTACCTGACCTCTCAGCCGGATCTTGTCCAGGAGCCTCGGGGCGATCCCACAGGTATGTCACTTGAGTGAATGAGCATTTAGGTTTTAATATTCTGTTCATATGAAATTTAACTTAATATTTTCTTGACCGATGCTCAAACAGCTCTGTGCATGGCTTGGTTTGAATCAGCATGATCCAGGCACCCAGTAACTGTCTGCACAATGCACCCGAGTGCAAGGGAGAGACAAGTGCCATGGAGCAATCCCGCCTTTGAACTGCGTTCCTTGCCGTTCAGATCTGAAGAAGTATATTGAAATATTTCACGGGAGCTGCTCTGTTCCGTTTGTTTACAGACGTGGCTGGAGGCGATGGATATCCAGCTTCCCAGCTGGGTTCCAGAGCTGTTGCGCAGGGAGATCGCATGGGTACGTCATGGCTTTTTACTTCCTTTGAGAGCTGCCAGCTCAAAGCCCAAATGTGAGCGAGGCATCTCTCGCGTGAGTGAGAATACAGACCTGCAGTGTGTGTGCCACGTCATTTCGTGATCCCCTCATACGTTCTGCTGTTCAGCTATGAGGGTGTATATCACAATGGGTGACAAAAACTTCTCATGGGCGTTTGGTTGCAGATGTGGCTCCAGCTCCCTGGCTGGATCCTGCGCTGGAGCTCACCTCGCATCCCAGGGGTGAGTGGTCGGTCTTGACTGACTTCACAGACTAAGCACTCGTTAGGGAGAAATTTAACTTAATACTTTCTGTTAAGGTCCTCAAAGAGCAAAATATGAAGGCGAAAGAGGGAAATCTTCTCAGCGGTCATCGGAAATCCTAAAGGAAATCCTGAAGGAATTGGAGAAAGCATCACGTGGTGGGTATATTTCCCTCTTAACCAAGAGACTGGGGAAGCTGAGGTTTTGGAGACGTGTATGGACAAGCCGTAGCCACCACAAGCAGAAAGGGATCGATCAGAGCCTCGCTGCGCTGACACTCCATTACACACCTTGCAGGCGCTGGCAAGCCGCAGAGATGGTCCAGAGCCTCTGCTGCCAGTTGTGGTTCAAGCTGAGTCCCAGGGAAAGCAGCTGCCCCAGCTGTACCATGGCTGGCCAGAGCTGTTCCGGGCAGATGTTGGTATCCAGCTGGCAGGGGCTGGTTGTGCTCACGCCTTGCTGCCGGTCGCCGGAGGGGAGAGTGCCCTTGGGCAGCGGAGAGGATGCGCAGGCAGCTGGGGGTCGCTGAGGCTGGCAGACTTTGCCGGGGCTGCAGGCATGCCCTGGCCAGCATTGGAGCAGCCCCGGCTTCACAGCCTGGTCCAGCCCTGTTGTTCTCCTTGCTGTTCGAGGACGCTCAGTGACACCTCGAGGTCAGGGACAGGTGGAAGCTGGACACCCAGCTTGAGGCGGGACACCTAAGTTGAAGGCAGCTAAAATGAAGGGCTCTGAATTCAGCCTCGGGTGGTTTAGCTGTCTGTTTCTAGTTGTGTTTTAGAGAGCTTGGTTGTGGTCTTCCTCTTGCTTTGGGGGACTGTGGGCTTGTGCTGGTTTTGGCTGGGATGGGGTTAACTTTCTTCATAGCAGCTAGTATGGGGCTGTGTTTTGGATTTGGGCTGGAAACAATGTTGATAAAGCAGGAATGTTTTAGTTACTGCTGAGCAGGGCTCACACAGCACCAAGGCCTTTTCTGCTCCTCACCCCACCCCACCAGCGAGTGGGCTGGGGGTGGACGGGAAGTTGGGAGGGAACACAGCCGGGACAGCTGACCCCAACTGACCAAAGGGATATTCCATACCATATGACATCATGCTCAGTATATAAAGCCGGGGGAGGAAGAAGGAAGGTGGGGACATTCGGAGTAATGGCGTTTGTCTTCCCGAGCAACCGCTACGCGTGATAGAGCCCTGCTTCCCTGCAGATAGCTGAACACCTGCCTGCCGACGGGAAGTGGTGAATTAATTCCTTCTTTCGCTTTGCTTCTCCGCGCAGTGTTCTTTTGCTCTACCTATTAAACTGTTTTTATCTCAGCCCACGAGTTTTCTCACTTTTACTCTTCTGGTTCTCTCCCCCACCCCACCTGGGGGGAGTGAGTGAGCGGCTGTGTGGTGCTTAGTTGCCAGCTGGGCTTAAACCACGACAGTCCTTTTTGGCGCCCAACGTGGGGCTCGAAGGGTTTGAGATAATAACAGATTCAACAGAACTTCTATCTTTTAAAAGTTATAGGTCAACATTAGTCTGTTTAATTTGCACCATGATCTTCTTTTTGCTATATCTGTTAAAGATTGGCCTGCGCTTTTTCAGTATGCTCTGCTCTGCAGTAATTAGTGACATTTTGCCTGGAAGATTTGTTTTCAAAACGCTGACCTTGAGCTGGATAATCTGGTGTTTGGTCTCTGGGCTGAAGCCATTACTGTATTTTGGGTACCATCTCGTGGAGATACTTAACAATTATACTCCTTCTTCTGAGAGTTTTTTTTTGGAGGAAATACAGAACAGCACCCTTGCTTCCTTCTTCTGTGATGTTGTCTCCCTCATGACAATGACCTCTCAGTACCTTGAACATCCTTGGGCAGTTAAAATACTTCTATTGATATTCCTTAGACATATTGCTTCAGTTTTCTCTAAGGTCAACAAGCAATTTAGGAATATGACCCAGGTTCCACGAGAGTACGGTCATGGGTGGCACGGCATGTGGGAGAATATGGGCAGGTATCTAGAGAACTTCTCACCTCCAATGATCTGGACTTTCACCCCTGAACAATTACAGGATCCTGATGAAGTGGTAGAATGTTTGAAAAAAAAATGCCAGGGCTACTCCAGAGAGGCACAACTTACCGCACTGTGCTGGGCCCTCGCCAGCATCTACCAAACACTGCTTGATACTATGCAGCACCCTCAGGGAGAAGAGAGGGGAAATAAATCAGGCACTGTATCTGTCGCCCCTATAACTAAAAAGAAACAGTGGAAGCGGAAATCAGCTCGTTTAGTAAGGGATGAAGAAGCTTCTCCTAAGAGGGAAAAAGAATCAGAAGAGGCAGCCTCTTCTGCAGCAGAGCAGCCACAGGAACAGGACGAAGATACTGAGATAATCAATGAAACGGAAACCACCCGCTCCCTATCCCTAAGTGAGCTACGAGACATGCGAAAAGATTTCAGCCGTCAACCAGGTGAGCTAATTCTCAGCTGGTTACTTCGTTGCTGGGATATTGGGGCCAGTAGTCAGGAATTGGAGGGTAAAGAAGCCCGGCAGCTGGGATCGCTTGCTAAGGACAAGGCCATCGACAAAGGTATTGGAAAAAAGGCAGGAGTCCTCAGTCTTTGGCAGCGACTCCTATCAAGTGTGAAGGACAGGTATCCCTTCAAGGAAGAACTTGCAAACTCTCGAAGGAAATGGACCAACATCGAGGGGGGCATCCAGTATCTAAGGGAATTAGCTGTGTTGGAGGTAATCTATAATGACCACGCATGCAAAGACCCGGATGAAATCCAATGCACACGGTCCATGTGGCGCAAGTTTGTACGGAATGCAGCAACGTCTTACACCCACACCCTGGCGATAATGAACTGGACAGACATTGAGGCACCAACTATAGATGAACTGGCCAGGCAACTCCGAGAATACGAAGATAACCTTGCTCCCTCCATGTGTGCTTGTGTCTCGGCTGTGGACAGACACAGACTGACTCAAAACATGTTTGAGCAAGCTGAGAAGGGTAGGTTTTCCTCATCCACTCCAACCAGAGCCTCGGCTATTAAGAGTCAACTTTTCCCTGTTCAGGCGAAAGGGTACCGGTGGCGCACACCACGTGCAACCCTGTGGTTCTTCCTGCGTGACCAGGGGGAGGACATGAGGAAGTGGGATGGTCAACCTACCTGGAGACTAGAAGCTCGGGTGCAGGAACTGCAAGGAAAAACAACAGCTAAAAAGCATCCGTCCAGAAAAATAACTGCTCCAGTGTCTGTTGGACAAAGTAGAAGGGCTGACGGTACTTTTGATCCTGATGAAGGGACTTCTGTTATGCACGTACAAAAAACAAGTAATGAAGACTCAGACCAGGAGTAGAGGGGCCCTGCCTTCGGCCAGGCGGAGGAAAGGGACAACCGAGTTTACTGGACTGTGTGGATTCGATGGCCTGGCACATCAGCCCCACAGGAGTATAAAGCTCTAGTGGACACCGGTGCACAGTGTACTCTAATTCCATCAGATTACAAGGGGGCGGAATCCATCTGTATTTCTGGAGTGACAGGGGGATCCCAAGAACTGTCTGTGTTGGAGGCTGAAGTAAGCCTAACTGGGAATGAGTGGCAAAAGCACCCTATTGTGACTGGTCCAGAGGCTCCATGCATCCTTGGCATAGACTATCTCAGGAGAGGGTACTTCAGAGACCCAAAAGGGTATCGATGGGCTTTTGGTATAGCTGCTTTGAATACGGAGGAAATTAAACAGCTGTCTAGCTTGCCTGGTCTCTCAGAGGATCCTTCTGTGGTGGGGTTGCTGCAAGTTAAAGAACAGCAGGTGCCAATTGCTACCATGACAGTGCATCGGCGACAATATCGCACCAATCGAGACTCCCTGGTTCCCATCCACAACTTGATCCGTCAACTGGAAAGTCAAGGAGTGATCAGTAAGACTCATTCACCCTTTAATAGTCCCATATGGCCAGTGCAAAAATCTAACGGAGAGTGGCGGTTAACAGTGGACTATCGAGGCCTGAACGAAGTCACACCGCCGCTGAGTGCTGCCGTACCAGACATGCTAGAACTTCAGTATGAACTGGAGTCAAAGGCTGCCAAATGGTATGCAACAATAGATATCGCCAATGCGTTTTTCTCGATCCCTCTGGCAGCAGAGTGTAGGCCACAGTTTGCTTTCACATGGAGGGGTATCCAGTACACCTGGAATCGACTGCCCCAGGGGTGGAAACATAGTCCTACCATTTGTCATGGGCTGATACAGAGTGCACTGGAACAAGGCGAAGCTCCTGAACACCTGCAGTATATTGATGACATCATTGTGTGGGGCAACACAGCGGAGGAAGTGTTTGAGAAGGGGAGAAGAATAATCCAGATTCTCCTGAAAGCTGGTTTTGCTATAAAACAAAGTAAGGTCAAAGGGCCTGCACAGGAAATTCAGTTTTTAGGAATAAAATGGCAGGATGGGCGTCGTCATATCCCAATGGATGTGATCAATAAAATAACAGCCATGTCTCCACCAACTAACAAAAAGGAAACACAAGCTTTCTTAGGTGTTGTGGGTTTCTGGAGAATGCATATTCCAAGTTATAGTCTGATCGTAAGCCCTCTCTATCGAGTGACCCGGAAGAAGAACGACTTTGAATGGGGCCCTGAGCAGCAGCAAGCCTTTGAACAAATTAAACAGGAGATAGTTCGTGCAGTAGCGCTTGGGCCAGTCCGGACAGGACAAGATGTGAAAAATGTACTTTACACCTCAGCCGGGGATAACGGCCCCACCTGGAGCCTCTGGCAGAAAGCACCTGGGGAGACTCGAGGTAGACCTCTAGGGTTTTGGAGCCGGGGATATAGGGGATCTGAAGCCCGTTACACTCCAACTGAAAAAGAAATATTAGCAGCATATGAAGGAATTCGAGCTGCTTCGGAAGTCGTTGGTACTGAAGCACAGCTCCTTTTGGCCCCTCGATTGCCTGTGCTGGGCTGGATGTTCAAAGGGAAGATCCCCTCTACGCATCACGCAACTGATGCTACATGGAGTAAGTGGGTTGCACTGATAACGCAACGAGCCCGGATGGGAAACCCCGACCGCCCGGGAATCCTGGAAGTGATCATGGACTGGCCAGAGGGCCGAAACTTCGGACTGTCACCAGAGGAGGTGACTCGTGCTGAAGAGGCCCCTCTGTATAATGAATTATCAGAGACTGAGAAGCAATATGCCCTGTTTACAGATGGATCCTGTCGTATTGTGGGAAAACATCGAAGGTGGAAAGCTGCTGTGTGGAGTCCTACGCGACAAGTTGCAGAAACTGCTGAAGGACAAGGTGAATCAAGTCAGTTTGCAGAGGTGAAAGCCATTCAGCTGGCTTTAGATATTGCTGAACGAGGGAAATGGCCAGTACTTTATCTCTATACGGACTCATGGATGGTGGCAAATGCTCTGTGGGGGTGGCTACAGCAATGGAAGCAGAGCAACTGGCAGCGCAGAGGTAAGCCCATCTGGGCTGCTGAATTATGGCAAGATATTGCTGCTCGGGTAGAGAACCTGGTTGTAAAAGTACGTCATGTAGATGCTCATATACCCAAGAGTCGTGCCACTGAAGAACATCGAAACAATGAGCGGGTGGACCAAGCTGCTAGAATTGAAGTGGCTCAGGTGGATCTGGATTGGGAACATAAGGGTGAGCTATTTATAGCTCGATGGGCCCATGACACATCAGGACATTTAGGAAGGGATGCAACATACAAATGGGCTCGTGATCGAGGGGTGGACTTGACTATTGATGCCATTGCACAGGTTATCCATGAATGTGAAACATGTGCCATAATCAAACAAGCTAAGCGGCTGAAGCCTTTTTGGTATAGAGGACGATGGCTGAAATATCAATACGGGGAAGCCTGGCAGGTTGATTATATCACACTACCACGAACCCGCCACGGGAAGCAGCATGTGCTTACAATGGTGGAAGCAACTACCGGATGGATGGAAACATACCCCGTGACCCATGCCACTGCCCGGAACACTATCTTGGGCCTTGAAAAGCAAATTTTATGGCGACACGGCACCCCTGAAAGAATTGAATCAGACAACGGGACTCATTTCCGAAACAACCTCATTAACACCTGGGCCAAGGAGCATGGCATTGACTGGGTGTATCACATCCCCTACCATGCACCAGCCTCCGGGAAAATTGAACGATACAACGCAATATTAAAAACTACACTGAAAGCAATGGGTGCTGGGACATTTAAGCATTGGGATACACATTTAGCAGAAGCCACTTGGCTAGTTAACACTAGAGGCTCTGCCAGTCGACCTGGCCCTGCCCAATCAAAACCCCTGCGCACTGTGGAAGGAGATAAGATTCCCGTAGTACATATAAGGAACTTGCTGGGAAAAACAGTCTGGGTTATTCCTTCCTCAGGAAAAGGTAAACCTATTCGCGGGGTTGTTTTTGCTCAAGGACCTGGGTGTACTTGGTGGGTAATGCAGAAGAATGGGGAAGTCCAGTGTGTACCTCAAGGTAATTTAATTCTGGGTGAAACTAATCCATGATTTGAGTTATATGTTACAGGAACTACTATAGCAGGAACCACCTGAACCAACTGAGGACAAGCCTTACAAGAAGCAGTGCAAGTGTAGCAGTGACCCGACCTGAGCTAGCTGTGGTGCCCAATAACTCCATGCAATACAACACCTCTTCTCTCCTGAGTGACCACCATAACAGATGGAGCCCAAAGTTATGGACTACATGAACTCAATGGACATTTATGGACATTTTACAAATATTTCACCGGGGTGGTCCATAGACTAAGGGAAGGATATCTGTGTACTATATCAAAGGATGGGAAGGGCGATGATAGGGAATGAGAACGTTTTGGATGGTGTGAGACCTGAGCATGATGTAAATGGTATGGAATAAGGGGTGGAGAATGTGCTGGTTTTGGCTGGGATGGGGTTAACTTTCTTCATAGCAGCTAGTATGGGGCTGTGTTTTGGATTTGGGCTGGAAACAATGTTGATAAAGCAGGAATGTTTTAGTTACTGCTGAGCAGGGCTCACACAGCACCAAGGCCTTTTCTGCTCCTCACCCCACCCCACCAGCGAGTGGGCTGGGGGTGGACGGGAAGTTGGGAGGGAACACAGCCGGGACAGCTGACCCCAACTGACCAAAGGGATATTCCATACCATATGACATCATGCTCAGTATATAAAGCCGGGGGAGGAAGAAGGAAGGTGGGGACATTCGGAGTAATGGCGTTTGTCTTCCCGAGCAACCGCTACGCGTGATAGAGCCCTGCTTCCCTGCAGATAGCTGAACACCTGCCTGCCGACGGGAAGTGGTGAATTAATTCCTTCTTTCGCTTTGCTTCTCCGCGCAGTGTTCTTTTGCTCTACCTATTAAACTGTTTTTATCTCAGCCCACGAGTTTTCTCACTTTTACTCTTCTGGTTCTCTCCCCCACCCCACCTGGGGGGAGTGAGTGAGCGGCTGTGTGGTGCTTAGTTGCCAGCTGGGCTTAAACCACGACAGGGCTCTTCACTGCCACTTGTGGAAGTGCCTAGAACATGGTTGCAAGAGCTTGGGGTTCAGCTTGGGGCTCTTTCCGCAGCTGAATTGGCTGCAGTGTCTTCTTGCCCTCTCTGAAGGAAGTCCTTTACCATCGTCTTGCAGTTTGCCAAAAATGCACTAAGTGGAATGCAAACAAGCAGATGACATGCCATCTCCTAGTTTCTCAGCAGGTCAGGTTGTGCTGTCTACTGGTAAACTGGAAGAGTCTAGCTCTTAAATTGTTCTTTCTCCGTGAATGACCCATTGTTGGGACTAGTGACGAGGTGCACGCCCAAATGCCCAGGCTTGCTTTCTAAGTGTTAGTAATGCATTTTGGCTCCGAAAGATCCCACGTTCCTGATGAGGAACGGTTCCTTCTAATTAAACTGACCCTCTTTCTTTCTAAAGAGAGGGACCGTGAGACTGTGGAGAAGGAGGCGCTTCAGGAAGGAGGCAGTCACGCAGTGCCAGTCTCCGCTGAAAAACCAGGGCCAATTCAATCAACAGGCGTGCCAGGTAATGGCTGTCCCTCGGGCATCCAGTGTCATAAACCGAAATGTCTGGGTGTCTGCAGGCTCTTCCCCTGGTGCCCGCTACTGCACGTGGTGTCAGCAGCCAAACTCTTAGTACAGAGCAAGCGTTCTGACCGGAGCCAGGAACGGCTCTCTGAGGACGACTGTCATCTCTGGGCTGTGCAGGTTATTGCCAGCAGTGTGTCAGAGAGACACTGGTAACCCTCTGTGGATGCAGTGCGATGCTCACCTCCCACCACACCCCGTTCACGGGAATTTCAGAACTCTGCCATTTTGGGAACGAGGCCATCCGAACCACGTTCAGTAGACGATGGGAAATATGACTCTTGATCGCATGTACCTCCCTCATACCTGCATCCCAGAGCTTGCCGTGAGTCCCTCGAGGTCCCAGGCAAAACAGAGGGGGATCCCTCCTGTGAACTGCGGTCCAAAGGGATTCGCTGACGGATCAGGCATGGGCTTAGCGGGAACCTGCACTGTCCTGCATCCTCTGTGCCTGAGCCATGCTGAGGCTTTACCTTTCTCTGATTCTTGGCAGTGCTGTCCAACGCCGGGGAAGCCCACCATGCCGGGATATATGAATCTTTTCGAAAGAACCCAGGTACTGAGCAGTCTTTCAGGGGGCCGTAAGTGGGAGACAAGTCCTGAAAAGTGGAGGCCTGCAAGCGGTGCCCATGCTGGAGACAAGGCAAAGGGGGAGTGCGAGGTTCAGGTGGCTCCTGAGAGGACCTGACTCCGTCCCCTCGGAGTGTGGGTGCTGGGCTGGGGAGGGAGAGCTGGGGGTGGCAGTCCCTGTCGCACGCATGGTTTTTGTCCGTGTTGCTCAAAGGGACGACTGGTCAAACAGCTGCGCTCCCCCACGTGCTCTCCATCTGGCCTCACGAGTTCTGTTCAGTGGGACAACTTGTCCCAAAGGGTCAGGGAGAGCCTCCACGCAGCAGCACTAGCAAGCCTTGGAACGGGAAGGTGGGTGAGCGCAAACCCAATTGTGCGCAAATGTGAAGGGTGGCCAAAAAGGGAGCGCCAAGCCATGACGCTGGGAAAACTGGACTAGGACCATCCCAGAGTGTAAGCTAAGCTGAGACGCAGCAGAGAGGCTCCAGAGTGCATTGATTCACAGTGGCTTTAGGAGTTTCCTTTGTTTCTGCTGAAACCACGGAAATGTTGCAGCCCCAGGATGTTCAGTGCTTCAGAGATGCTAACAAAGCCAGAAAGAACATTTCCTGGCAATGTCAGACCTCCTGGGAGATTACAAGAGTGCGCAGGACACACTAATGTGCAGAATTGTTCCTCCAGGTGTGGATGGCAAGAGAAACGCAAAAGCTATGGATCCGAACGATTTCCGGAAGTACTGCATCGAAGGCGCCGTGGCGGTCTTGGGCTCCATGCTGTTTGGGATGGCATTGTGTTGTGCGATCTGTGTGTGGAGGAAGAGAAAAGAGTGAGTTGTTGGGAGGGTTTTTTTGCCAAACTTCTGTATGAGATGGCTGCTATTAGCCATGAAGCATTTCGAGGCAGGGTATTCTGGAGTGCCGAGATAGGTACAGACCAGACTCTACTGAGATCTCTGCTGTAAGATGTTTTAACTGGCCTCTCAATTCATGGGCATTCTTTTCTGAAAGGCCTTCTCACTGTTGCAAGTGCTAGTTAAAAGTGACCCTGCCTGGACAAGAGCAGACCCAGTGACAGGTGTAGGCACAGCAAGGTCAGAAAGTAAAGACAACATGGGATAACACGGCCATAGAAAGTGAGAACTGCAAGAGTGACATCTCCCTACCAGTGAACCTCCCTGCAGAAATCACCCTGTTAGGTGATGCCGTAAATCCCAGATGTTCACCTCAGCAACTGCGACCGTGGCGAAGAACCTTCGCAGCTACCGGCCTTGCTTTGGAGAAAGAGAGGCAGTCTGTCCCATCTGCACCCCAGCACTGCCAGCGTGCGTGTTCTCAGCACGGACGGGGTTGAGTCTGTGCAGGGCTATGTATCTCTTTGGCTACGTATTCTGAAGAGAGGATGGGGAGCACCTCACCGAACAGAGAGCTGAGGCCCCAGCAGTGGGCAGGGGAGCCGAGTGCTGGTCTCTGCCAGGCACGTGGAGAAAGGAGAGCAGGAGGCTCTCCTGGCCCCGCAGTGCCATGCCCAGCTTTGGTCCCCTTGGTCTGTCGGGGTCAGGCCTCCTTCCCAGCACGTGCAGAGCAGGCAGGTCAGGACGGTCAGGGCCGAGAGGAGATGAGTCACGGGCAGGCGAGCAGAGCCCCAGCCGAGGGGTGCGAGACGCCTCATTTTCTGCATGGAGCTCTCCGTGCCCACAGCTCCCATGTGCAGCCAGGTGCCCGCACCCCACGGTGCGCCCAGCGCTGCCCTGCACCCTCGCACCCACCTGGCACCGCAGCCACGGCGGTGCCTCAGCAGCCTCTTCTGTTTGCAGGCGACTCTCCGCAGCTTCGCGATCCTGGCCCGAAACCAACAGCTGCCCCTCACGCCCGGACAGCCGTCCTGCGTGCTCCAGCGCCCCTGAGAGCTGGACCCGACACCAGCAGCCACCGCGTGTGCCTGGAAAAGCGGACCGCCTTCCACAGAGAACTGGGGAACCCACCCCTGCCAGCTCGGACACCCGCCCGGACCGCCCGCTCCGCACACCACCAGCCCGCCCGCCCCCACCCCGGGTCTCATGGCTGTCCAACTCAGGCAGCCCTTGAGGGACTGGCCCAGCGACCTCCAGCCCCCTGAGGAACTGAAACCATCCCCCCACCCCCCAAGCCCATGGCCCTGATCCTCCTGCAAGGGCTTGAGGTGGCCCCACCAGGGTCCAGGTCGGGGGTGCGATGAGAGAGTCCCGACGGACAGCTTCACGGATCGACCATTTGCTTCTGAATAACAGTATAGCAATAAATAGAGAGCAGTAGCACAATTGTCCGGGTCGTTATGGCAGCAAACCCAGGAATTCACCAAGTCTGGGCTGAACTTCATACCGGGGCACGCAGGGACGTGGATGCCTGTGGTGTCAGCAGGCAGGGAGCTGGGCATGGCACGCGCCGAGCATAAAAAAGAGGGTCTGGACCATAAAAAGGAAGTTGTGAACTCTAGAAGCAAAGCTTTGGGCCCTGGAAATGAGGCTTTGGGCCCTACGCGAGGGGTTTGGAGCATAAAAAAGAGGGTTTGGAGACTCAGGATGTGGCTTGGACCCTAAAAACCACTGGATGGATCCTAAAAATGCCGCTTTGGAGCCTGAAAATGAGGTTTTGGAAACTAAAAAAGCGGCCTTGGACTCTAGAAAGGAGACTTTGCAATCTGAAATGGAGCCTTTGGACCCTGAAATGAGGATTTGATTTGTAGAAGTGAGGCTTTGGGCCATAAAAATGTGGGTTTGGAGCCTCAAATGAGGTTTCCTGCCATGAAAGTGACGGTTTAGACCCTAGAAAGAAAAGTGAGTGGCCTGAAACAAAGGCTGTCCTTAGTAAAAGACAGGTTTGGACCCTATAAGTAAGGCTTTGAACTCTCAAACTGAGGCTTTGGACCTTCAAAATCTGACTTCAGGCTTTGAAAGTGATGCTGTCGGCCCTTGAAATGAGTCTTCGGACCTTCAAAGGCGGGTTTGGAATTGTAAAGGGGGGTTCGTACCCTAAAAGTGAGGCTGGGGGACCTAAAAATGAGGCTTTCAACCCTAGAATCAAAGCTTTGGACCCTGAAAATGAGGCTTTGGGCCCTAAAAGAGGGGTTTGGAGCATCAAAATGAGGGTTTGGACATTCAAGATGTGGCTTAGACCCTCAAAATGACTGGATGGATCCTAAAAATGACGCTGCTCTCTAAAAATGAGAGACCTGCTCCTGCGCTTGCAGCACCCCTGGCCCTGGCCCTGGCCCTGGCCCTGGCGCTGGTCCCCCCTCGCCCCGGCTGCCCCCAGCCCGTCTCTCCTCTCTTTCTCCTCAGGCTGCTCGGCCTCCGCCTCCTCCGGCCCCACCCCAGGCCGTCTGTGACTGACAGGCCGCATCTGGCTCCACTTATTGGCTCAGCCGTGACCAATGGCACTGCTGTTGCCGGGCGGGCGGGGGCAGCCCGGGCCTCTCCCCACAGAGCCACCCTGCGCCCGCTGCCCAGCCCCACGGCCACAGACCCCGGGGTTTGGGCTGGGTGGTGGGGGGTTGATTTCGGGCAGCCGCGGCCCTGGGCAGGAGGAGCTGCCTGTTATTGTCCTGTGGCCTTGTGACATCCCTTGCTGGATGCAGGATGTCACCAAGGATGAGGAAAAGGCTGAGGTACTTAATGCCTTCTTTGCCTCAGTCTTTAATTGCCACACCAGGTATCCTCAGGGTATTCAGCTCCCTGAGCTGGAAGACAAGGATGGAGAGCAAAATAAACTCCCTGTGATCCACAAGGAAGCAGTTAACGACCTGCTACGCCACCTGGACACTCACAAGTCCATGGGGCCTGACGGCAACCACCCAAGGGTGCTGAGGGAGCTGGTGGAGGAGCTTGCCAAGCCGCTCTCCAGCATTTATCAACAGTCCTGGTTGACAGGGGAGGTCCCGGACGCCTGGAGGCTTGCCAACGTGACGCCCATCTGATATGTAAAAATAGAAAGACACTTGTAATTAGCTCATATTTGCTGAATCAATATGTACAATATGTAGCTTGTCTAAGCCTTAGATAGTGACCATATCTATTGTAGAATCCTTAAGAGACTCGTTAAGAAAACCCGTGCTCATGATGTTCACTAAGGGCCAAGGTTGTTGAGGAACGAACGCGTCAATCAAAAAAAATGGTAGCAGGAACACTAACCTTGAGACCGGCTAAAGCTAGTTAGAAAATGCAGAATTTGCCAAGCGTCGAAGAATATGTATTAATGGCCAATAGTTCGTCCAAAGGATAAGAGAGGAAGAAGAAGATGAGACCCTCTGAGGAAGTAAACGACCACCGGAACCAGGCCCGAGCATGCGCAAAGATAATGTGGACATTTTTAGAAGTAATGACATAAGTATTTTAATTACTCCACCCCATTTATGAATATGCATGGTTTGTCTTATGTAATCTCATTAATATGTATACTTTTGTGTAATAAATAATTGCTTGCTTGCCCAAGAAGTGTGCAAGCTTTGAGGAACAATCCCCTTGCACCCTGGCGCCAAAGTAAACATACCTGCTTTATAACTCTTTGTGAGTTGTGAAGTTTGTTTCCGTGCGTCACATCTACAAGAAGGGCCAGAAGGAGGGTCCGGGGAACTACAGGCCTGTCAGCCTGACCTCAGTGCCGGGGAAGATTATGGAGAGGTTCATCTCATAAGTCTATAGGGCCTGATGGCATCCACCCAAGGATGCTGAGGGAGCTGGCGGAGGAGCTTGCCAAGCCACTCTCCATCATTTATCAACAGTCCTGGTCAACGGGGGAGGTCCCGGATGACTGGAGGCTTGCCAACGTGACGCCCATCTACAAGAAGGGTCGGAAGGAGGATCCGGGGAACTACAGGCCTGTCAGCCTGACCTCGGTGCCGGGGAAGGTTATGGAGAGGCTCATCTTGAGGGCGCTCACGGGACACGTGCAGGATAACCAAGGGATCAGGCTCAGCCAGCACGGGTTCATGAAAGGCAGGTCCTGCTTGACCAACCTGATCTCCTTCTATGACCAGGTGACCCGCCTAGTGGATGAGGGAAAGGCTGTTGATGTTGTCTACCTGGACTTCAGCAAAGCCTTTGACACTGTTCCCCACAGTATTCTCCTAGAGAAGCTGGCGGCCCTTGGTTTAGACAGGTACACTCTTCGCTGGGTAAAAAAATGGCTGGATGGCCGAGCCCAGAGAGTTGTAGAGAATGGGGTGAAATCCAGCTGGCGGCCGGTCACAAGCGGAGTCCCCCAGGGCTCAGTTTTGGGACCGGTCTTGTTTAATGTCTTTATTGATGATCTGGATGAGGGGATAGAGTGCTCCCTCAGCAAGTTTGCAGACGACACCAAGTTGGGAGGGAGTGTTGATCTGCTTGAGGGTAGGAAGGCTCTGCAGAGGGATCTGGACAGGCTGGATCGATGGGCTGAGGCCAACTGGATGAAGTTAAATAAGGCCAAGTGCCGGGTTCTACACTTTGGCCACAACAACCCCAGGCAACGCTACAGGCTTGGGGACGAGTGGCTGGAAAGCTCCCCCGCAGAAAAGGACCTGGGGGTGTTGATCGACAGCCGGCTGAATATGAGCCAGCAGTGTGCCCAGGTGGCCAAGAAGGCCAACGGCATCCTGGCTTGTATCAGAAATGGTGTGGCCAGCAGGAGCAGGGAGGTGATCATGCCTCTGTACTCGGCTCTGGTAAGGCCGTACCTCGAATACTGTGTTCAGTTTTGGGCCCCTCACTACAAGAAAGACATTGAGGTGCTGGAGCGTGTCCAGAGAAGGGCGACGAAGCTGGTGAGGGGTCTGGAACACAAGTCTTATGAGGAGCGGCTGAGGGAGCTGGGGTTGTTTAGCCTGGAGAAGAGGAGGCTGAGGGGAGACCTTATCGCTCTCTACAACTACCTGAAAGGGGGTTGCAGAGAGGTGGGTGTTGGTCTCTTCTCCCAAGTGACTAGTGACAGGACTAGAGGAAATGGCCTCAAGTTGCGCCAGGGGAGGTTCAGGCTAGATATTAGGAAAAAGTTCTTTACTGAGAGAGTAGTGAAACATTGGAATAGGCTGCCCAGGGAGGTGGTAGAGTCAGCCTCCCTGGAGGTAGTCAAGGAGCGTGTGGATGTGGCATTGTGGCATGTAGCTTGATGGACATGGTGCTGTGTGGTGTTGGGTGGGTTGTGGCTTGTTGTTGTTGTGTGGTGTTTTTGTTTTTTTTTTTTTTTTTTTCCCCCCAGGTTGGACTTGATGATCTTACAGGTCTTTTCCAACCGTAGTGATTCTGTGATTCTGTGATTCTGTGATTCTGAGGGCGCTCACAGGGCACGTGCAGGACAACCAAGGGATCAGGCCCAGCCAGCACGGGTTCATGAAAGGCAGGTCCTGCTTGACCAACCTGAGCTCCTTCTATGACCAGGTGACCTGCCTAGTGGACGAGGGAAAGGCTGTCGATGTTGTCTACCAGGACTTTAGTAAAGCCTTCGGCACTGTCTCCCACAGTATTCTCCTGGAGAAGCTGGCGACTCGTGGCTCAGAGAGGTGCACTATTCGCTGGGTAAAAAACTGGCCGGACGGCCGAGCCCAGAGAGTCGTGGTGGATGGAGCGAAATCCAGTTGGCGGCCGGTCACAAGCGGAGTCCCCCAGGGCTCAGTTTTGGGACCGGTCTTGCCCCTTTTGTTGCTGACGTATTTACAGAAACATTTTTTATTGCCTTCTACGGCAGCAGCCAGCTTAAGTTCTAGCTGGGCAGCCTCAGTCTCCCTCCCTTTCGGGAGCCCCGCCCTCCCAAGGTGACATGTGGTGACAGGGCGTGCCGGGGGGGCAGTGCGTGGGGGAGGGGCAGCACTACAGGGGCGTGGTCATGGTGGGGAGGCCAGGCTGTGAGGTCACAGAGCCCCTCTATGCCATGTCGTGATATGCTCTGCTGTGCGGACATCGCTCCAGCAGTGCCAGCAGCAGCGGTAGCAGCAGCAGCAGCAGCAGCAGCAGCAGCAGCAGCAGAATGGTGCAGGCACAGGGGGCCATGGCCCCCACCCGCCTCCTTCTCCTCCTCCTGGTGGCCCTGCAAATCCGGGATGCCCAGGCTGCTCCGTGGCGAGCGCGGGGGTTAGGTAGGTGGGCAGGCGAGGGCCGTCACCAAGGCCTTGGGGTGGCAGTGGGGCCGGGGTTGTGGTGGGGCAGGGCCAGGAGAGCAGCAGGGCTGAGCTGGGCTTGGGGAGCTGTGGCCAGCTCCATGGGCAAGTGGGAGGCAGATGCCCTACGGGGAGGCACAGGGGGCTGTGGCCGCTGCGGGGTCATTTTCCAGGTGAACAGTGGGGCCAGAGCTGCACGGCAGGGCCAGGCAATAGCCCACGGGAGCGCCTCTCCCCTAGGATGATCACAGCTGTGTCCGGTGGCTCCGGTTCTGCGGCTCCCTGGCTGGGTCGCGGCTTTCAGCCTCGGGGAGGTCCGTCCTTGGGAGATGTCCGCTCAGGAAAACAGGACCATTCCTGCTGTAGCCCTGCAGAGCTCTCCTTGGGCAACGCCAGGTCCCCGACACACAGCCCCAGCCCGCAGCCCAGAGGAAAAGACGGGGCAATGCTGGTGCAGCCTCTCACTGGCCAGCGGGCTCTTCTCCACAAGACATGTGAATGATCGGTTTTTTCCTCCACTGCTTTCGCGAGGGCTTCTTTTGGGCACAGCAAGAAATCCCTGAGGGGCCGTATGTTTGCCCATCCGTTCCTTGAGGGGTGTTGCCCATGGCCTGGAAACAGCATTTGGAGAGCTGCCAGGTGGCCACTCAGCAGGTCACTCAGGCCCCTCTGCAGCTTTGGAAATCTCCACCCATGGGTGGGTCCCAGGTCATGACCTGGCCTGCCTCCAGTCACTGAAAAGAAGTGGATCACAACATCTAATGGAAACGTGCTTGATTACAGCTGTGCCTGTGGGCGATGGCTACCTGACCTCTCAGCCGGATCTTGTCCAGGAGCCTCGGGGCGATCCCACAGGTATGTCACTTGAGTGAATGAGCATTTAGGTTTTAATATTCTGTTCATATGAAATTTAACTTAAAATTTTCTTGACCGATGCTCAAACAGCTCCGTGCATGGCTTGGTTTGAATCAGCATGATCCAGGCACCCAGTAACTGTCTGCACAATGCACCTGAGTGCAAGGGAGAGACAAGTGCCATGGAGCAATCCCGCCTTTGAACTGCGTTCCTTGCCGTTCAGATCTGAAGAAGTATATTGAAATATTTCACGGGAGCTGCTCTGTTCTGTTTGTTTACAGACGTGGCTGGAGGCGATGGATATCCAGCTTCCCAGCTGGGTTCCAGAGCTGTTGCGCAGGGAGATCGCATGGGTACGTCATGGCTTTTTACTTCCTTTGAGAGCTGCCAGCTCAAAGCCCAAATGTGAGCGAGGCATCTCTCGCGGGAGTGAGAATACGGACCTGCAGTGTGTGTGCCACGTCATTTCGTGATCCCCTCATACGTTCTGCTGTTCAGCTATGAGGGTGTATATCACAATGGGTGACAAAAACTTCTCATGGGCGTTTGGTTGCAGATGTGGCTCCAGCTCCCTGGCTGGATCCTGCGCTGGAGCTCACCTCGCATCCCAGGGGTGAGTGGTCGGTTTTGACTGACTTCACAGACTAAGCACTCGTTAGGGAGAAATTTAACTTAATACTTTCTGTTAAGGTCCTCAAAGAGCAAAATATGAAGGCGAAAGAGGGAAATCTTCTCAGCGGTCATCGGAAATCCTAAAGGAAATCCTGAAGGAATTGGAGAAAGCATCACATGGTGGGTATATTTCCCTCTTAACCAGGAGACTGGGGAAGCTGAGGTTTTGGAGACGTGTATGGACAAGCCGTAGCCACCACAAGCAGAAAGGGATCGATCAGAGCCTCGCTGCGCTGACACTCCATGACACACCTTGCAGGCGCTGGCAAGCCGCAGAGATGGTCCAGAGCCTCTGCTGCCAGTTGTGGTTCAAGCTGAGTCCCAGGGAAAGCAGCTGCCCCAGCTGTACCATGGCTGGCCAGAGCTGTTCCGGGCAGATGTTGGTATCCAGCTGGCAGGGGCTGGTTGTGCTCACGCCTTGCTGCCGGTCGCCGGAGGGGAGTGTGCCCTTGGGCAGCGGAGAGGATGCGCAGGCAGCTGGGGGTCGCTGAGGCTGGCAGACTTTGCCGGGGCTGCAGGCATGCCCTGGCCAGCATTGGAGCAGCCCCGGCTTCACAGCCTGGTCCAGCCCTGTTGTTCTCCTTGATGTTCGAGGACGCTCAGTGACACCTCGAGGTCAGGGACAGGTGGAAGCTGGACACCCAGCTTGAGGCGGGACACCTAAGTTGAAGGCAGCTAAAATGAAGGGCTCTGAATTCAGCCTCGGGTGGTTTAGCTGTCTGTTTCTAGTTGTGTTTTAGAGAGCTTGGTTGTGGTCTTCCTCTTGCTTTGGGGGACTGTGGGCTCTTCACTGCCACTTGTGGAAGTGCCCAGAACATGGTTGCAAGAGCTTGGGGTTCAGCTTGGGGCTCTTTCCGCAGCTGAATTGGCTGCAGTGTCTTCTTGCCCTCTCTGAAGGAAGTCCTTTACCATCGTCTTGCAGTTTGCCAAAAATGCACTAAGTGGAATGCAAACAAGCAGATGACATGCCATCTCCTAGTTTCTCAGCAGGTCAGGTTGTGCTGTCTACTGGTAAACTGGAAGAGTCTAGCTCTTAAATTGTTCTTTCTCCGTGAATGACCCATTGTTGGGACTAGTGACGAGGTGCACGCCCAAATGCCCAGGCTTGCTTTCTAAGTGTTAGTAATGCATTTTGGCTCCGAAAGATCCCACGTTCCTGATGAGGAACGGTTCCTTCTAATTAAACTGACCCTCTTTCTTTCTAAAGAGAGGGACCGTGAGACTGTGGAGAAGGAGGCGCTTCAGGAAGGAGGCAGTCACGCAGTGCCAGTCTCCGCTGAAAAACCAGGGCCAATTCAATCAACAGGCGTGCCAGGTAATGGCTGTCCCTCGGGCATCCAGTGTCATAAACCAAAATCTCTGGGTGTCTGCAGGCTCTTCCCCTGGTGCCCGCTACTGCACGTGGTGTCAGCAGCCAAACTCTTAGTACAGAGCAAGAGTTCTGACCGGAGCCAGGAACGGCTCTCTGAGGACGACTGTCATCTCTGGGCTGTGCAGGTTATTGCCAGCAGTGTGTCAGAGAGACACTGGTAACCCTCTGTGGATGCAGTGCGATGCTCACCTCCCACCACACCCCGTTCACGGGAATTTCAGAACTCTGCCATTTTGGGAACGAGGCCATCCGAACCACGTTCAGTAGACGATGGGAAATATGACTCTTGATCGCATGTACCTCCCTCATACCTGCATCCCAGAGCTTGCCGTGAGTCCCTCGAGGTCCCAGGCAAAACAGAGGGGGATCCCTCCTGTGAACTGCGGTCCAAAGGGATTCGCTGACGGATCAGGCATGGGCTTAGCGGGAACCTGCACTGTCCTGCATCCTCTGTGCCTGAGCCATGCTGAGGCTTTACCTTTCTCTGATTCTTGGCAGTGCTGTCCAATGCCGGGGAAGCCCACCATGCCGGGATATATGAATCTTTTCGAAAGAACCCAGGTACTGAGCAGTCTTTCAGGGGGCCGTAAGTGGGAGACAAGTCCTGAAAAGTGGAGGCCTGCAAGCGGTGCCCATGCTGGAGACAAGGCAAAGGGGGAGTGCGAGGTTCAGGTGGCTCCTGAGAGGACCTGACTCCGTCCCCTCGGAGTGTGGGTGCTGGGCTGGGGAGGGAGAGCTGGGGGTGGCAGTCCCTGTCGCACGCATGGTTTTTGTCCGTGTTGCTCAAAGGGACGACTGGTCAAACAGCTGCGCTCCCCCACATGCTCTCCATCTGGCCTCACGAGTTCTGTTCAGTGGGACAACTTGTCCCAAAGGGTCAGGGAGAGCCTCCACGCAGCAGCACTAGCAAGCCTTGGAACGGGAAGGTGGGTGAGCGCAAACCCAATTGTGCGCAAATGTGAAGGGTGGCCAAAAAGGGAGCGCCAAGCCATGACGCTGGGAAAACTGGACTAGGACCATCCCAGAGTGTAAGCTAAGCTGAGACGCAGCAGAGAGGCTCCAGAGTGCATTGATTCACAGTGGCTTTAGGAGTTGCCTTTGTTTCTGCTGAAACCACGGAAATGTTGCAGCCCCAGGATGTTCAGTGCTTCAGAGATGCTAACAAAGCCAGAAAGAACATTTCCTGGCAATGTCAGACCTCCTGGGAGATTACAAGAGTGCGCAGGACACACTAATGTGCAGAATTGTTCCTCCAGGTGTGGATGGCAAGAGAAACGCAAAAGCTATGGATCCGAACGATTTCCGGAAGTACTGCATCGAAGGCGCCGTGGCGGTCTTGGGCTCCATGCTGTTTGGGATGGCATTGTGTTGTGCGATCTGTGTGTGGAGGAAGAGAAAAGAGTGAGTTGTTGGGAGGGTTTTTTTGCCAAACTTCTGTATGAGATGGCTGCTATTAGCCATGAAGCATTTCGAGGCAGGGTATTCTGGAGTGCCGAGATAGGTACAGACCAGACTCTACTGAGATCTCTGCTGTAAGATGTTTTAACTGGCCTCTCAATTCATGGGCATTCTTTTCTGAAAGGCCTTCTCACTGTTGCAAGTGCTAGTTAAAAGTGACCCTGCCTGGACAAGAGCAGACCCAGTGACAGGTGTAGGCACAGCAAGGTCAGAAAGTAAAGACAACATGGGATAACACGGCCATAGAAAGTGAGAACTGCAAGAGTGACATCTCCCTACCAGTGAACCTCCCTGCAGAAATCACCCTGTTAGGTGATGCCGTAAATCCCAGATGTTCACCTCAGCAACTCCGACCGTGGCGAAGAACCTTCGCAGCTACCGGCCTTGCTTTGGAGAAAGAGAGGCAGTCTGTCCCATCTGCACCCCAGCACTGCCAGCGTGCGTGTTCTCAGCACGGACGGGGTTGAGTCTGTGCAGGGCTATGTATCTCTTTGGCTACGTATTCTGAAGAGAGGATGGGGAGCACCTCACCGAACAGAGAGCTGAGGCCCCAGCAGTGGGCAGGGGAGCCGAGTGCTGGTCTCTGCCAGGCACGTGGAGAAAGGAGAGCAGGAGGCTCTCCTGGCCCCGCAGTGCCGTGCCCAGCTTTGGTCCCCTTGGTCTGTCGGGGTCAGGCCTCCTTCCCAGCACGTGCAGAGCAGGCAGGTCAGGACGGTCAGGGCCGAGAGGAGATGAGTCATGGGCAGGCGAGCAGAGCCCCAGCCGAGGGGTGCGAGACGCCTCATTTTCTGCATGGAGCTCTCCGTGCCCACAGCTCCCATGTGCAGCCAGGTGCCCGCACCCCACGGTGCGCCCAGCGCTGCCCTGCACCCTCGCACCCACCTGGCACCGCAGCCACGGCGGTGCCTCAGCAGCCTCTTCTGTTTGCAGGCGACTCTCCGCAGCTTCGCGATCCTGGCCCGAAACCAACAGCTGCCCCTCACGCCTGGACAGCCGTCCTGCGTGCTCCAGCGCCCCTGAGAGCTGGACCCGACACCAGCAGCCACCGCGTGTGCCTGGAAAAGCGGACCGCCTTCCACAGAGAACTGGGGAACCCACCCCTGCCAGCTCGGACACACGCCCGGACCGCCCGCTCCGCACACCGCCAGCCCGCCCGCCCCCACCCCGGGTCTCACGGCTGTCCAACTCAGCCAGCCCTTAAGGGACTGGCCCAGCGACCTCCAGCCCCCTGAGGAACTGAAACCATCCCCCCACCCCCCAAGCCCATGGCCCTGATCCTCCTGCAAGGGCTTGAGGTGGCCCCACCAGGGTCCAGGTCGGGGGTGCGATGAGAGAGTCCCGACGGACAGCTTCACGGATCGACCATTTGCTTCTGAATAACAGTATAGCAATAAATAGAGAGCAGTAGCACAATTGTCCGGGTCGTTATGGCAGCAAACCCAGGAATTCACCAAGTCTGGGCTGAACTTCATACCGGGGCACGCAGGGACGTGGATGCCTGTGGTGTCAGCAGGCAGGGAGCTGGGCATGGTACGCGCCGAGCATAAAAAAGAGGGTCTGGACCATAAAAAGGAACTTTTGAACTCTAGAAGCAAAGCTTTGGGCCCTGGAAATGAGGCTTTGGGCCCTAAGCGAGGGGTTTGGAGCATAAAAAAGAGGGTTTGGAGACTCAGGATGTGGCTTGGACCCTAAAAACCACTGGATGGATCCTAAAAATGCCGCTTTGGAGCCTGAAAATGAGGTTTTGGAAACTAAAAAAGCGGCCTTGGACTCTAGAAAGGAGACTTTGCAATCTGAAATGGAGCCTTTGGACCCTGAAATGAGGATTTGATTTGTAGAAGTGAGGCTTTGGGCCATAAAAATGTGGGTTTGGAGCCTCAAATGAGGTTTCCTGCCATGAAAGTGACGGTTTAGACCCTAGAAAGAAAAGTGAGTGGCCTGAAACAAAGGCTGTCCTTAGTAAAAGACAGGTTTGGACCCTATAAGTAAGGCTTTGAACTCTCAAACTGAGGCTTTGGACCTTCAAAATCTGACTTCAGGCTTTGAAAGTGATGCTGTCGGCCCTTGAAATGAGTCTTCGGACCTTCAAAGGCGGGTTTGGAATTGTAAAGGGGGGTTCGTACCCTAAAAGTGAGGCTGGGGGACCTAAAAATGAGGCTTTCAACCCTAGAATCAAAGCTTTGGACCCTGAAAATGAGGCTTTGGGCCCTAAAAGAGGGGTTTGGAGCATCAAAATGAGGGTTTGGACATTCAAGATGTGGCTTAGATCCTCAAAATGACTGGATGGATCCTAAAAATGACGCTGCTCTCTAAAAATGAGAGACCTGCTCCTGCGCTTGCAGCACCCCTGGCCCTGGCCCTGGCCCTGGCCCTGGCCCTGGCGCTGGTCCCCCCTCGCCCCGGCTGCCCCCAGCCCGTCTCTCCTCTCTTTCTCCTCAGGCTGCTCGGCCTCCGCCTCCTCCGGCCCCGCCCCAGGCCGTCTGTGACTGACAGGCCGCATCTGGCTCCACTTATTGGCTCAGCCGTGACCAATGGCACTGCTGTTGCCGGGCGGGCGGGGGCAGCCCGGGCCTCTCCCCACAGAGCCACCCTGCGCCCGCTGCCCAGCCCCACGGCCACAGGCCCCGGGGTTTGGGCTGGGTGGTGGGGGGTTGATTTCGGGCAGCCGCGGCCCTGGGCAGGAGGAGCTGCCTGTTATTGTCCTGTGGCCTTGTGGGGGTTTTCATTCAGGCACCTTCGGAGGACTAAACCAAAAAGGCCGATGGCAGAAGCTTCTGTCCAGGCCCTCCCCTGAGGAGACAGGCCGTCCTGGAAAGGGCCCTGTCGCGCTCACCCAACCCAGCCCGCCGGCCGCAGCATCTCGCCCCCTGAGCGCAGCTCACGCCTCAGCCAGCCGGGACACTGGGCCTGCGGAGAGAGGGCCTTCACGAAGGGCCGTTGCACCTGGAGCTGTGCTCTCAGCAGCACAAGGTGTGTGCAGAGCTCGGCCGTCCCTCGGTCCGCTCATGAGGTCTGGGCCTGCTCAGGGAGGGAGGGAAGGGAAGGGGGCACGGGAGGGAAGAGGGAGGAAGGGGAGCTGCCCTGGATTTGTTCTGGATCAGCAGGTCTTTCCCAAAATGCGAGTCATGCAGAGATGGAATTAGAAAGGCCAGGCTTGGGGAGCTGTGGCCAGCTCCATGGGCAAGTGGGAGGCAGATGCCCTACGGGGAGGCACAGGGGGCTGTGGCCGCTGCGGGGTCATTTTCCAGGTGAACAGTGGAGCCAGAGCTGCACGGCAGGGCCAGGCAATAGCCCACGGGAGCGCCTCTCCCCTAGGATGATCACAGCTGTGTCCGGTGGCTCCGGCTCCCTGGCTGGGTCGTGGCTTTCAGCCTCGGGGAGGTCCGTCCTTTGGAGATGTCCGCTCAGGAAAACAGGAGCATTCCTGCTGTAGCCCTGCAGAGCTCTCCTTGGGCAACGCCAGGTCCCCGACACACAGCCCCAGCCCGCAGCCCAGAGGAAAAGAGGGGCAATGCTGGTGCAGCCTCTCACTGGCCAGCGGGCTCTTCTCCACAAGACATGTGAATGATCGTTTTTTTCCTCCACTGCTTTCGCGAGGGCTTCTTTTGGGCACAGCAAGAAATCCCTGAGGGGCCGTATGTTTGCCCATCCGTTCCTGGAGGGGTGTTGCCCATGGCCTGGAAACAGCATTTGGAGAGCTGCCAGGTGGCCACTCAGCAGGTCACTCAGGCCCCTCTGCAGCTTTGGAAATCTCCACCCATGTGTGGGTCCCAGTTCATGACCTGGCCTGCCTCCAGTCACTGAAAAGAAGTGGATCACAACATCTAATGGAAACGTGCTTGATTACAGCTGTGCCTGTGGGCGATGGCTACCTGACCTCTCAGCCGGATCTTGTCCAGGAGCCTCGGGGCGATCCCACAGGTATGTCACTTGAGTGAATGAGCATTTAGGTTTTAATATTCTGTTCATATGAAATTTAACTTAAAATTTTCTTGACCGATGCTCAAACAGCTCCGTGCATGGCTTGGTTTGAATCAGCATGATCCAGGCACCCAGTAACTGTCTGCACAATGCACCTGAGTGCAAGGGAGAGACAAGTGCCATGGAGCAATCCCGCCTTTGAACTGCGTTCCTTGCCGTTCAGATCTGAAGAAGTATATTGAAATATTTCACGGGAGCTGCTCTGTTCTGTTTGTTTACAGACGTGGCTGGAGGCGATGCATATCCAGCTTCCCAGCTGGGTTCCAGAGCTGTTGCGCAGGGAGATCGCATGGGTACGTCATGGCTTTTTACTTCCTTTGAGAGCTGCCAGCTCAAAGCCCAAATGTGAGCGAGGCATCTCTCGCGGGAGTGAGAATACAGACCTGCAGTGTGTGTGCCACGTCATTACGTGATCCCCTCATACGTTCTGCTGTTCAGCTATGAGGGTGTATATCACAATGGGTGACAAAAACTTCTCATGGGCGTTTGGTTGCAGATGTGGCTCCAGCTCCCTGGCTGGATCCTGCGCTGGAGCTCACCTCGCATCCCAGGGGTGAGTGGTCGGTTTTGACTGACTTCACAGACTAAGCACTCGTTAGGGAGAAATTTAACTTAATACTTTCTGTTAAGGTCCTCAAAGAGCAAAATATGAAGGCGAAAGAGGGAAATCTTCTCAGCGGTCATCGGAAATCCTAAAGGAAATCCTGAAGGAATTGGAGAAAGCATCACGTGGTGGGTATATTTCCCTCTTAACCAGGAGACTGGGGAACCTGAGGTTTTGGAGACGTGTATGGACAAGCCGTAGCCACCACAAGCAGAAAGGGATCGATCAGAGCCTCGCTGCGCTGACACTCCATTACACACCTTGCAGGCGCTGGCAAGCCGCAGAGATGGTCCAGAGCCTCTGCTGCCAGTTGTGGTTCAAGCTGAGTCCCAGGGAAAGCAGCTGCCCCAGCTGTACCATGGCTGGCCAGAGCTGTTCCGGGCAGATGTTGGTATCCAGCTGGCAGGGGCTGGTTGTGCTCACGCCTTGCTGCCGGTCGCCGGAGGGGAGAGTGCCCTTGGGCAGCGGAGAGGATGCGCAGGCAGCTGGGGGTCGCTGAGGCTGGCAGACTTTGCCGGGGCTGCAGGCATGCCCTGGCCAGCATTGGAGCAGCCCCGGCTTCACAGCCTGGTCCAGCCCTGTTGTTCTCCTTGATGTTCGAGGACGCTCAGTGACACCTCGAGGTCAGGGACAGGTGGAAGCTGGACACCCAGCTTGAGGCGGGACACCTAAGTTGAAGGCAGCTAAAATGAAGGGCTCTGAATTCAGCCTCGGGTGGTTTAGCTGTCTGTTTCTAGTTGTGTTTTAGAGAGCTTGGTTGTGGTCTTCCTCTTGCTTTGGGGGACTGTGGGCTCTTCACTGCCACTTGTGGAAGTGCCCAGAACATGGTTGCAAGAGCTTGGGGTTCAGCTTGGGGCTCTTTCCGCAGCTGAATTGGCTGCAGTGTCTTCCTGCCCTCTCTGAAGGAAGTCCTTTACCATCATCTTGCAGTTTGCCAAAAATGCACTAAGTGGAATGCAAACAAGCAGATGACATGCCATCTCCTAGTTTCTCAGCAGGTCAGGTTGTGCTCTCTACTGGTAATCTGGAAGTGTCTAGCTCTTAAATTGTTCTTTCTCCTTGAATGATCCATTGTGGGGACTAGGGACGAGGTGCACGCCCAAATGCCCAGGCTTGCTTTCTAAGTGTTAGTAATGCATTTTGGCTCCGAAAGATCCCACGTTCCTGATGAGGAATGGTTCCTTCTAATTAAACTGACCCTCTTTCTTTCTAAAGAGAGGGACCGTGAGACTGTGGAGAAGGAGGCGCTTCAGGAAGGAGGCAGTCACGCAGTGCCAGTCTCCGCTGAAAAACCAGGGCCAATTCAATCAACAGGCGTGCCAGGTAATGGCTGTCCCTCGGGCATCCAGTGTCATAAACCGAAATCTCTGGGTGTCTGCAGGCTCTTCCCCTGGTGCCCGCTACTGCACGTGGTGTCAGCAGCCAAACTCTTAGTACAGAGCAAGCGTTCTGACCGGAGCCAGGAACGGCTCTCTGAGGACGACTGTCATCTCTGGGCTGTGCAGGTTATTGCCAGCAGTGTGTCAGAGAGACACTGGTAACCCTCTGTGGATGCAGTGCGATGCTCACCTCCCACCACACCCCGTTCACGGGAATTTCAGAACTCTGCCATTTTGGGAACGAGGCCATCCGAACCACGTTCAGTAGACGATGGGAAATATGACTCTTGATCGCATGTACCTCCCTCATACCTGCATCCCAGAGCTTGCCGTGAGTCCCTCGAGGTCCCAGGCAAAACAGAGGGGGATCCCTCCTGTGAACTGCGGTCCAAAGGGATTCGCTGACGGATCAGGCATGGGCTTAGCGGGAACCTGCACTGTCCTTCTGCATCCTCTGTGCCTGAGCCATGCTGAGGCTTTACCTTTCTCTGATTCTGGGCAGTGCTGTCCAACGCCGGGGAAGCCCACCATGCCGGGATATATGAATCTTTTCGAAAGAACCCAGGTACTGAGCAGTCTTTCAGGGGGCCGTAAGTGGGAGACAAGTCCTGAAAAGTGGAGGCCTGCAAGCGGTGCCCATGCTGGAGACAAGGCAAAGGGGGAGTGCGAGGTTCAGGTGGCTCCTGAGAGGACCTGACTCCGTCCCCTCGGAGTGTGGGTGCTGGGCTGGGGAGGGAGAGCTGGGGGTGGCAGTCCCTGTCGCACGCATGGTTTTTGTCCGTGTTGCTCAAAGGCACGACTGGTCAAACAGCTGCGCTCCCCCACATGCTCTCCATCTGGCCTCACGAGTTCTGTTCAGTGGGACAACTTGTCCCAAAGGGTCAGGGAGAGCCTCCACGCAGCAGCACTAGCAAGCCTTGGAACGGGAAGGTGGGTGAGCGCAAACCCAATTGTGCGCAAATGTGAAGGGTGGCCAAAAAGGGAGCGCCAAGCCATGACGCTGGGAAAACTGGACTAGGACCATCCCAGAGTGTAAGCTAAGCTGAGACGCAGCAGAGAGGCTCCAGAGTGCATTGATTCATAGTGGCTTTAGGAGTTTCCTTTGTTTCTGCTGAAACCACGGAAATGTTGCAGCCCCAGGATGTTCAGTGCTTCAGAGATGCTAACAAAGCCAGAAAGAACATTTCCTGGCAATGTCAGACCTCCTGGGAGATTACAAGAGTGCGCAGGACACACTAATGTGCAGAATTGTTCCTCCAGGTGTGGATGGCAAGAGAAACTCAAAAGCTATGGATCCGAACGATTTCCGGAAGTACTGCATCGAAGGCGCCGTGGCGGTCTTGGGCTCCATGCTGTTTGGGATGGCATTGTGTTGTGCGATCTGTGTGTGGAGGAAGAGAAAAGAGTGAGTTGTTGGGAGGGTTTTTTTGCCAAACTTCTGTATGAGATGGCTGCTATTAGCCATGAAGCATTTTGAGGCAGGGTATTCTGGAGTGCCGAGATAGGTACAGACCAGACTCTACTGAGATCTCTGCTGTAAGATGTTTTAACTGGCCTCTCAATTCATGGGCATTCTTTTCTGAAAGGCCTTCTCACTGTTGCAAGTGCTAGTTAAAAGTGACCCTGCCTGGACAAGAGCAGACCCAGTGACAGGTGTAGGCACAGCAAGGTCAGAAAGTAAAGACAACATGGGATAACACGGCCATAGAAAGTGAGAACTGCAAGAGTGACATCTCCCTACCAGTGAACCTCCCAGCAGAAATCACCCTGTTAGGTGATGCCGTAAATCCCAGATGTTCACCTCAGCAACTGCGACCGTGGCAAAGAACCTTCGCAGCTACCGGCCTTGCTTTGGAGAAAGAGAGGCAGTCTGTCCCATCTGCACCCCAGCACTGCCAGCGTGCGTGTTCTCAGCACGGACGGGGTTGAGTCTGTGCAGGGCTATGTATCTCTTTGGCTACGTATTCTGAAGAGAGGATGGGGAGCACCTCACCGAACAGAGAGCTGAGGCCCCAGCAGTGGGCAGGGGAGCCGAGTGCTGGTCTCTGCCAGGCACGTGGAGAAAGGAGAGCAGGAGGCTCTCCTGGCCCCGCAGTGCCGTGCCCAGCTTTGGTCCCCTTGGTCTGTCGGGGTCAGGCCTCCTTCCCAGCACGTGCAGAGCAGGCAGGTCAGGACGGTCAGGGCCGAGAGGAGATGAGTCACGGGCAGGCGAGCAGAGCCCCAGCCGAGGCGTGCGAGACGCCTCATTTTCTGCATGGAGCTCTCCGTGCCCACAGCTCCCATGTGCAGCCAGGTGCCCGCACCCCACGGTGCGCCCAGCGCTGCCCTGCACCCTCGCACCCACCTGGCACCGCAGCCACGGCGGTGCCTCAGCAGCCTCTTCTGTTTGCAGGCGACTCTCCGCAGCTTCGCGATCCTGGCCCGAAACCAACAGCTGCCCCTCACGCCTGGACAGCCGTCCTGCGTGCTCCAGCGCCCCTGAGAGCTGGACCTGACACCAGCAGCCACCGCGTGTGCCTGGAAAAGCGGACCGCCTTCCACAGAGAACTGGGGAACCCACCCCTGCCAGCTCGGACACCCGCCCGGACCGCCCGCTCCGCACACCGCCAGCCCGCCCGCCCCCACCCCGGGTCTCACGGCTGTCCAACTCAGCCAGCCCTTGAGGGACTGGCCCAGCGACCTCCAGCCCCCTGAGGAACTGAAACCATCCCCCCACCCCCCAAGCCCATGGCCCTGATCCTCCTGCAAGGGCTTGAGGTGGCCCCACCAGGGTCCAGGTCGGGGGTGCGATGAGAGAGTCCCGACGGACAGCTTCACGGATCGACCATTTGCTTCTGAATAACAGTATAGCAATAAATAGAGAGCAGTAGCACAATTGTCCGGGTCGTTATGGCAGCAAACCCAGGAATTCACCAAGTCTGGGCTGAACTTCATACCGGGGCACGCAGGGACGTGGATGCCTGCGGTGTCAGCAGGCAGGGAGCTGGGCATGGCACGCGCCGAGCATAAAAAAGAGGGTCTGGACCATAAAAAGGAAGTTGTGAACTCTAGAAGCAAAGCTTTGGGCCCTGGAAATGAGGCTTTGGGCCCTAAGCGAGGGGTTTGGAGCATAAAAAAGAGGGTTTGGAGACTCAGGATGTGGCTTGGACCCTAAAAACCACTGGATGGATCCTAAAAATGCCGCTTTGGAGCCGGAAAATGAGGTTTTGGAAACTAAAAAAGCGGCCTTGGACTCTAGAAAGGAGACTTTGCAATCTGAAATGGAGCCTTTGGACCCTGAAATGAGGATTTGATTTGTAGAAGTGAGGCTTTGGGCCATAAAAATGTGGGTTTGGAGCCTCAAATGAGGTTTCCTGCCATGAAAGTGACGGTTTAGACCCTAGAAAGAAAAGTGAGTGGCCTGAAACAAAGGCTGTCCTTAGTAAAAGACAGGTTTGGACCCTATAAGTAAGGCTTTGAACTCTCAAACTGAGGCTTTGGACCTTCAAAATCTGACTTCAGGCTTTGAAAGTGATGCTGTCGGCCCTTGAAATGAGTCTTCGGACCTTCAAAGGCGGGTTTGGAATTGTAAAGGGGGGTTCGTACCCTAAAAGTGAGGCTGGGGGACCTAAAAATGAGGCTTTCAACCCTAGAGTCAAAGCTTTGGACCCTGAAAATGAGGCTTTGGGCCCTAAAAGAGGGGTTTGGAGCACCAAAATGAGGGTTTGGACATTCAAGATGTGGCTTAGACCCTCAAAATGACTGGATGGATCCTAAAAATGACTCTGCTCTCTAAAAATGAGAGACCTGCTCCTGCGCTTGCAGCACCCCTGGCCCTGGCCCTGGCCCTGGCCCTGGCGCTGGTCCCCCCTCGCCCCGGCTGCCCCCAGCCCGTCTCTCCTCTCTTTCTCCTCAGGCTGCTCGGCCTCCGCCTCCTCCGGCCCCGCCCCAGGCCGTCTGTGACTGACAGGCCGCATCTGGCTCCACTTATTGGCTCAGCCGTGACCAATGGCACTGCTGTTGCCGGGCGGGCGGGGGCAGCCCGGGCCTCTCCCCACAGAGCCACCCTGCGCCCGCTGCCCAGCCCCACGGCCACAGGCCCCGGGGTTTGGGCTGGGTGGTGGGGGGTTGATTTCGGGCAGCCGCGGCCCTGGGCAGGAGGAGCTGCCTGTTATTGTCCTGTGGCCTTGTGGGGGTTTTCATTCAGGCACCTTCGGAGGACTAAACCAAAAAGGCCGATGGCAGAAGCTTCTGTCCAGGCCCTCCCCTGAGGAGACAGGCCGTCCTGGAAAGGGCCCTGTCGCGCTCACCCAACCCAGCCCGCCGGCCGCAGCATCTCGCCCCCTGAGCGCAGCTCACGCCTCAGCCAGCCGGGACACTGGGCCTGCGGAGAGAGGGCCTTCACGAAGGGCCGTTGCACCTGGAGCTGTGCTCTCAGCAGCACAAGGTGTGTGCAGAGCTCGGCCGTCCCTCGGTCCGCTCATGAGGTCTGGGCCTGCTCAGGGAGGGAGGGAAGGGAAGGGGGCACGGGAGGGAAGAGGGAGGAAGGGGACCTGCCCTGGATTTGTTCTGGATCAGCAGGTCTTTCCCAAAATGCGAGTCATGCAGAGATGGAATTAGAAAGGCCAGGCTTGGGGAGCTGTGGCCAGCTCCATGGGCAAGTGGGAGGCAGATGCCCTACGGGGAGGCACAGGGGGCTGTGGCCGCTGCGGGGTCATTTTCCAGGTGAACAGTGGAGCCAGAGCTGCACGACAGGGCCAGGCAATAGCCCACGGGAGCGCCTCTCCCCTAGGATGATCACAGCTGTGTCCGGTGGCTCCGGCTCTGCGGCTCCCTGGCTGGGTCACGGCTTTCAGCCTCGGGGAGGTCCGTCCTTGGGAGATGTCCGCTCAGGAAAACAGGAGCATTCCTGCTGTAGCCCTGCAGAGCTCTCCTTGGGCAACGCCAGGTCCCCGACACACAGCCCCAGCCCACAGCCCAGAGGAAAAGAGGGGCAATGCTGGTGCAGCCTCTCACTGGCCAGCGGGCTCTTCTCCACAAGACATGTGAATGATCGTTTTTTTCCTCCACTGCTTTCGCGAGGGCTTCTTTTGGGCACAGCAAGAAATCCCTGAGGGGCCGTATGTTTGCCCATCCGTTCTTGGAGGGGTGTTGCCCATGGCCTGGAAACAGCATTTGGAGAGCTGCCAGGTGGCCACTCAGCAGGTCACTCAGGCCCCTCTGCAGCTTTGGAAATCTCCACCCATGTGTGGGTCCCAGTTCATGACCTGGCCTGCCTCCAGTCACTGAAAAGAAGTGGATCACAACATCTAATGGAAACGTGCTTGATTACAGCTGTGCCTGTGGGCGATGGCTACCTGACCTCTCAGCCAGATCTTGTCCAGGAGCCTCGGGGCGATCCCACAGGTATGTCACTTGAGTGAATGAGCATTTAGGTTTTAATATTCTGTTCATATGAAATTTAACTTAATATTTTCTTGACCGATGCTCAAACAGCTCTGTGCATGGCTTGGTTTGAATCAGCATGATCCAGGCACCCAGTAACTGTCTGCACAATGCACCCGAGTGCAAGGGAGAGACAAGTGCCATGGAGCAATCCCGCCTTTGAACTGCGTTCCTTGCCGTTCAGATCTGAAGAAGTATATTGAAATATTTCACGGGAGCTGCTCTGTTCTGTTTGTTTACAGACGTGGCTGGAGGCGATGGATATCCAGCTTCCCAGCTGGGTTCCAGAGCTGTTGCGCAGGGAGATCGCATGGGTACGTCATGGCTTTTTACTTCCTTTGAGAGCTGCCAGCTCAAAGCCCAAATGTGAGCGAGGCATCTCTCGCGGGAGTGAGAATACGGACCTGCAGTGTGTGTGCCACGTCATTTCGTGATCCCCTCATACGTTCTGCTGTTCAGCTATGAGGGTGTATATCACAATGGGTGACAAAAACTTCTCATGGGCGTTTGGTTGCAGATGCGGCTCCAGCTCCCTGGCTGGATCCTGCGCTGGAGCTCACCTCGCAGCCCAGGGGTGAGTGGTCGGTCTTGACTGACTTCACAGACTAAGCACTCGTTAGGGAGAAATTTAACTTAATACTTTCTGTTAAGGTCCTCAAAGAGCAAAATATGAAGGCGAAAGAGGGAAATCTTCTCAGTGGTCATCGGAAATCCTAAAGGAAATCCTGAAGGAATTGGAGAAAGCATCACGTGGTGGGTATATTTCCCTCTTAACCAAGAGACTGGGGAAGCTGAGGTTTTGGAGACGTGTATGGACAAGCCGTAGCCACCACAAGCAGAAAGGGATCGATCAGAGCCTCGCTGCGCTGACACTCCATGACACACCTTGCAGGCGCTGGCAAGCCGCAGAGATGGTCCAGAGCCTCTGCTGCCAGTTGTGGTTCAAGCTGAGTCCCAGGGAAAGCAGCTGCCCCAGCTGTACCATGGCTGGCCAGAGCTGTTCCGGGCAGATGTTGGTATCCAGCTGGCAGGGGCTGGTTGTGCTCACGCCTTGCTGCCGGTCGCCGGAGGGGAGAGTGCCCTTGGGCAGCGGAGAGGATGCGCAGGCAGCTGGGGGTCGCTGAGGCTGGCAGACTTTGCCAGGGCTGCAGGCATGCCCTGGCCAGCATTGGAGCAGCCCCGGCTTCACAGCCTGGTCCAGCCCTGTTGTTCTCCTTGATGTTCGAGGACGCTCAGTGACACCTCGAGGTCAGGGACAGGTGGAAGCTGGACACCCAGCTTGAGGCGGGACACCTAAGTTGAAGGCAGCTAAAATGAAGGGCTCTGAATTCAGCCTCGGGTGGTTTAGCTGTCTGTTTCTAGTTGTGTTTTAGAGAGCTTGGTTGTGGTCTTCCTCTTGCTTTGGGGGACTGTGGGCTCTTCACTGCCACTTGTGGAAGTGCCCAGAACATGGTTGCAAGAGCTTGGGGTTCAGCTTGGGGCTCTTTCCGCAGCTGAATTGGCTGCAGTGTCTTCCTGCCCTCTCTGAAGGAAGTCCTTTACCATCATCTTGCAGTTTGCCAAAAATGCACTAAGTGGAATGCAAACAAGCAGATGACATGCCATCTCCTAGTTTCTCAGCAGGTCAGGTTGTGCTCTCTACTGGTAATCTGGAAGTGTCTAGCTCTTAAATTGTTCTTTCTCCTTGAATGATCCATTGTGGGGACTAGGGACGAGGTGCACGCCCAAATGCCCAGGCTTGCTTTCTAAGTGTTAGTAATGCATTTTGGCTCCGAAAGATCCCACGTTCCTGATGAGGAATGGTTCCTTCTAATTAAACTGACCCTCTTTCTTTCTAAAGAGAGGGACCGTGAGACTGTGGAGAAGGAGGCGCTTCAGGAAGGAGGCAGTCACGCAGTGCCAGTCTCCGCTGAAAAACCAGGGCCAATTCAATCAACAGGCGTGCCAGGTAATGGCTGTCCCTCGGGCATCCAGTGTCATAAACCGAAATCTCTGGGTGTCTGCAGGCTCTTCCCCTGGTGCCCGCTACTGCACGTGGTGTCAGCAGCCAAACTCTTAGTACAGAGCAAGCGTTCTGACCGGAGCCAGGAACGGCTCTCTGAGGACGACTGTCATCTCTGGGCTGTGCAGGTTATTGCCAGCAGTGTGTCAGAGAGACACTGGTAACCCTCTGTGGATGCAGTGCGATGCTCACCTCCCACCACACCCCGTTCACGGGAATTTCAGAACTCTGCCATTTTGGGAACGAGGCCATCCGAACCACGTTCAGTAGACGATGGGAAATATGACTCTTGATCGCATGTACCTCCCTCATACCTGCATCCCAGAGCTTGCCGTGAGTCCCTCGAGGTCCCAGGCAAAACAGAGGGGGATCCCTCCTGTGAACTGCGGTCCAAAGGGATTCGCTGACGGATCAGGCATGGGCTTAGCGGGAACCTGCACTGTCCTTCTGCATCCTCTGTGCCTGAGCCATGCTGAGGCTTTACCTTTCTCTGATTCTGGGCAGTGCTGTCCAACGCCGGGGAAGCCCACCATGCCGGGATATATGAATCTTTTCGAAAGAACCCAGGTACTGAGCAGTCTTTCAGGGGGCCGTAAGTGGGAGACAAGTCCTGAAAAGTGGAGGCCTGCAAGCGGTGCCCATGCTGGAGACAAGGCAAAGGGGGAGTGCGAGGTTCAGGTGGCTCCTGAGAGGACCTGACTCCGTCCCCTCGGAGTGTGGGTGCTGGGCTGGGGAGGGAGAGCTGGGGGTGGCAGTCCCTGTCGCACGCATGGTTTTTGTCCGTGTTGCTCAAAGGCACGACTGGTCAAACAGCTGCGCTCCCCCACATGCTCTCCATCTGGCCTCACGAGTTCTGTTCAGTGGGACAACTTGTCCCAAAGGGTCAGGGAGAGCCTCCACGCAGCAGCACTAGCAAGCCTTGGAACGGGAAGGTGGGTGAGCGCAAACCCAATTGTGCGCAAATGTGAAGGGTGGCCAAAAAGGGAGCGCCGAGCCATGACGCTGGGAAAACTGGACTAGGACCATCCCAGAGTGTAAGCTAAGCTGAGACGCAGCAGAGAGGCTCCAGAGTGCATTGATTCATAGTGGCTTTAGGAGTTTCCTTTGTTTCTGCTGAAACCACGGAAATGTTGCAGCCCCAGGATGTTCAGTGCTTCAGAGATGCTAACAAAGCCAGAAAGAACATTTCCTGGCAATGTCAGACCTCCTGGGAGATTACAAGAGTGCGCAGGACACACTAATGTGCAGAATTGTTCCTCCAGGTGTGGATGGCAAGAGAAACTCAAAAGCTATGGATCCGAACGATTTCCGGAAGTACTGCATCGAAGGCGCCGTGGCGGTCTTGGGCTCCATGCTGTTTGGGATGGCATTGTGTTGTGCGATCTGTGTGTGGAGGAAGAGAAAAGAGTGAGTTGTTGGGAGGGTTTTTTTGCCAAACTTCTGTATGAGATGGCTGCTATTAGCCATGAAGCATTTTGAGGCAGGGTATTCTGGAGTGCCGAGATAGGTACAGACCAGACTCTACTGAGATCTCTGCTGTAAGATGTTTTAACTGGCCTCTCAATTCATGGGCATTCTTTTCTGAAAGGCCTTCTCACTGTTGCAAGTGCTAGTTAAAAGTGACCCTGCCTGGACAAGAGCAGACCCAGTGACAGGTGTAGGCACAGCAAGGTCAGAAAGTAAAGACAACATGGGATAACACGGCCATAGAAAGTGAGAACTGCAAGAGTGACATCTCCCTACCAGTGAACCTCCCAGCAGAAATCACCCTGTTAGGTGATGCCGTAAATCCCAGATGTTCACCTCAGCAACTCCGACCGTGGCGAAGAACCTTCGCAGCTACCGGCCTTGCTTTGGAGAAAGAGAGGCAGTCTGTCCCATCTGCACCCCAGCACTGCCAGCGTGCGTGTTCTCAGCACGGACGGGGTTGAGTCTGTGCAGGGCTATGTATCTCTTTGGCTACGTATTCTGAAGAGAGGATGGGGAGCACCTCACCGAACAGAGAGCTGAGGCCCCAGCAGTGGGCAGGGGAGCCGAGTGCTGGTCTCTGCCAGGCACGTGGAGAAAGGAGAGCAGGAGGCTCTCCTGGCCCCGCAGTGCCGTGCCCAGCTTTGGTCCCCTTGGTCTGTCGGGGTCAGGCCTCCTTCCCAGCACGTGCAGAGCAGGCAGGTCAGGACGGTCAGGGCCGAGAGGAGATGAGTCACGGGCAGGCGAGCAGAGCCCCAGCCGAGGCGTGCGAGACGCCTCATTTTCTGCATGGAGCTCTCCGTGCCCACAGCTCCCATGTGCAGCCAGGTGCCCGCACCCCACGGTGCGCCCAGCGCTGCCCTGCACCCTCGCACCCACCTGGCACCGCAGCCACGGCGGTGCCTCAGCAGCCTCTTCTGTTTGCAGGCGACTCTCCGCAGCTTCGCGATCCTGGCCCGAAACCAACAGCTGCCCCTCACGCCTGGACAGCCGTCCTGCGTGCTCCAGCGCCCCTGAGAGCTGGACCCGACACCAGCAGCCACCGCGTGTGCCTGGAAAAGCGGACCGCCTTCCACAGAGAACTGGGGAACCCACCCCTGCCAGCTCGGACACCCGCCCGGACCGCCCGCTCCGCACACCGCCAGCCCGCCCGCCCCCACCCCGGGTCTCACGGCTGTCCAACTCAGCCAGCCCTTGAGGGACTGGCCCAGCGACCTCCAGCCCCCTGAGGAACTGAAACCATCCCCCCACCCCCCAAGCCCATGGCCCTGATCCTCCTGCAAGGGCTTGAGGTGGCCCCACCAGGGTCCAGGTCGGGGGTGCGATGAGAGAGTCCCGACGGACAGCTTCACGGATCGACCATTTGCTTCTGAATAACAGTATAGCAATAAATAGAGAGCAGTAGCACAATTGTCCGGGTCGTTATGGCAGCAAACCCAGGAATTCACCAAGTCTGGGCTGAACTTCATACCGGGGCACGCAGGGACGTGGATGCCTGTGGTGTCAGCAGGCAGGGAGCTGGGCATGGCACGCGCCGAGCATAAAAAAGAGGGTCTGGACCATAAAAAGGAAGTTGTGAACTCTAGAAGCAAAGCTTTGGGCCCTGGAAATGAGGCTTTGGGCCCTAAGCGAGGGGTTTGGAGCATAAAAAAGAGGGTTTGGAGACTCAGGATGTGGCTTGGACCCTAAAAACCACTGGATGGATCCTAAAAATGCCGCTTTGGAGCCGGAAAATGAGGTTTTGGAAACTAAAAAAGCGGCCTTGGACTCTAGAAAGGAGACTTTGCAATCTGAAATGGAGCCTTTGGACCCTGAAATGAGGATTTGATTTGTAGAAGTGAGGCTTTGGGCCATAAAAATGTGGGTTTGGAGCCTCAAATGAGGTTTCCTGCCATGAAAGTGACGGTTTAGACCCTAGAAAGAAAAGTGAGTGGCCTGAAACAAAGGCTGTCCTTAGTAAAAGACAGGTTTGGACCCTATAAGTAAGGCTTTGAACTCTCAAACTGAGGCTTTGGACCTTCAAAATCTGACTTCAGGCTTTGAAAGTGATGCTGTCGGCCCTTGAAATGAGTCTTCGGACCTTCAAAGGCGGGTTTGGAATTGTAAAGGGGGGTTCGTACCCTAAAAGTGAGGCTGGGGGACCTAAAAATGAGGCTTTCAACCCTAGAGTCAAAGCTTTGGACCCTGAAAATGAGGCTTTGGGCCCTAAAAGAGGGGTTTGGAGCACCAAAATGAGGGTTTGGACATTCAAGATGTGGCTTAGATCCTCAAAATGACTGGATGGACCCTAAAAATGACTCTGCTCTCTAAAAATGAGAGACCTGCTCCTGCGCTTGCAGCACCCCTGGCCCTGGCCCTGGCCCTGGCCCTGGCGCTGGTCCCCCCTCGCCCCGGCTGCCCCCAGCCCGTCTCTCCTCTCTTTCTCCTCAGGCTGCTCGGCCTCCGCCTCCTCCGGCCCCGCCCCAGGCCGTCTGTGACTGACAGGCCGCATCTGGCTCCACTTATTGGCTCAGCCGTGACCAATGGCACTGCTGTTGCCGGGCGGGCGGGGGCAGCCCGGGCCTCTCCCCACAGAGCCACCCTGCGCCCGCTGCCCAGCCCCACGGCCACAGGCCCCGGGGTTTGGGCTGGGTGGTGGGGGGTTGATTTCGGGCAGCCGCGGCCCTGGGCAGGAGGAGCTGCCTGTTATTGTCCTGTGGCCTTGTGGGGGTTTTCATTCAGGCACCTTCGGAGGACTAAACCAAAAAGGCCGATGGCAGAAGCTTCTGTCCAGGCCCTCCCCTGAGGAGACAGGCCGTCCTGGAAAGGGCCCTGTCGCGCTCACCCAACCCAGCCCGCCGGCCGCAGCATCTCGCCCCCTGAGCGCAGCTCACGCCTCAGCCAGCCGGGACACTGGGCCTGCGGAGAGAGGGCCTTCACGAAGGGCCGTTGCACCTGGAGCTGTGCTCTCAGCAGCACAAGGTGTGTGCAGAGCTCGGCCGTCCCTCGGTCCGCTCATGAGGTCTGGGCCTGCTCAGGGAGGGAGGGAAGGGAAGGGGGCACGGGAGGGAAGAGGAAGGAAGGGGACCTGCCCTGGATTTGTTCTGGATCAGCAGGTCTTTCCCAAAATGCTGGTCATGCAGAGATGGAATTAGAAAGGCCAGGCTTGGGGAGCTGTGGCCAGCTCCATGGGCAAGTGGGAGGCAGATGCCCTACGGGGAGGCACAGGGGGCTGTGGCCGCTGCGGGGTCATTTTCCAGGTGAACAGTGGAGCCAGAGCTGCACGGCAGGGCCAGGCAATAGCCCACGGGAGCGCCTCTCCCCTAGGATGATCACAGCTGTGTCCGGTGGCTCCGGCTCCCTGGCTGGGTCGTGGCTTTCAGCCTCGGGGAGGTCCGTCCTTGGGAGATGTCCGCTCAGGAAAACAGGAGCATTCCTGCTGTAGCCCTGCAGAGCTCTCCTTGGGCAACGCCAGGTCCCCGACACACAGCCCCAGCCCGCAGCCCAGAGGAAAAGACGGGGCAATGCTGGTGCAGCCTCTCACTGGCCAGCGGGCTCTTCTCCACAAGACATGTGAATGATCGGTTTTTTCCTCCACTGCTTTCGCGAGGGCTTCTTTTGGGCACAGCAAGAAATCCCTGAGGGGCCGTATGTTTGCCCATCCGTTCCTGGAGGGGTGTTGCCCATGGCCTGGAAACAGCATTTGGAGAGCTGCCAGGTGGCCACTCAGCAGGTCACTCAGGCCCCTCTGCAGCTTTGGAAATCTCCACCCATGTGTGGGTCCCAGGTCATGACCTGGCCTGCCTCCAGTCACTGAAAAGAAGTGGATCACAACATCTAATGGAAACGTGCTTGATTACAGCTGTGCCTGTGGGCGATGGCTACCTGACCTCTCAGCCGGATCTTGTCCAGGAGCCTCGGGGCGATCCCACAGGTATGTCACTTGAGTGAATGAGCATTTAGGTTTTAATATTCTGTTCATATGAAATTTAACTTAAAATTTTCTTGACCGATGCTCAAACAGCTCCGTGCATGGCTTGGTTTGAATCAGCATGATCCAGGCACCCAGTAACTGTCTGCACAATGCACCTGAGTGCAAGGGAGAGACAAGTGCCATGGAGCAATCCCGCCTTTGAACTGCGTTCCTTGCCGTTCAGATCTGAAGAAGTATATTGAAATATTTCACGGGAGCTGCTCTGTTCTGTTTGTTTACAGACGTGGCTGGAGGCGATGGATATCCAGCTTCCCAGCTGGGTTCCAGAGCTGTTGCGCAGGGAGATCGCATGGGTACGTCATGGCTTTTTACTTCCTTTGAGAGCTGCCAGCTCAAAGCCCAAATGTGAGCGAGGCATCTCTCGCGGGAGTGAGAATACGGACCTGCAGTGTGTGTGCCACGTCATTTCGTGATCCCCTCATACGTTCTGCTGTTCAGCTATGAGGGTGTATATCACAATGGGTGACAAAAACTTCTCATGGGCGTTTGGTTGCAGATGCGGCTCCAGCTCCCTGGCTGGATCCTGCGCTGGAGCTCACCTCGCATCCCAGGGGTGAGTGGTCGGTTTTGACTGACTTCACAGACTAAGCACTCGTTAGGGAGAAATTTAACTTAATACTTTCTGTTAAGGTCCTCAAAGAGCAAAATATGAAGGCGAAAGAGGGAAATCTTCTCAGCGGTCATCGGAAATCCTAAATGAAATCCTGAAGGAATTGGAGAAAGCATCACGTGGTGGGTATATTTCCCTCTTAACCAGGAGACTGGGGAAGCTGAGGTTTTGGAGACGTGTATGGACAAGCCGTAGCCACCACAAGCAGAAAGGGATCGATCAGAGCCTCGCTGCGCTGACACTCCATGACACACCTTGCAGGCGCTGGCAAGCCGCAGAGATGGTCCAGAGCCTCTGCTGCCAGTTGTGGTTCAAGCTGAGTCCCAGGGAAAGCAGCTGCCCCAGCTGTACCATGGCTGGCCAGAGCTGTTCCGGGCAGATGTTGGTATCCAGCTGGCAGGGGCTGGTTGTGCTCACGCCTTGCTGCCGGTCGCCGGAGGGGAGAGTGCCCTTGGGCAGCGGAGAGGATGCGCAGGCAGCTGGGGGTCGCTGAGGCTGGCAGACTTTGCCGGGGCTGCAGGCATGCCCTGGCCAGCATTGGAGCAGCCCCGGCTTCACAGCCTGGTCCAGCCCTGTTGTTCTCCTTGATGTTCGAGGACGCTCAGTGACACCTCGAGGTCAGGGACAGGTGGAAGCTGGACACCCAGCTTGAGGCGGGACACCTAAGTTGAAGGCAGCTAAAATGAAGGGCTCTGAATTCAGCCTCGGGTGGTTTAGCTGTCTGTTTCTAGTTGTGTTTTAGAGAGCTTGGTTGTGGTCTTCCTCTTGCTTTGGGGGACTGTGGGCTCTTCACTGCCACTTGTGGAAGTGCCCAGAACATGGTTGCAAGAGCTTGGGGTTCAGTCCACTGTGTGTGTCTGTTACCCTTACCGTGTGATGGAGTTGGCATGATGCGAAGTGCTTCTCTGAGGGGCTCTTTCCGCAGCTGAATTGGCTGCAGTGTCTTCCTGCCCTCTCTGAAGGAAGTCCTTTACCATCGTCTTGCAGTTTGCCAAAAATCCACTAAGTGGAATGCAAACAAGCAGATGACATGCCATCTCCTAGTTTCTCAGCAGGTCAGGTTGTGCTCTCTACTGGTAATCTGGAAGTGTCTAGCTCTTAAATTGTTCTTTCTCCGTGAATGATCCATTGTTGGGACTAGTGACGAGGGGCACGCCCAAATGCCCAGGCTTGCTTTCTAAGTGTTAGTAATGCATTTTGGCTCCGAAAGATCCCACGTTCCTGATGAGGAATGGTTCCTTCTAATTAAACTGACCCTCTTTCTTTCTAAAGAGAGGGACCGTGAGACTGTGGAGAAGGAGGCGCTTCAGGAAGGAGGCAGTCACGCAGTGCCAGTCTCCGCTGAAAAACCAGGGCCAATTCAATCAACAGACGTGCCAGGTAATGGCTGTCCCTCGGGCATCCAGTGTCATAAACCGAAATCTCTGGGTGTCTGCAGGCTCTTCCCCTGGTGCCCGCTACTGCACGTGGTGTCAGCAGCCAAACTCTTAGTACAGAGCAAGCGTTCTGACCGGAGCCAGGAACGGCTCTCTGAGGACGACTGTCATCTCTGGGCTGTGCAGGTTATTGCCAGCAGTGTGTCAGAGAGACACTGGTAACCCTCTGTGGATGCAGTGCGATGCTCACCTCCCACCACACCCCGTTCACGGGAATTTCAGAACTCTGCCATTTTGGGAACGAGGCCATCCGAACCACGTTCAGTAGACGATGACTCTTGATCACAACTACCTCCCTCATACCTGCATCCCAGAGCTTGCCGTGAGTCCCTCGAGGTCCCAGGCAAAACAGAGGGGGATCCCTCCTGTGAACTGCGGTCCAAAGGGATTCGCTGACGGATCAGGCATGGGCTTAGCGGGAACCTGCACTGTCCTTCTGCATCCTCTGTGCCTGAGCCATGCTGAGGCTTTACCTTTCTCTGATTCTTGGCAGTGCTGTCCAACGCCGGGGAAGCCCACCATGCCGGGATATATGAATCTTTTCGAAAGAACCCAGGTACTGAGCAGTCTTTCAGGGGGCCGCAAGTGGGAGACAAGTCCTGAAAAGTGGAGGCCTGCAAGCGGTGCCCATGCTGGAGACAAGGCAAAGGGGGAGTGCGAGGTTCAGGTGGCTCCTGAGAGGACCTGACTCCGTCCCCTCGGAGTCTGGGTGCTGGGCTGGGGAGGGAGAGCTGGGGGTGGCAGTCCCTGTCGCACGCATGGTTTTTGTCCGTGTTGCTCAAAGGGACGACTGGTCAAACAGCTGCGCTCCCCCACATGCTCTCCATCTGGCCTCACGAGTTCTGTTCAGTGGGACAACTTGTCCCAAAGGGTCAGGGAGAGCCTCCATGCAGCAGCACTAGCAAGCCTTGGAACGGGAAGGTGGGTGAGCGCAAACCCAATTGTGCGCAAATGTGAAGGGTGGCCAAAAAGGGAGCGCCGAGCCATGACGCTGGGAAAACTGGAATAGGGCCATCCCAGAGTGTAAGCTAAGCTGAGACGCAGCAGAGAGGCTCCAGAGTGCATTGATTCACAGTGGCTTTGGGAGTTGCCTTTGTTTCTGCTGAAACCACGGAAATGTTGCAGCCCCAGGATGTTCAGTGCTTCAGAGATGCTAACAAAGCCAGAAAGAACATTTCCTGGCAATGTCAGACCTCCTGGGAGATTACAAGAGTGCGCAGGACACACTAATGTGCAGAATTGTTCCTCCAGGTGTGGATGGCAAGAGAAACTCAAAAGCTATGGATCCGAACGATTTCCGGAAGTACTGCATCGAAGGCGCCGTGGCGGTCTTGGGCTCCATGCTGTTTGGGATGGCATTGTGTTGTGCGATCTGTGTGTGGAGGAAGAGAAAAGAGTGAGTTGTTGGGAGGGTTTTTTTGCCAAACTTCTGTATGAGATAGCTGCTATTAGCCATGAAGCATTTCGAGGCAGGGTATTCTGGAGTGCCGAGATAGGTACAGACCAGACTCTACTGAGATCTCTGCTGTAAGATGTTTTAACTGGCCTCTCAATTCATGGGCATTCTTTTCTGAAAGGCCTTCTCACTGTTGCAAGTGCTAGTTAAAAGTGACCCTGCCTGGACAAGAGCAGACCCAGTGACAGATGTAGGCACAGCAAGGTCAGAAAGTAAAGACAACATGGGATAACACGGCCATAGAAAGTGAGAACTGCAAGAGTGACATCTCCCTACCAGTGAACCTCCCTGCAGAAATCACCCTGTTAGGTGATGCCGTAAATCCCAGATGTTCACCTCAGCAACTGCGACCGTGGCGAAGAACCTTCGCAGCTACCGGCCTTGCTTTGGAGAAAGAGAGGCAGTCTGTCCCATCTGCACCCCAGCACTGCCAGCGTGCGTGTTCTCAGCACGGACGGGGTTGAGTCTGTGCAGGGCTATGTATCTCTTTGGCTACGTATTCTGAAGAGAGGATGGGGAGCACCTCACCGAACAGAGAGCTGAGGCCCCAGCAGTGGGCAGGGGAGCCGAGTGCTGGTCTCTGCCAGGCACGTGGAGAAAGGAGAGCAGGAGGCTCTCCTGGCCCCGCAGTGCCGTGCCCAGCTTTGGTCCCCTTGGTCTGTCGGGGTCAGGCCTCCTTCCCAGCACGTGCAGAGCAGGCAGGTCAGGACGGTCAGGGCCGAGAGGAGATGAGTCACGGGCAGGCGAGCAGAGCCCCAGCCGAGGGGTGCGAGACACCTCTTTTTCTGCATGGAGCTCTCCGTGCCCACAGCTCCCATGTGCAGCCAGGTGCCCGCACCCCACGCTGCGCCCAGCGCTGCCCTGCACCCTCGCACCCACCTGGCACCGCAGCCACGGCGGTGCCTCAGCAGCCTCTTCTGTTTGCAGGCGACTCTCCGCAGCTTCGCGATCCTGGCCCGAAACCAACAGCTGCCCCTCACGCCCGGACAGCCGTCCTGCGTGCTCCAGCGCCCCTGAGAGCTGGACCCGACACCAGCAGCCACCGCGTGTGCCTGGAAAAGCGGACCGCCTTCCACAGAGAACTAGGGAACCCACCCCTGCCAGCTCGGACACCCGCCCGGACCGCCCGCTCCGCACACCGCCAGCCCGCCCGCCCCCACCCCGGGTCTCATGGCTGTCCAACTCAGGCAGCCCTTGAGGGACTGGCCCAGCGACCTCCAGCCCCCTGAGGAACTGAAACCATCCCCCCACCCCCCAAGCCCATGGCCCTGATCCTCCTGCAAGGGCTTGAGGTGGCCCCACCAGGGTCCAGGTCGGGGGTGCGATGAGAGAGTCCCGACGGACAGCTTCACGGATCGACCATTTGCTTCTGAATAACAGTATAGCAATAAATAGAGAGCAGTAGCACAATTGTCCGGGTCGTTACAGCAGCAAACCCAGGAATTCACCAAGTCTGGGCTGAACTTCATACCGAGGCACGCAGGGACGTGGATGCCTGCGGTGTCAGCAGGCAGGGAGCCGGGCATGGTACGCGCCGAGCATAAAAAAGAGGGTCTGGACCATAAAAAGGAAGTTGTGAACTCTAGAAGCAAAGCTTTGGGCCCTGGAAATGAGGCTTTGGGCCCTAAGCGAGGGGTTTGGAGCATAAAAAAGAGGGTTTGGAGACTCAGGATGTGGCTTGGACCCTAAAAACCACTGGATGGATCCTAAAAATGCCGCTTTGGAGCCTGAAAATGAGGTTTTGGAAACTAAAAAAGCGGCCTTGGACTCTAGAAAGGAGACTTTGCAATCTGAAATGGAGCCTTTGGACCCTGAAATGAGGATTTGATTTGTAGAAGTGAGGCTTTGGGCCATAAAAATGTGGGTTTGGAGCCTCAAATGAGGTTTCCTGCCATGAAAGTGACGGTTTAGACCCTAGAAAGAAAAGTGAGTGGCCTGAAACAAAGGCTGTCCTTAGTAAAAGACAGGTTTGGACCCTATAAGTAAGGCTTTGAACTCTCAAACTGAGGCTTTGGACCTTCAAAATCTGACTTCAGGCTTTGAAAGTGATGCTGTCGGCCCTTGAAATGAGTCTTCGGACCTTCAAAGGCGGGTTTGGAATTGTAAAGGGGGGTTCGTACCCTAAAAGTGAGGCTGGGGGACCTAAAAATGAGAGATGAGCCTTTAAAGTGGCAGCTGAAAGCCGGTATCTCCTGCATACAAGGTGGGAAAGTGTGGGCTGGAGATCCTGACGGCTCTGCTGCTAACGCTGGCAACAAGTAAGCAGCAGGTCCTCATCAGAGAAGGTGACATGCAGTAGTCTTTGAAAAAGGCCTTCGTTAACTGCTGTGAATGGATCCCTGTGACAGTGACGGTAAGGTTGTCAACCTGCAGCTCTGTAGCAGTTAAAACTACCACTGAAACAGTTCGGATGGCAGATGCTGTTCTGTGTGTTTTGTTTTGGGTAGTCATTTCATTGAGCTAGAATTATTTCTTTACAATTAGATGTTTCATCCTCCTCCTGCCCCTGCACCTCCTCTTCCTGCCTCCTGTTGCCTCTTCCTCCATGTCCTCCTTCTATTGCCTCCTATTGCCTCCCGTTACATCCTGTTTCCTCCTCATCCTTTTGGCTCTTGTTGCCTCTTCTGCCTCCCCTTTTTGCCTTCTCTTGCCTCCTTTCAGGGTGGAGTGTAGCAATCATGCAAGAATTCCATCCTACAAAGGTTCCTAGGCAACCTTAGATGTTGGCAACGCCAGGGGAGCTTGGTGCGCTAACTCTAAGAGAAACTCTACGGAGGGTGGAGCGGAGTGGAGACACCACGGCCAGGCTCTGTGGTAAGACGGGAACTGGAAGGTACTAAGGAACAATGAGATGGAGACTCACCCTGATAATTAGGATACGTACCTGGTCAAAGACAATGCTACTGTACAAAGATACAGTAACCTATTTAGCGTGTGTAATGGTGTGTAGTGGAGTACCTGGGAAAGGGCCCAAAGTCGGTCACCTTTTGACAAAATACTTATTGTAATACTAAAAAACACACCTCCATCCCAAAGCTACCCACCTCCAAGCTGCGACCTCCCCTCACTGAGCCTGCGCTCTGAATTTTTCTTGGTCTATACCTTGAAAAGCAAAGCGAGAAACTTTTACGCCAATTACAACAGAGAAATATATGACTAGAGTCACGCAAGCTCCACCTGTAAAGTAAAAATAGTATTAAAAAGTCTTAAGAGAGGAGGGATGTTAGGGAAGATACCATCGCAGACCTGCTCTGACATCTGGGCTCAGTCAATGGGCTGAATCTCTCTTCCTCCCCCAACAGGGACGCCTTTGGGGAAGATTCGAACACTTGGCTATACCAAGTGTCCCCCCCGGGAGATTTAGCAACCTCTATGGAGTTGTTTTGTGATTTAGCACACTTGTAGCCAGGCTATATTACTCACATTAGCACTTGGCTATACCAAGGGTTTCCCTGGGAGATTTAGAAGCCTCTATAGAGTTGTTTTCTGATTTAACTCGTTTGTAGCCAGGCTATATTACTCATATTCTTGGTATGTGCACATGCTTTGTGGGCAGTAGTTCTATCACCGGCAATCCAAGAGAACTTGTGCATCTGTTGCTTTAATAAACTACATTGTTCATTAATCTAACCGTGAGAGTTCTCATTGAACGCGACCAAATTCTTTAAGGGTGGCTGTGCTAGTTCATGCAATGCGGCTAGACTGAAAGTGTATGGAGTTACAAGTGCATCCATATTCGTTAGGATTCAATAAATACATATATATATGTACATATTGAACACAATTGGACTTGCAATACAGGAAATTGGGGATCACTCAGAATCTAAGCCTAGCCGCCCCCAGCCCCTCTGATAGCTGAGGACAAGCTGGAACGCAAGGGGGTTTATTGTCTGCCAAATTGTTCAGTCGTTTAAAGCGACACACAGAGATCAGCATCTACCATCAAAACTGTTTCAGTGGTACTTTTAACTGCTGCAGAGCTGCAGGTTGACCGTCACTGTCACAGGGAATCGTTCACAGCAGTTATGAAGGACTTTTTCAAAGACTCCAATGCATGTCACCTTCTCTGAAGAGGACCTGCTGCTTACTTGTTGCCAGCGTTAGCAGCAGAGCCCTCAGGCTCTCCAGCCCACACTTTCCCACCTTGTAAGCAGGAGTTACCGGCTTTCAACTACCACATTCACGGCTCGCTCCTCCAGGCTCCTTTTCTCTCTAGTTTCCTACCATATCAGTCACAGTGGCTTCTTCTCATTCTAGACTGAGCCCACCTTCTCAGTAGGAGGACTACACTGCTGTCCCCATCCTTGCCTATTTTAGAATATGGAAAAGTATTTATAACTAGCAGATAGTAACTCTACCCATAGCCTATAGCTCAGAAGCTATAGACCAGCCTATACTTACATCCTGCATCTACCCACTCTATGATCTGTCCAGAAAGTCAAATCGTAATTATCTTTACAGAAAAAGGAACTAGGGGGAAGTAGGGAGAAAGAGAAGGTGGAAAAAAGGAGAAGAGTAGGCCGGCAATTAAAGAAGAAAGGAGCTGAGTTATCCTGAAGGCCGGCTCAGCCCACCTCGCTTTCGCTGGCAAAAAGCTGTGCAGCTTGGAGGGAAAAAAGCTGACTTTGATGCACACGGGTGTCTGAGTTCAGATGTGACACACGGCTCCTTCTCACTGCCCTCCTACCTCTGTGCATGCTCTGACTTCTTCATTTCCCTGAGGTCCTCCCAGACTCACAAGGACATGGCACCTATCCAGTCCTCGTGCCACGAGAAGAAACAGTTTTGACTATGAAGGGGGTAGAAAATAACTGCATAGGCAGAAGCAAAGGGGCAGCCGCACCTCAGCTTCAGAGATGCCCAAAGCTGCGCTGAGCCCCAGGAGCCCCGGGTGCCCCGGCATTGGCTTGGCTCTGAAGCCCTGTGGGGCCTGCCAGTGCTGGGGAGCCCGAGGGACAGAAGGGAAGGACAGTGGTCAGCCCCCGTGGGGAGAGTGACGGGGCTCTGTCCTTCCTTCTGGCCACAGGAAGATGTCCTGGGCCACGCCAGGACAGGGCGTATCTCCTCCTCGCCACCCAGGGGAAGGCGAGGCCTGAGGAAGGCCCTGGGTGCTGGGCTCAGCACGGGCAGTGTGACCGGGGACAGAGACCTGTCTCCAGCCAGGTGCTGGCCTGGCCGAAGCCAGTGGCTTCCATCACGCAGCTCCTCCTGCCCAGGGCTGTGGCTGGCAGCACACAGACTCGCATTTTGGGAAAGACCTGCTGATCCAGAACAAATCCAGGGCAGGTCCCCTTCCTTCCTCTTCCCTCCCGTGCCCCCTTCCCTTCCCTCCCTCCCTGAGCAGGCCCAGACCTCATGAGCGGACCGAGGGACGGCCGAGCTCTGCACACACCTTGTGCTGCTGAGAGCACAGCTCCAGGTGCAACGGCCCTTCGTGAAGGCCCTCTCTCCGCAGGCCCAGTGTCCCGGCTGGCTGAGGCGTGAGCTGCGCTCAGGGGGCGAGATGCTGCGGCCGGCGGGCTGGGTTGGGTGAGCGCGACAGGGCCCTTTCCAGGACGGCCTGTCTCCTCAGGGGAGGGCCTGGACAGAAGCTTCTGCCATCGGCCTTTTTGGTTTAGTCCTCCGAAGGTGCCTGAATGAAAACCCCCACAAGGCCACAGGACAATAACAGGCAGCTCCTCCTGCCCAGGGCCGCGGCTGCCCGAAATCAACCCCCCACCACCCAGCCCAAACCCCGGGGTCTGTGGCCGTGGGGCTGGGCAGCGGGCGCAGGGTGGCTCTGTGGGGAGAGGCCCGGGCTGCCCCCGCCCGCCCGGCAACAGCAGTGCCATTGGTCACGGCTGAGCCAATAAGTGGAGCCAGATGCGGCCTGTCAGTCACAGACGGCCTGGGGCGGGGCCGGAGGAGGCGGAGGCCGAGCAGCCTGAGGAGAAAGAGAGGAGAGATGGGCTGGGGGCAGCCGGGGCGAGGGGGGACCAGCGCCAGGGCCAGGGCCAGGGCCAGGGCCAGGGGTGCTGCAAGCGCAGGAGCAGGTCTCTCATTTTTAGAGAGCAGCGTCATTTTTAGGATCCATCCAGTCATTTTGAGGGTCTAAGCCACATCTTGAATGTCCAAACCCTCATTTTGATGCTCCAAACCCCTCTTTTAGGGCCCAAAGCCTCATTTTCAGGGTCCAAAGCTTTGATTCTAGGGTTGAAAGCCTCATTTTTAGGTCCCCCAGCCTCACTTTTAGGGTACGAACCCCCCTTTACAATTCCAAACCTGCCTTTGAAGGTCCGAAGACTCATTTCAAGGGCCGACAGCATCACTTTCAAAGCCTGAAGTCAGATTTTGAAGGTCCAAAGCCTCAGTTTGAGAGTTCAAAGCCTTACTTATAGGGTCCAAACCTGTCTTTTACTAAGGACAGCCTTTGTTTCAGGCCACTCACTTTTCTTTCTAGGGTCTAAACCGTCACTTTCATGGCAGGAAACCTCATTTGAGGCTCCAAACCCACATTTTTATGGCCCAAAGCCTCACTTCTATGAATCAAATCCTCATTTCAGGGTCCAAAGGCTCCATTTCAGATTGCAAAGTCTCCTTTCTAGAGTCCAAGGCCGCTTTTTTAGTTTCCAAAACCTCATTTTCAGGCTCCAAAGCGGCATTTTTAGGATCCATCCAGTGGTTTTTAGGGTCCAAGCCACATCCTGAGTCTCCAAACCCTCTTTTTTATGCTCCAAACCCCTCGCGTAGGGCCCAAAGCCTCATTTCCAGGGCCCAAAGCTTTGCTTCTAGAGTTCAAAACTTCCTTTTTATGGTCCAGACCCTCTTTTTTATGCTCGGCGCGTACCATGCCCAGCTCCCTGCCTGCTGAGACCGCAGGCATCCACGTCCCTGCGTGCCCCGGTATGAAGTTCAGCCCAGACTTGGTGAATTCCTGGGTTTGCTGCCATAACGACCCGGACAATTGTGCTACTGCTCTCTATTTATTGCTATACTGTTATTCAGAAGCAAATGGTCGATCCGTGAAGCTGTCCGTCGGGACTCTCTCATCGCACCCCCGACCTGGACCCTGGTGGGGCCACCTCAAGCCCTTGCAGGAGGATCAGGGCCATGGGCTTGGGGGGTGGGGGGATGGTTTCAGTTCCTCAGGGGGCTGGAGGTCGCTGGGCCAGTCCCTCAAGGGCTGCCTGAGTTGGACAGCCGTGAGACCCGGGGTGGGGGCGGGCGGGCTGGCGGTGTGCGGAGCGGGCGGTCCGGGCGGGTGTCCGAGCTGGCAGGGGTGGGTTCCCCAGTTCTCTGTGGAAGGCGGTCCGCTTTTCCAGGCACACGCGGTGGCTGCTGGTGTCGGGTCCAGCTCTCAGGGGCGCTGGAGCACGCAGGACGGCTGTCCGGGCGTGAGGGGCAGCTGTTGGTTTCGGGCCAGGATCGCGAAGCTGCGGAGAGTCGCCTGCAAACAGAAGAGGCTGCTGAGGCACCGCCGTGGCTGCGGTGCCAGGTGGGTGCGAGGGTGCAGGGCAGCGCTGGGCGCACCGTGGGGTGCGGGCACCTGGCTGCACATGGGAGCTGTGGGCACGGAGAGCTCCATGCAGAAAATGAGGCGTCTCGCACCCCTCGGCTGGGGCTCTGCTCGCCTGCCCGTGACTCATCTCCTCTCGGCCCTGACCGTCCTGACCTGCCTGCTCTGCACGTGCTGGGAAGGAGGCCTGACCCCGACAGACCAAGGGGACCAAAGCTGGGCACGGCACTGCGGGGCCAGGAGAGCCTCCTGCTCTCCTTTCTCCACGTGCCTGGCAGAGACCAGCACTCGGCTCCCCTGCCCACTGCTGGGGCCTCAGCTCTCTGTTCGGTGAGGTGCTCCCCATCCTCTCTTCAGAATACGTAGCCAAAGAGATACATAGCCCTGCACAGACTCAACCCCGTCCGTGCTGAGAACACGCACGCTGGCAGTGCTGGGGTGCAGATGGGACAGACTGCCTCTCTTTCTCCAAAGCAAGGCCGGTAGCTGCGAAGGTTCTTCGCCACGGTCGGAGTTGCTGAGGTGAACATCTGGGATTTACGGCATCACCTAACAGGGTGATTTCTGCTGGGAGGTTCACTGGTAGGGAGATGTCACTCTTGCAGTTCTCACTTTCTATGGCCGTGTTATCCCATGTTGTCTTTACTTTCTGACCTTGCTGTGCCTACACCTGTCACTGGGTCTGCTCTTGTCCAGGCAGGGTCACTTTTAACTAGCGCTTGCAACAGTGAGAAGGCCTTTCAGAAAAGAATGCCCATGAATTGAGAGGCCAGTTAAAACATCTTACAGCAGAGATCTCAGTGTGTACCTATCTCGGCACTCCAGAATACCCTGCCTCGAAATGCTTCATGGCTAATAGCAGCCATCTCATACAGAAGTTTGGCAAAAAAACCCTCCCAACAACTCACTCTTTTCTCTTCCTCCACACACAGATCGCACAACACAATGCCATCCCAAACAGCATGGAGCCCAAGACCGCCACGGCGCCTTCGATGCAGTACTTCCGGAAATCGTTCGGATCCATAGCTTTTGAGTTTCTCTTGCCATCCACACCTGGAGGAACAATTCTGCACATTAGTGTGTCCTGCGCACTCTTGTAATCTCCCAGGAGGTCTGACATTGCCAGGAAATGTTCTTTCTGGCTTTGTTAGCATCTCTGAAGCACTGAACATCCTGGGGCTGCAACATTTCCGTGGTTTCAGCAGAAACAAAGGCAACTCCCAAAGCCACTGTGAATCAATGCACTCTGGAGCCTCTCTGCTGCCTCGCAGCTTAGCTTACACTCTGGGATGGTCCTATTCCAGTTTTCCCAGCGTCATGGCTCGGCGCTCCCTTTTTGGCCACCCTTCACATTTGCGCACAATTGGGTTTGCGCTCACCCACCTTCCCGTTCCAAGGCTTGCTAGTGCTGCTGCGTGGAGGCTCTCCCTGACCCTTTGGGACAAGTTGTCCCACTGAACAGAACTCGTGAGGCCAGATGGAGAGCATGTGGGGGAGCGCAGCTGTTTGACCCGTCGTCCCTTTGAGCAACACGGACAAAAACCATGCGTGCGACAGGGACTGCCACCCCCAGCTCTCCCTCCCCAGCCCAGCACCCACACCCCGAGGGCACGGAGTCAGGTCCTCTCAGGAGCCACCTGAACCTCGCACTCCCCCTTTGCCTTGTCTCCAGCATGGGCACCGCTTGCAGGCCTCCACTTTTCAGGACTTGTCTCCCACTTACGGCCCCCTGAAAGACTGCTCAGTACCTGGGTTCTTTCGAAAAGATTCATATATCCCGGCATGGTGGGCTTCCCCGGCGTTGGACAGCACTGCCAAGAATCAGAGAAAGGTAAAGCCTCAGCATGGCTCAGGCACAGAGGATGCAGAAGGACAGTGCAGGTTCCCGCTAAGCCCATGCCTGATCCGTCAGCGAATCCCTTTGGACCGCAGTTCACAGGAGGGATCCCCCTCTGTTTTGCCTGGGACCTCGAGGGACTCACGGCAAGCTCTGGGATGCAGGTATGAGGGAGGTACATGCGATCAAGAGTCATATTTCCCATCGTCTACTGAACGTGGTTCGGATGGCCTCGTTCCCAAAATGGCAGAGTTCTGAAATTCCCGTGAACGGGGTGTGGTGGGAGGTGAGCATCGCACTGCATCCACAGAGGGTTACCAGTGTCTCTCTGACACACTGCTGGCAATAACCTGCACAGCCCAGAGATGACAGTCGTCCTCAGAGAGCCGTTCCTGGCTCCGGTCAGAACTCTTGCTCTGTACTAAGAGTTTGGCTGCTGACACCACGTGCAGTAGCGGGCACCAGGGGAAGAGCCTGCAGACACCCAGAGATTTCGGTTTATGACACTGGATGCCCGAGGGACAGCCATTACCTGGCACGCCTGTTGATTGAATTGGCCCTGGTTTTTCAGCGGAGACTGGCACTGCGTGACTGCCTCCTTCCTGAAGCGCCTCCTTCTCCACAGTCTCACGGTCCCTCTCTTTAGAAAGAAAGAGCGTCAGTTTAATTAGAAGGAACCGTTCCTCATCAGGAACGTGGGATCTTTCGGAGCCAAAATGCATTACTAACACTTAGAAAGCAAGCCTGGGCATTTGGGCGTGCACCTCGTCCCTAGTCCCAACAATGGGTCATTCAAGGAGAAAGAACAATTGAAGAGCTAGACACTTCCAGATTACCAGTAGAGAGCACAACCTGACCTGCTGAGAAACTAGGAGATGGCATGTCATCTGCTTGTTTGCATTCCACTTAGTGCATTTTTGGCAAACTGCAAGACGATGGTAAAGGACTTCCTTCAGAGAGGGCAGGAAGACACTGCAGCCAATTCAGCTGGGGAAAGAGCCCCTCAGAGAAGCACTTCGCATCATGCCAACTCCATCACACGGTAAGGGTAACAGACACACACAGTGGACTGAACCCCAAGCTCTTGCAACCATGTTCTGGGCACTTCCACAAGTGGCAGTGAAGAGCCCACAGTCTCCCAAAGCAAGAGGAAGACCACAACCAAGCTCTCTAAAACACAACTAGAAACAGACAGCTAAACCACCCGAGGCTGAATTCAGAGCCCTTCATTTTAGCTGCCTTCAACTTAGGTGTCCCGCCTCAAGCTGGGTGTCCAGCTTCCACCTGTCCCTGACCTCGAGGTGTCACTGAGCGTCCTTGAACATCAAGGAGAACAACAGGGCTGGACCAGGCTGTGAAGCCGGGGCTGCTCCAATGCTGGCCAGGGCATTCCTGCAGCCCTGGCAAAGTCTGCCAGCCTCAGCGACCCCCAGCTGCCTGCGCATCCTCTCTGCTGCCCAAGGGCACTCTCCCCTCCGGCGACCGGCAGCAAGGCGTGAGCACAACCAGCCCCTGCCAGCTGGATACCAACATCTGCCCGGAACAGCTCTGGCCAGCCATGGTACAGCTGGGGCAGCTGCTTTCCCTGGGACTCAGCTTGAACCACAACTGGCAGCAGAGGCTCTGGACCATCTCTGCGGCTTGCCAGCGCCTGCAAGGTGTGTAATCGAGTGTCAGCGCAGCGAGGCTCTGATCGATCCCTTTCTGCTTGTGGTGGCTACGGCTTGTCCATACATGTCTCCAAAACCTCAGCTTCCCCAGTCTCCTGGTTAAGAGGGAAATATACCCACCACGTGATACTTTCTCCAATTCTTTCAGGATTTCATTTAGGATTTCCGATGACCGCTGAGAAGATTTCCCTCTTTCGCCTTCATATTTTGCTCTTTGAGGACCTTAACAGAAAGTATTAAGTTAAATTTCTCCCTAACGAGTGCTTAGTCTGTGAAGTCAGTCAAGACCGACCACTCACCCCTGGGCTGCGAGGTGAGCTCCAGCGCAGGATCCAGCCAGGGAGCTGGAGCCACATCTGCAACCAAACGCCCATGAGAAGTTTTTGTCACCCATTGTGATATACACCCTCATAGCTGAACAGCAGAACGTATGAGGGGATCACGTAATGACGTGGCACACACACTGCAGGTCTGTATTCTCACTCCCGCGAGAGATGCCTCGCTCACATTTGGGCTTTGAGCTGGCAGCTCTCAAAGGAAGTAAAAAGCCATGACGTACCCATGCGATCTCCCTGCGCAACAGCTCTGGAACCCAGCTGGGAAGCTGGATATCCATCGCCTCCAGCCACGTCTGTAAACAAACAGAACAGAGCAGCTCCCGTGAAATATTTCAATATACTTCTTCAGATCTGAACGGCAAGGAACGCAGTTCAAAGGCGGGATTGCTCCATGGCACTTGTCTCTCCCTTGCACTCAGGTGCATTGTGCAGACAGTTACTGGGTGCCTGGATCATGCTGATTCAAACCAAGCCATGCACAGAGCTGTTTGAGCATCGGTCAAGAAAATATTAAGTTAAATTTCATATGAACAGAATATTAAAACCTAAATGCTCATTCACTCAAGTGACATACCTGTGGGATCGCCCCGAGGCTCCTGGACAAGATCCGGCTGAGAGGTCAGGTAGCCATCGCCCACAGGCACAGCTGTAATCAAGCACGTTTCCATTAGATGTTGTGATCCACTTCTTTTCAGTGACTGGAGGCAGGCCAGGTCATGACCTGGGACCCACACATGGGTGGAGATTTCCAAAGCTGCAGAGGGGCCTGAGTGACCTGCTGAGTGGCCACCTGGCAGCTCTCCAAATGCTGTTTCCAGGCCATGGGCAACACCCCTCCAGGAACGGATGGGCAAACATACGGCCCCTCAGGGATTTCTTGCTGTGCCCAAAAGAAGCCCTCACGAAAGCAGTGGAGGAAAAAAACGATCATTCACATGTCTTGTGGAGAAGAGCCCGCTGGCCAGTGAGAGGCTGCACCAGCATTGCCCCGTCTTTTCCTCTGGGCTGCGGGCTGGGGCTGTGTGTCGGGGACCTGGCGTTGCCCAAGGAGAGCTCTGCAGGGCTACAGCAGGAATGCTCCTGTTTTCCTGAGCGGACATCTCCCAAGGACGGACCTCCCCGAGGCTGAAAGCCGCGACCCAGCCAGGGAGCCGCAGAACCGGAGCCACCGGACACAGCTGTGATCATCCTAGGGGAGAGGCGCTCCCGTGGGCTATTGCCTGGCCCTGCCGTGCAGCTCTGGCCCCACGGTTCACCTGGAAAATGACCCCGCAGCGGCCACAGCCCCCTGTGCCTCCCCGTAGGGCATCTGCCTCCCACTTGCCCATGGAGCTGGCCACAGCTCCCCAAGCCCAGCTCAGCCCTGCTGCTCTCCTGGCCCTGCCCCACCACAACCCCGGCCCCACTGCCACCCCAAGGCCTTGGTGACGGCCCTCGCCTGCCCACCTACCTAACCCCCGCGCTCGCCACGGAGCAGCCTGGGCATCCCGGATTTGCAGGGCCACCAGGAGGAGGAGAAGGAGGCGGGTGGGGGCCATGGCCCCCTGTGCCTGCACCGTTCTGCTGCTGCTGCTGCTGCTGCTGCTGCTGCTGCTGCTGCTGCTGCTGCTGCTACCGCTGCTGCTGGCACTGCTGGAGCGGTGTCCGCACAGCAGAGCATATCACAACATGGCATAGAGGGGCTCTGTGACCTCACAGCCTGGCCTCCCCACCATGACCACGCCCCTGTAGTGCTGCCCCTCCCCCACCCACTGCCCCCCCCCGGCACGCCCTGTTGCCACATGTCACCTTGGGAGGGCGGGGCTCCCGAGAGGGAGGGAGACTGAGGCTGCCCAGCTAGAACTTAAGCTGGCTGCTGCCGTAGAAGGCAATAAAAAATGTTTCTGTAAATACGTCAGCAACAAAAGGGGCAAGACCGGTCCCAAAACTGAGCCCTGGGGGACTCCGCTTGTGACCGGCCGCCAACTGGATTTCGCTCCATCCACCACGACTCTCTGGGCTCGGCCGTCCGGCCAGTTTTTTACCCAGCGAATAGTGCACCTCTCTGAGCCACGAGTCGCCAGCTTCTCCAGGAGAATACTGTGGAAGACAGTGCCGAAGGCTTTACTAAAGTCCAGGTAGACAACATCGACAGCCTTTCCCTCACCCACTACGCGGGTCACCTGGTCATAGAAGGAGCTCAGGTTGGTCAAGCAGGACCTGCCTTTCATGAACCCGTGCTGGCTGGGCCTGATCCCTTGGTTGTCCTGCACGTGCCCTGTGAGCGCCCTCAGAATCACAGAATCACAGAATCACAGAATCACTACGGTTGGAAAAGACCTGTAAGATCATCAAGTCCAACCTGGGGGGAAAAAAAAAAAAAAAAAAACCCACCACACAACAACAATAACAAGCCACAACCCACCCAACACCACACAGCACCATGTCCATCAAGCTACATGCCACAATGCCACATCCACACGCTCCTTGAATAGCTCCAGGGAGGGTGACTCTACCACCTCCCTGGGCAGCCTATTCCAATGTTTCACTACTCTCTCAGTAAAGAACTTTTTCCTAATATCTAGCCTGAACCTCCCCTGGCGCAACTTGAGGCCATTTCCTCTAGTCCTGTCACTAGTCACTTGGGAGAAGAGACCAACACCCACCTCTCTGCAACCCCCTTTCAGGTAGTTGTAGAGAGCGATAAGGTCTCCCCTCAGCCTCCTCTTCTCCAGGCTAAACAACCCCAGCTCCCTCAGCCGCTCCTCATAAGACTTGTGTTCCAGACCCCTCACCAGCTTCGTCGCCCTTCTCTGGACACGCTCCAGCACCTCAATGTCTTTCTTGTAGTGAGGGGCCCAAAACTGAACACAGTATTCGAGGTACGGCCTTACCAGAGCCGAGTACAGAGGCATGATCACCTCCCTGCTCCTGCTGGCCACACCATTTCTGATACGAGCCAGGATGCCGTTGGCCTTCTTGGCCACCTGGGCACACTGCTGGCTCATATTCAGCCGGCTGTCGATCAACACCCCCAGGTCCTTTTCTGCGGGGGAGCTTTCCAGCCACTCGTCCCCAAGCCTGTAGCGTTGCCTGGGGTTGTTGTGGCCAAAGTGTAGAACCCGGCACTAGGCCTTATTGAACTTCATCCGGTTGGCCTCAGCCCATCGATCCAGCCTGTCCAGATCCCTCTGCAGAGCCTTCCTACCCTCAAGCAGATCAACACTCCCTCCCAACTTGGTGTCGTCTGCAAACTTGCTGAGGGAGCACTCTATCCCCTCATCCAGATCATCAATAAAGACATTAAAGAAGACCGGTCCCAAAACCGAGCCCTGGGGGACTCCGCTTGTGACCGGCCGCCAGCTGGATTTCACCCCATTCACCACAACCCTCTGGGCTCGGCCATCCAGCCAGTTTTTTACCCAGCGAAGAGTGTACCTGTCTAAACCACGGGCCGCCAGCTTCTCTAGGAGAATACTGTGGGGAACAGTGTCAAAGGCTTTGCTGAAGTCCAGGTAGACAACATCAACAGCCTTTCCCTCACCCACTAGGCGGGTCACCTGGTCATAGAAGGAGATCAGGTTGGTCAAGCAGGACCTGCCTTTCATGAACCCGTGCTGGCTTGGCCTGATCCCTTGGTTATCCTGCACGTGTCCCGTGAGCGCCCTCAAGATGAGCCTCTCCATAACCTTCCCCGGCACCGAGGTCAGGCTGACAGGCCTGTAGTTCCCCGGATCCTCCTTCCGACCCTTCTTGTAGATGGGCGTCACGTTGGCAAGCCTCCAGTCATCCGGGACCTCCCCCGTTGACCAGGACTGTTGATAAATGATGGAGAGCGGCTTGGCAAGCTCCTCCGCCAGCTCCCTCAGCACCCTTGGGTGGATGCCATCAGGCCCTATAGACTTATGAGATGAACCTCTCCATAATCTTCCCCGGCACTGAGGTCAGGCTGACAGGCCTGTAGTTCCCCGGACCCTCCTTCTGGCCCTTCTTGTAGATGTGACGCACGGAAACAAACTTCACAACTCACAAAGAGTTATAAAGCAGGTATGTTTACTTTGGCGCCAGGGTGCAAGGGGATTGTTCCTCAAAGCTTGCACACTTCTTGGGCAAGCAAGCAATTATTTATTACACAAAAGTATACATATTAATGAGATTACATAAGACAAACCATGCATATTCATAAATGGGGTGGAGTAATTAAAATACTTACGTCATTACTTCTAAAAATGTCCACATTATCTTTGCGCATGCTCGGGCCTGGTTCCGGTGGTCGTTTACTTCCTCAGAGGGTCTCATCTTCTTCTTCCTCTCTTATCCTTTGGACGAACTTTTGGCCATTAATACATATTCTTCGACGCTTGGCAAATTCTGCATTTTCTAACTAGCTTTAGCCGGTCTCAAGGTTAGTGTTCCTGCTACCATTTTTTTTGATTGACGCGTTCGTTCCTCAACAACCTTGGCCCTTAGTGAACATCACGAGCACGGGTTTTCTTAACGAGTCTCTTAAGGATTCTACAATAGATATGGTCACTATCTAAGGCTTAGACAAGCTACATATTGTACATATTGATTCAGCAAATATGAGCTAATTACAAGTGTCTTTCTATTTTTACATATCAGATGGGCGTCACGTTGGCAAGCCTCCAGGCATCCAGGACCTCCCCTGTCAACCAAGACTGTTGATAAATGCTGGAGAGCGGCTTGGCAAGCTCCTCCGCCAGCTCCCTCAGCACCCTTGGGTGGATGCCATCAGGCCCCATGGACTTGTGAGTGTCCAGGTGGCGTAGCAGGTCGTTAACTGCTTCCTTGTGGATCACAGGGAGTTTATTTTGCTCTGCATCCTTGTCTTCCAGCTCAGGGAGCTGAATACCCTGAGGATACCTGGTGTGGCAATTAAAGACTGAGGCAAAGAAGGCATTAAGTACCTCAGCCTTTTCCTCATCCTTGGTGACAATGTTCCCTCCCGCATCCAGCAAAGGATGGAGAATCTCCTTGGCTCTCTTTTTGTTGTTAATGTATTTATAGAAGCATTTGTTGTTATCCCTTACGACCGTGGCCAGATGGAGCTCTAGATGGGCTCTGGCCTTTCTAATTCCCCCTCTGCATGACCCTTTCCAGGACGGCCTGTCTCCTCAGGGGAGGGCCTGGACAGAAGCTTCTGCCATCGGCCTTTTTGGTTTAGTCCTCCGAAGGTGCCTGAATGAAAACCCCCACAAGGCCACAGGACAATAACAGGCAGCTCCTCCTGCCCAGGGCCGCGGCTGCCCGAAATCAACCCCCCACCACCCAGCCCAAACCCCGGGGTCTGTGGCCGTGGGGCTGGGCAGCGGGCGCAGGGTGGCTCTGTGGGGAGAGGCCCGGGCTGCCCCCGCCCGCCCGGCAACAGCAGTGCCATTGGTCACGGCTGAGCCAATAAGTGGAGCCAGATGCGGCCTGTCAGTCACAGACGGCCTGGGGCGGGGCCGGAGGAGGCGGAGGCTGAGCAGCCTGAGGAGAAAGAGAGGAGAGACGGGCTGGGGGCAGCCGGGGCGAGGGGGGACCAGCGCCAGGGCCAGGGCCAGGGCCAGGGGTGCTGCAAGCGCAGGAGCAGGTCTCTCATTTTTAGAGAGCAGAGTCATTTTTAGGGTCCATCCAGTCATTTTGAGGGTCTAAGCCACATCTTGAATGTCCAAACCCTCATTTTGGTGCTCCAAACCCCTCTTTTAGGGCCCAAAGCCTCATTTTCAGGGTCCAAAGCTTTGATTCTAGGGTTGAAAGCCTCATTTTTAGGTCCCCCAGCCTCACTTTTAGGGTATGAACCCCCCTTTACAATTCCAAACCCGCCTTTGAAGGTCCGAAGACTCATTTCAAGGGCCTCATTTCAAGGGCCTCATTTCAAGGACCACTTTCAAAGCCTGAAGTCAGATTTTGAAGGTCCAAAGCCTCAGTTTGAGAGTTCAAAGCCTTACTTACAGGGCCCAAACCTGTCTTTTACTAAGGACAGCCTTTGTTTCAGGCCACTCACTTTTCTTTCTAGGGTCTAAACCGTCACTTTCATGGCAGGAAACCTCATTTGAGGCTCCAAACCCACATTTTTATGGCCCAAAGCCTCACTTCTATGAATCAAATCCTCATTTCAGGGTCCAAAGGCTCCATTTCAGATTGCAAAGTCTCCTTTCTAGAGTCCAAGGCCGCTTTTTTAGTTTCCAAAACCTCATTTTCCGGCTCCAAAGCGGCATCTTTAGGATCCATCCAGTGGTTTTTAGGGTCCAAGCCACATCCTGAGTCTCCAAACCCTCTTTTTTATGCTCCAAACCCCTCGCTTAGGGCCCAAAGCCTCATTTCCAGGGCCCAAAGCTTTGCTTCTAGAGTTCACAACTTCCTTTTTATGGTCCAGACCCTCTTTTTTATGCTCGGCGCGTGCCATGCCCAGCTCCCTGCCTGCTGACACCGCAGGCATCCACGTCCCTGCGTGCCCCGGTATGAAGTTCAGCCCAGACTTGGTGAATTCCTGGGTTTGCTGCCATAACGACCCGGACAATTGTGCTACTGCTCTCTATTTATTGCTATACTGTTATTCAGAAGCAAATGGTCGATCCGTGAAGCTGTCCGTCGGGACTCTCTCATCGCACCCCCGACCTGGACCCTGGTGGGGCCACCTCAAGCCCTTGCAGGAGGATCAGGGCCATGGGCTTGGGGGGTGGGGGGATGGTTTCAGTTCCTCAGGGGGCTGGAAGTCGCTGGGCCAGTCCCTCAAGGGCTGCCTGAGTTGGACAGCCATGAGACCCGGGGTGGGGGCGGGCGGGCTGGCGGTGTGCGGAGCGGGCGGTCCGGGCGGGTGTCCGAGCTGGCAGGGGTGGGTTCCCCAGTTCTCTGTGGAAGGCGGTCCGCTTTTCCAGGCACACGCGGTGGCTGCTGGTGTCGGGTCCAGCTCTCAGGGGCGCTGGAGCACGCAGGACGGCTGTCCGGGCGTGAGGGGCAGCTGTTGGTTTCGGGCCAGGATCGCGAAGCTGCGGAGAGTCGCCTGCAAACAGAAGAGGCTGCTGAGGCACCGCCGTGGCTGCGGTGCCAGGTGGGTGCGAGGGTGCAGGGCAGTGCTGGGCGCACCGTGGGGTGCGGGCACCTGGCTGCACATGGGAGCTGTGGGCACGGAGAGCTCCATGCAGAAAATGAGGCGTCTCACACCCCTCGGCTGGGGCTCTGCTCGCCTGCCCGTGACTCATCTCCTCTCGGCCCTGACCGTCCTGACCTGCCTGCTCTGCACGTGCTGGGAAGGAGGCCTGACCCCGACAGACCAAGGGGACCAAAGCTGGGCACGGCACTGCGGGGCCAGGAGAGCCTCCTGCTCTCCTTTCTCCACGTGCCTGGCAGAGACCAGCACTCGGCTCCCCTGCCCACTGCTGGGGCCTCAGCTCTCTGTTCGGTGAGGTGCTCCCCATCCTCTCTTCAGAATACGTAGCCAAAGAGATACATAGCCCTGCACAGACTCAACCCCGTCCGTGCTGAGAACACGCACGCTGGCAGTGCTGGGGTGCAGATGGGACAGACTGCCTCTCTTTCTCCAAAGCAAGGCCGGTAGCTGCGAAGGTTCTTCGCCACGGTCGCAGTTGCTGAGGTGAACATCTGGGATTTACGGCATCACCTAACAGGGTGATTTCCGCTGGGAGGTTCACTGGTAGGGAGATGTCACTCTTGCAGTTCTCACTTTCTATGGCCGTATTATCCCATGTTGTCTTTACTTTCTGACCTTGCTGTGCCTACACCTGTCACTGGGTCTGCTCTTGTCCAGGCAGGGTCACTTTTAACTAGCACTTGCAACAGTGAGAAGGCCTTTCAGAAAAGAATGCCCATGAATTGAGAGGCCAGTTAAAACATCTTACAGCAGAAACCTCAGTGTGTACCTATCTCGGCACTCCAGAATACCCTGCCTCGAAATGCTTCATGGCTAATAGCAGCCATCTCATACAGAAGTTTGGCAAAAAAACCCTCCCAACAACTCACTCTTTTCTCTTCCTCCACACACAGATCGCACAACACAATGCCATCCCAAACAGCATGGAGCCCAAGACCGCCACGGCGCCTTCGATGCAGTACTTCCGGAAATCGTTCGGATCCATAGCTTTTGAGTTTCTCTTGCCATCCACACCTGGAGGAACAATTCTGCACATTAGTGTGTCCTGCGCACTCTTGTAATCTCCCAGGAGGTCTGACATTGCCAGGAAATGTTCTTTCTGGCTTTGTTAGCATCTCTGAAGCACTGAACATCCTGGGGCTGCAACATTTCCGTGGTTTCAGCAGAAACAAAGGCAACTCCCAAAGCCACTGTGAATCAATGCACTCTGGAGCCTCTCTGCTGCCTCGCAGCTTAGCTTACACTCTGGGATGGTCCTAGTCCAGTTTTCCCAGCGTCATGGCTCGGCGCTCCCTTTTTGGCCACCCTTCACATTTGCGCACAATTGGGTTTGCGCTCACCCACCTTCCCGTTCCAAGGCTTGCTAGTGCTGCTGCGTGGAGGCTCTCCCTGACCCTTTGGGACAAGTTGTCCCACTGAACAGAACTCGTGAGGCCAGATGGAGAGCACGTGGGGGAGCGCAGCTGTTTGACCAGTCGTCCCTTTGAGCAACACAGACAAAAACCATGCGTGCGACAGGGACTGCCACCCCCAGCTCTCCCTCCCCAGCCCAGCACCCAGACTCCGAGGGGACGGAGTCAGGTCCTCTCAGGAGCCACCTGAACCTCGCACTCCCCCTTTGCCTTGTCTCCAGCATGGGCACCGCTTGCAGGCCTCCACTTTTCAGGACTTGTCTCCCACTTACGGCCCCCTGAAAGACTGCTCAGTACCTGGGTTCTTTCGAAAAGATTCATATATCCCGGCATGGTGGGCTTCCCCGGCGTTGGACAGCACTGCCAAGAATCAGAGAAAGGTAAAGCCTCAGCATGGCTCAGGCACAGAGGATGCAGAAGGACAGTGCAGGTTCCCGCTAAGCCCATGCCTGATCCGTCAGCGAATCCCTTTGGACCGCAGTTCACAGGAGGGATCCCCCTCTGTTTTGCCTGGGACCTCGAGGGACTCACGGCAAGCTCTGGGATGCAGGTATGAGGGAGGTACATGCGATCAAGAGTCATATTTCCCATCGTCTACTGAACGTGGTTCGGATGGCCTCGTTCCCAAAATGGCAGAGTTCTGAAATTCCCGTGAACGGGGTGTGGTGGGAGGTGAGCATCGCACTGCATCCACAGAGGGTTACCAGTGTCTCTCTGACACACTGCTGGCAATAACCTGCACAGCCCAGAGATGACAGTCGTCCTCAGAGAGCCGTTCCTGGCTCCGGTCAGAACGCTTGCTCTGTACTAAGAGTTTGGCTGCTGACACCACGTGCAGTAGCGGGCACCAGGGGAAGAGCCTGCAGACACCCAGAGATTTCGGTTTATGACACTGGATGCCCGAGGGACAGCCATTACCTGGCACGCCTGTTGATTGAATTGGCCCTGGTTTTTCAGCGGAGACTGGCACTGCGTGACTGCCTCCTTCCTGAAGCGCCTCCTTCTCCACAGTCTCACGGTCCCTCTCTTTAGAAAGAAAGAGGGTCAGTTTAATTAGAAGGAACCGTTCCTCATCAGGAACGTGGGATCTTTCGGAGCCAAAATGCATTACTAACACTTAGAAAGCAAGCCTGGGCATTTGGGCGTGCACCTCGTCCCTAGTCCCAACAATGGGTCATTCAAGGAGAAAGAACAATTGAAGAGCTAGACACTTCCAGATTACCAGTAGAGAGCACAACCTGACCTGCTGAGAAACTAGGAGATGGCATGTCATCTGCTTGTTTGCATTCCACTTAGTGCATTTTTGGCAAACTGCAAGACGATGGTAAAGGACTTCCTTCAGAGAGGGCAGGAAGACACTGCAGCCAATTCAGCTGGGGAAAGAGCCCCTCAGAGAAGCACTTCGCATCATGCCAACTCCATCACACGGTAAGGGTAACAGACACACACAGTGGACTGAACCCCAAGCTCTTGCAACCATGTTCTGGGCACTTCCACAAGTGGCAGTGAAGAGCCCACAGTCTCCCAAAGCAAGAGGAAGACCACAACCAAGCTCTCTAAAACACAACTAGAAACAGACAGCTAAACCACCCGAGGCTGAATTCAGAGCCCTTCATTTTAGCTGCCTTCAACTTAGGTGTCCCGCCTCAAGCTGGGTGTCCAGCTTCCACCTGTCCCTGACCTCGAGGTGTCACTGAGCGTCCTCGAACATCAAGGAGAACAACAGGGCTGGACCAGGCTGTGAAGCCGGGGCTGCTCCAATGCTGGCCAGGGCATGCCTGCAGCCCCGGCAAAGTCTGCCAGCCTCAGCGACCCCCAGCTGCCTGCGCATCCTCTCTGCTGCCCAAGGGCACTCTCCCCTCCGGCGACCGGCAGCAAGGCGTGAGCACAACCAGCCCCTGCCAGCTGGATACCAACATCTGCCCGGAACAGCTCTGGCCAGCCATGGTACAGCTGGGGCAGCTGCTTTCCCTGGGACTCAGCTTGAACCACAACTGGCAGCAGAGGCTCTGGACCATCTCTGCGGCTTGCCAGCGCCTGCAAGGTGTGTAATCGAGTGTCAGCGCAGCGAGGCTCTGATCGATCCCTTTCTGCTTGTGGTGGCTACGGCTTGTCCATACATGTCTCCAAAACCTCAGCTTCCCCAGTCTCTTGGTTAAGAGGGAAATATACCCACCACGTGATACTTTCTCCAATTCTTTCAGGATTTCATTTAGGATTTCCGATGACCGCTGAGAAGATTTCCCTCTTTCGCCTTCATATTTTGCTCTTTGAGGACCTTAACAGAAAGTATTAAGTTAAATTTCTCCCTAACGAGTGCTTAGTCTGTGAAGTCAGTCAAGAGCGACCACTCACCCCTTGGATGCCAGGTGAGCTCCAGCGCAGGATCCAGCCAGGGAGCTGGAGCCACATCTGCAACCAAACGCCCATGAGAAGTTTTTGTCACCCATTGTGATATACACCCTCATAGCTGAACAGCAGAACGTATGAGGGGATCACGAAATGACGTGGCACACACACTGCAGGTCTGTATTCTCACTCCCGCGAGAGATGCCTCGCTCACATTTGGGCTTTGAGCTGGCAGCTCTCAAAGGAAGTAAAAAGCCATGACGTACCCATGCGATCTCCCTGCGCAACAGCTCTGGAACCCAGCTGGGAAGCTGGATATCCATCGCCTCCAGCCACGTCTGTAAACAAACAGAACAGAGCAGCTCCCGTGAAATATTTCAATATACTTCTTCAGATCTGAACGGCAAGGAACGCAGTTCAAAGGCGGGATTGCTCCATGGCACTTGTCTCTCCCTTGCACTCAGGTGCATTGTGCAGACAGTTACTGGGTGCCTGGACCATGCTGATTCAAACCAAGCCATGCACGGAGCTGTTTGAGCATCGGTCAAGAAAATTTTAAGTTAAATTTCATATGAACAGAATATTAAAACCTAAATGCTCATTCACTCAAGTGACATACCTGTGGGATCGCCCCGAGGCTCCTGGACAAGATCCGGCTGAGAGGTCAGGTAGCCATCGCCCACAGGCACAGCTGTAATCAAGCACGTTTCCATTAGATGTTGTGATCCACTTCTTTTCAGTGACTGGAGGCAGGCCAGGTCATGACCTGGGACCCACACATGGGTGGAGATTTCCAAAGCTGCAGAGGGGCCTGAGTGACCTGCTGAGTGGCCACCTGGCAGCTCTCCAAATGCTGTTTCCAGGCCATGGGCAACACCCCTCCAGGAACGGATGGGCAAACATACGGCCCCTCAGGGATTTCTTGCTGTGCCCAAAAGAAGCCCTCGCGAAAGCAGTGGAGGAAAAAAACGATCATTCACATGTCTTGTGGAGGAGAGCCCGCTGGCCAGTGAGAGGCTGCACCAGCATTGCCCCTCTTTTCCTCTGGGCTGCGGGCTGGGGCTGTGTGTCGGGGACCTGGCGTTGCCCAAGGAGAGCTCTGCAGGGCTACAGCAGGAATGCTCCTGTTTTCCTGAGCGGACATCTCCCAAGGACGGACCTCCCCGAGGCTGAAAGCCGCGACCCAGCCAGGGAGCCGCAGAGCCGGAGCCACCGGACACAGCTGTGATCATCCTAGGGGAGAGGCGCTCCCGTGGGCTATTGCCTGGCCCTGCCGTGCAGCTCTGGCCCCACTGTTCACCTGGAAAATGACCCCGCAGCGGCCACAGCCCCCTGTGCCTCCCCGTAGGGCATCTGCCTCCCACTTGCCCATGGAGCTGGCCACAGCTCCCCAAGCCCAGCTCAGCCCTGCTGCTCTCCTGGCCCTGCCCCACCACAACCCCGGCCCCACTGCCACCCCAAGGTGCCCCTTGGTGACGGCCCTCGCCTGCA